>NC_056737.1:515457902-515822902 GCF_019279795.1 Protopterus annectens | reverse complement strand
CAAAACTGGGTCTAGTTCCTATTAGGCCCTTTAACTTATTGTCACTTCTTAAGATGTTCCAGTTGTTAAAGACTATATTTTTTATATCTTTGGTATTACTACTATAGGTGACAAACAACTTAGGTTCCCTTTTTGTATATCTCTGTGGAACTTTGGCCTTAACTTCAGCATGCTCTTGTCTGATCCATGGTTTATATTTACTATCCCTTTTCTGCCTACTATCATTAATGACCTCACAGATCATCCCCTCATTGTATCCTCTGTCCAAAAAACATTGCTTCAAGGACTCTATATCTTTCTCATATTCTATATCATTCATTGATATCCTAGATATTCTGCCTGCCTGGCCCTGAACTATGTTGGGAAACATATGACGGGATGCATGCTATCAAAGCACAGCAGACTGTTCTTCCAACAATCCTTTCTGAATAACTTCGATGAAAACCATCACTAGTTTGTGTGATACTGACATCCAAAAAATCTATGCTGGTGTCAGAGAAATTCAACTTAAATCTAAGGAAAGATGTGGTGGAGTGTAGGTAGCTGACAAAATCTATTAGCATGTCTGCATCACCCTCCAGAAGAAAAACATCATCTACAAAACGTGTATACATATACACATGTTGTTTCCATAGTGGATGTTCTAAAATTACATCTTTCTCCCAAAACCAAAGGACCAGGTTAGCGTATGTATTAGCACAGAGGGTGCCCATAGCTACCCCCTGTGCTTGTCTATATATTTGCTTGTCCCCTATAAAGACATTATTCTCTAGGACCAGGGCCAGCATCTCCTTGACCAAGGATATTTTATTGTCCTCTTCACCCAACTCACTCAGGACCCCACCTATGGCTTGGATACCAAAGTCATTACTGATCACAGTAAAAAGGTTATGGACATCCAACGTCACCATTAAAAGATTTCCTTGTGGCATGTTGTAGTTAAACTTACCTACCCTTCTAAGGAAAGGGGTATAAAAGATGCAGCCGACGCCATTTTCTTCAGTCTTTCTTGCCGCGCGGTGCCCGAAGCAAAAGCAGTTTGCAAGTGCCGATCGGCCGACTCCTGAAGTTTTCAAATTCGAATTTCAGATCCAAAGTCTTCATTAACGCTAAGTACCTTGTTGGGGAAACTTTTTTCTTGCTCCAGACCGATGTCAGAAAAAGTTAATAACTGTATTTCTTGTGGGAAGCAAATACCCCATAAGGATTTTCATTCTTACTGTATTCCTTGCCTAGGCCCTGACCATAACGTTGCTAGTTGTCAGTTTTGTGCCAGATTTAACCAACGCACTATTAAGCGTCGGTACAATTTTGCATTTCATTACTTTGGCAGAAGATTTAATTATATAATGTCGTCGGATCAGCCGACTACTGGAGTTTACAAAAAACTAAAAGAAAAAGAAAAGGCCAGGCATCCGAGATCCATAACCGACAACGAGGTTTCTTCTAGGTCTGTCGCCAGTTTGCAGGTCCTCAGTGAGGCGCTTTCGCAGCCCCTGACGCCCGCTACCTCAGAGCCACAGGCCGCTTCCGACTCCCACGTGGAGCTGACTGGGCCTCTGGAAACTCAAGGTATTGGACACTCGGAAATCATTCCCTCAGATGGGTCTGGAGCCACTGAGCAGGCATCGGCTTCAGAGGGTGTTTTCAGGCCTACACAGTTATATGTAAAACCTACTTCAGCTATAAAGGCAAAGATTAAAGCAGCTCTAAAGACAAAGAAACAAATGCAGCATTCCCCCTGGATAGGCCTCCAAGCCTAAAAAACAGATGCTTAAAATGGCCGAAGACCTTATTACTTTGATCAGGGGTTCTCATCCCCCTCCTGAAAAGAGGCCTAGGCAAGAGTTAGAATATGAATCTTCAGACCAGGTTTCCATTTGCTCTGATTCCTCTTCTGAACAAGATTACTCTATTCCTCCATATGAGGACTCTGATGCTGAAGGATCTATTCCTTCAGCCTCTCCTCCTGAGGATTATTCTTTTGGGGAAACACTGAATACTATGAAGGAGCATTTTCACTGGGTGAGTCAAGACTACTCAGAAGCCAAGAAATGGCTCAGAGATTTCCTTTTATTGCCCCAGCACAGACCGTTGGCTATTCCACCTGTTTTAGACATTGTAGATGATGTATTTTCAGAGTCCAGTTTTTCTCCAAACTCTTTACCACCAGTTCCAGTTAAGCCAGACAGATGCTACAGGGTTCCTGATTCACATAAATTTCTCTATAAGAACCCTGCAGCAGACCCTGAAACCATCTCTCAGGGTCCCAAAGGGGTCAAGGCTTCTACTGCAAAAAACCCAATCCCCTCTGATAGGGATTCTAGAGCCCTAGACAGATGGGGCAAAAATATTTATACCTCTGCTACCTTGGCTGTAAGAATCTTAAATTGCCAATTTCATATGCTTAAGTATCAGCAATATCTTATGTCTTTGCTTAAACAGAAAATGTCAGCAAGTACAGAATCTGCAGACAATAAAGAAATGCAGGATGCATTGCATGCATCTGAACAGGTTGGAAAGCATACTTTGCAATGTAGTTTTGATTCTCTTGAGGCCTCCTGCAGGGCTGCTGTTACAGGTTCTGTCATTAGGAGGCATGCTTGGTTAAAAGAACAGAATTTGCCGGATCATGTTAAAGCAAAACTATTAGATGCTCCTTTACAGCATGATACCTTGTTTGGTGTTAAAGCAGAAGAGGTGTTGAAGAAAATGGAGGACAAAGCCAAATCTATGCAAACAGTCAAGGATTTCTTGCAGGTACAGCCTCCAAGATTTAGCAGGAACTGGCCCACAAAGAATTGGTCCTTTCCATTGTCAGATAGACCACAAAGGGGCAGATACAGACGCCCCAAAGGCAGATCACAGCCCCAAGGCTCATACAGGCCTAAACAATGGGGTGCTTCTACCTCCAAAAACGGAGAGGAAAAATCACAGCCATACAGAAAACAGTCTCAATGACTTTCCACTTCCAGCACCAAGCACTTATCTTTTGGCAGCCCCTTTGGGAGGAAAACTAGCACTTTTTTCACAAAACTGGCACATGATCACCCAGGACAAATGGGTTCTAAATATAGTTACACAAGGCTACAGGTTCCACTTTCACACCCTGCCAAGGCAAAATGGTATGCCAGATCTGCCACACAATCAATGGGCAGAGGCACAAAAACAAGTTTCATCCCTCATGGACATGAGGGCCATTCAACAAGTACCAAAACAAGAGCAGGGTCAAGGATTCTATTCAAGACTGTTCTTGGTACCCAGAAAAGACAAAGCCTGGAGACCTATACTGGACCTATCTATTCTAAACACATTTCTGGATATTCCAAAATTCAAGATGTTGACTCTACAGCAGTTCTGCCCATGTTAGGCAAGAAGGCTTGGCTTGTAACTTTAGATCTAAAGGAGGCATATATGCATGTGCCAATCAGACAAACGTGCAGAAGATACCTCAGATTCAAAGCTGGCTTAATGCACTACCAATTCTCTGCACTGCCCTTTGGCTTATCTAAGGCGCCCAGGGTCTTCACAAAGTGCCTGGCACCAGTAATTGCATTTTGCAGACAAAGAGGAATACAAATATATCCTTACTTGGACGACTGCCTTATTCAAGCAGAGAACAAGGACATTCTACTACAGCATCTGGCATTTGTAAAAAGATTACTGACAAGTCTAGGGTGCAGAGTAAATGAAAAGAAATCAAAACTCATACCCTCTCAAGAGATAATATTCCTGGGTGCAAGCTTAAATACAGCTGCCCAGATGGCTTATCTCACGCCAGACAAACACAGACAACTGACTACTTATTTCAAAATGTTGGCAACAAAGACCCAGTTAACTGCAAGGAAAATTCTGCAGGCCTTGGGTTTCATGGCATCCTGCATTCTGCTAATTCCATATGCAAGACTGCATATGAAAGTTCAATGGTATCTAAAAAGTGTATGGACTCAACATTGCCACAGCCTGGAAACAGTGATTACCCTCATTCCCTGCCTGCAACAGGAGTTTCGATGGTGGGCAAAAGCCTGTCACCGCAACACGGGACAGCCATTCACCTTACCCACAGCCAGGCAGATTTTGACAATAGATGCATAAGATTACGCCTGGGGGGCCCATATGGCAGGAAAATGTATTCAGGGCACATGGTCCGCAAGTCAAATGCATCTACATATCAATCAAAAAGAGATGCTAGCTGTTCAGAATGCCCTAACAGCCTTCAAGGATCAACTTCACCCAGGACAACTACTAATAAGGACGGACAATACTACAGACATGTGGTACATAAACAAGCAGGGAGGCACACATTCCTACCCCCTCCGCAGGCTAGCCATGAACTTGTGGCACACAGCACTGACTTGCCAAGTACATCTGCAAGCACAATTCCTGCCAGGAAGGAAAAATACTCTGTCAGACGAACTAAGCAGAAACCTCATGGATCCCCATGAGTGGAAATTGGATCCACAAGTCTTCAGCATGATAACAAGGACCTGGGGATGTCCGTAGTTAGATCTATTTGCCTCCCCTTACAACTACCAACTACAAGGATTCTGCACAAGGACTTATTACAAGCAAGCATGGAAAGTGGATGCACTCTCTTGCTGTTGGAAAAATCTAACAGTATATGCCTTTCCTCCTCTGCCTCTCCTCCCCAAAGTACTCTTCAAGGTCAGACAAGAGAAACCAAAAATGATACTGATTGACCCAGACTGGCCCTGCCAGCACTGGCACCCAATCCTAAAGAGCTTGTCTCACTGCCCAGCCTGGACATTACCTCAAATGCCTCACTTATTGACCCAACAAGACAGTCAGATACTGCACAGCCAACTCAAAACCTTAGACCTGGCGGCATGGCAGATAATATAGCCTCTCAAGACACACCTCTCTCTAAAGCAGTGATGGATGTTATTTTGGAGGCCAGGAGGCCTAGCACCAGAAAATCTTATGCAGACAAATGGAAGAGATTCTGTGCTTGGAACCAAGCACAAGGTATTGACACGATTGTTCCAAATATTCCTCAGATTTTACAATACTTAACTGAGATGCTGGATAAAGGCCTTTCTTTTTCATCAATTAAAATTCATGCTTCTGCCATTTCAGCTCATTACAATACAGAACCACCTATTTTTTCACATCCCTTACTAAGGCAGTACCTCAGAGGGGCCAAAAACATAAGACCTCCAAGGAGAGCACCAATAACTGCATGGGACCTCAACTATGTCTTGGAAAAACTCACACTTCCTCCGTTTGAGCCAGCCTCTGCAGCTGACATAAAATTCTTATCCTGGAAAACAGCTCTGCTCCTAGCAATAACCTCTGCTGGAAGAGTCTCAGAGTTACAGGCACTCATGGCTGTGGAACCTTTTATCATTTTCCATCCAGACAGGGTTTCGCTGAGGACAAACCCTACATTTATGCCTAAGGTAGTGTCCAGTGTCGCCCCTAATCAAACAATCCATTTGCCTACTTTTTATCCAAACCCACAGAATAGGGGTGAGAGAATTCTGCATTCCTTGGACATTCACAGACAGCTATGCTTCTACTTGGACAAAACTAAAGCTTTCAGAAAAACTGATCAACTCCTAGTGGCATATGCTGCAGCATCACAAGGAAAGCCTATCTCTAAACAGACTATTTCAAAGTGGATAGGCCATTGCATACATTTATGTTATTCACAGCATGGCAAATCAGTGACTAAGGACATTAGGCCACACTCAGCCAGAGCAGCAGCCACTTCGGCAGCCTTTCTCAGATGAGTACCAACCAAAGACATCTTAGAGGCTGCAACCTGGAGTTCAGTGCATACCTTTACAAAGCACTATCACTTACCTCTCTACTCTAAATCCAGGGCAGGCTTTGCCACTGCAGTTCTGCAGGGCCTTATAGCCTCTCCTAATCCTATTTAGCTCCAGCCTCCCAACCTTAGCTTTGGGATTCAACCCAATTGTAATGACTGCAACAGTGAAACACGATGAACATAGTACAGTTGTGTACCTACCATAAATGTAGATGTCCGAGTGTATTCACTGTTGCAGTCCAGGTTACCCCCCCTCCATGCCCCCTTTTCTTTGCTGGGATTTATCTGTACTTCTCTATCCTATGCAACCTATGTGGTGTATTTGCTTATAGATGAAGGAAAAGTTGTTTTATGTGCATGCATGCTTATTGGCATAAATTAGCCTACCAATTTTGGGGCACCTGACATCTGAGGCAAGAAAAACTGAAGAAAATGTTGTTGGCTGCATCTTTTATACCCCTGGCGCACTGACGTGAGAGAGGAGGTGACAGCAACCGATGCCGGACCTAGACTTTGGAACTCAGGCCGACTGCGGGTAGCCTGCCAGCAGGATAACCCAATTGTAATGACTACAACAGTGAATACACTCGAACATCTACATTTATGGTAGGTACACAACTGTACTTTTGCTATATCATAAAAACAGTTCTCTACTTAAAGAATCTTATACTCCACAATAAGTCTTCACGAGTGCATGAGTAGTTTTAATAGCATCTCCCAGCTAAATTCATTATTCTGTGACACTGCTCACCCCATCTCTCTCTTTCTGTCTCTATATTTTATATATATATATATATATATATACATATATATATATGTGTGTAATAAACCCTATTATAGACACACACACATATATATATATATATATATATATATATATATGTGTGTGTGTGTGTGTGTGTGTATGTGCGTGCGTGTGTGTGTGTGCGCGCGCGTGTGTGTGTGCGCGCGCGCGTGTGTGTGTGTGTGTGTTTGTGTGTGTGTGTGCGTGTGTGTGTGTGTGTGTGAGTATGTATACTTGTCTTTGAACCTGCTTCACACTCCACCTCTTAACTACAGTATCAGCATTTTCTGCCTTACTTAGTTCTTCCTTCACCTCAATTTCTTTGAATTTCTAAACTCTGATCACATGATATCTTATCTTTCTGACAAACCCACTAGTACACATCTACAAATGCTCAGTGTTCAACATCTACTAATGCATAAGCATCTTTTATACTGTAATAGTTGACTTTATTTCATATGACTGTAATCTAATTAGCAAATGCTTGTGCTAGCAAGTGTATGTGTAATTATTAATGTATTAATTTCTATTCAGGTGTATTTTTGAATGTCTGTTTTAAAAATATTTGCAGTATGTTGGAGCTTTTCTTCCCAGGTCTCTGTTGAAAAGGTTTTTTTGACTAAACCCAGTCTGACAAACTGGGTTAACAAAAGCAAAATAAATACGTAAAATAAACCTCACCGATTTAAAATACAAATAACCTAACTTAGGCTGTTACTATTCACTAACTTTAAAACACCTTAAATAATAAACACATGCATGTAACCCAAACTTAGATTCCCTTTGCAGTTATTTATTTATTTACTTGCATTTTTTCACCAGGAAAGTCCAACTGGGCTGAAAAATAACTTTCAGTGGAGACTTGAGAGAAAAGTTCCATAAAATAAATGTTTACAAGGTAGTATACAATAATAATAGTAAGTTCAGAACAGTCTAAATTTAAAATTTCATACTAAATAAATCTAGAACAATTCACAAAGGGATGGAGTGGAATTATAAACTTCTAGGAACAACATAATGACTATAATATAACAACTGGCATTAGGCAGAAAATGCAAACCGTAAATTCACAACTGTCTGAGTTAAATTCAGTGCAGAAAATCAATTACAGTTTACAAAGGATGAGGTTGAAAAACTTGCCATGAGAATAATATAATGAAACAGCATGTAGGAACTTGACAATAGGCAGAGTAAGTGAACATAATGCACAGAAGCCTTAGCTGTGATAATAATGATGATAGGGAAGTCTGTGACATTATAAAAACAATTATGGTGGGAAAATTACTGTGTTCTTACTTCATGTGTATACAAGGTCATTGTGATAGAAATCAAAAAATCTCAAAGCAATAAAGTATATAGTTTGCTGAATGTTTGAGAAATGCAGTGTTGAAGACCAATGAGGCATGTGAAAGTAAGCCTTTCTAGTAAGTGTGGTGATGTTAATGTGAAGTAGCATTTCAAGGTTAGGGGAGATAAAATGGTTAAGTGCAAAACAGAGAAATATAAGAAGAGTATTGTGTGAACAATGGTTAGTGCAGGAAAGAGGAAGGAAGAAACAGAGGTGATTGAAGAGTAGAGGAAGCATATTGAATTTGATAGATGATAGGCAAAAGGCAATATGAATTAAATAAGTTTGATGTGAATTGATAGTAAATCCAAGTGGGCTTAATAATCCTTGAGACAGGAGATATGTGTTAGAGAGCTATCCAGGTGTTGGGGAGCAGTGACAGAGCCATGATGCTTTCAAATGAAGTTAAGATGGGATTTAAATCACTGAAAATTTTTAGTTAGCTTTAGTGCATGGGGAGCTTTATTTCTTAGCTTTGAAACGTAGGTGGAGTGGAGTAAGTCCTCACCTGTGTTGTGGGATATTGTAGGTAATTATAGGAGTCAATCCATAGAGCAGAGGGCCTTGTTGGATGAATACCTTTGAAGCAGATTTTGTAATGAAGGGTTTTTGTCAGGATGATAAATCATGTTTCTAACTGAGTGATTGAGGCAATTTGGTAGTTCCATCCAATTTAGAAGTTCAGTACAGTGGTGGGTTCTTGGTAGAACTCTAGTAGCAAATTTGTTCACTTTATTATAGCTTTGTTGTAGTTTACTTAATTGTGAACATTGGAGGTGTGTGTACACTGCAGAAGCATATAAGAAGGTTGGAAATGCCTGTTGTTTTTCTGCGTGTGTCAGGAAACATTTTGTTTGGCAGAGCAGACCTACCCCCAGATTCTCAAAAGCTTGCACGGCATACATGATTAGTGTAAGAGGAAATGTTGGCAATATGGCGGTCGAGCGATCCACATACGTGCTCGTTTGACGTGCACGAGCAGTCTTGCACTAGTGCTGCATGTTCCCAGCCCCCGTATGCAAATTACCCCATTTGGAGGTGAAAAACCATACAAATTAGGTAAACCTGCCATCCAGAAAGCTGGAATGAGGCCGTGCAGGACTAGCGTAATATGCAGAAATGTACTCGGTTGGTAACCGATTATGGTTCTGCAAAATCCAAAATGGAGACATGACAGCTCCAAATAAAGGCTGCATATCATTGAGGAAGCATGCCAATGACCAGGTATAAGGCCATTGGTATTGCAAACAATGCAAAATGTAAAAAATACAACTTTTATTTTATTACCGCCAGTCACAGATGTTTAAGCATAGGGCAGCGGCATGCAAATGGTATTGGTGGGAAGATAAGAAAATAAACCTAAAACAAGCATTCCGACTACATTCAGTATTCTGCCATGCAAGTCAATGGCAGGCAAAAGACAACCCGGCCAGTGAATAGTGGTTGCTAAGGGGGGAGGCTCACTGTGACACATGTAACTATGCATTAGCAGGCAATCCTATGCAAATGAATGGAAGGATAGTGAATCCCAGTTTTCTCCAGCATGTGAGGCAGGTCCTAACAGTGCAAGAGTATGAATAGCCAAGTGCAAGACTAGGAGGTAGGTGACATAATGGGTGGGTGTGTCAGGCATACTGTAAGCGGATTGGAGACCTGTGGCTCGGGTTTGCTCCTAGCTTAGCACAGCTAAGCTAGGGGGTGTGTCTAAACCTGCCTAGCACTTTTGACAAAGTGTAAGCGGGTGTGCGCGCTGTGCACCAGGATTTACAGGAAGATAAAGGAAGTTAAACCAAGAAATAGCAGCAGTGTGCACATTGGAGTACTCTGATTGCATGGCGCGCCCCCCGGGCTGAAACGCAAGGGCAATGGGAAGGGAAAACAGCAGTAGGAAGGTAATCAAGGGTTCTAGGTTAGCTGCCAGGTGAAACGTACCAGAACCAGCCAATAACACAGGCAGCAGACCAGCCCAGCCCAGAACACTACTATAAACTATGCAGACACCTACCCCTCTGTTTTTTCCCACACTTTACACCATCGGTGTAAACAAGCGGGGAACTTTTAACACTCACAACAGCAAAATGTTAGGGGCTATAATAACTATCATACAATTTGTGGAAGAGGCTGAGGGTGGTGAGGATGTGAATGCTGCCGACCAACCCACAGTGAGGAGATGGAGAAGAGTCTACAGACCCAGGGTAATCTACCAAGGGCTACATGAGCTGGAGATAGTGGAGTGCTATAGGGTGGACAGGGACCTCCTACAGCAAATCGTGGAGCTGTTCCGGCCATGCCTCACACACAGAACTAACAGAGGGGAACCCATCCCAGTGGACACCAAGGAATGTGTAGGCCTAAGAATACTAGCTACAGGTACCTTCCAAAGGCCAACTGTGGATATGGTGGGGATTTCACAGGCATCATTATCCAGGGTACTCCACCAGTTCCTGCATGCCATGTCAGCACATGTCTGTGAGCATGTATATTTCCCCATCACTCATGAGGCGTTGGCCAGCAATATGCGTCTCTTCCACCAAATAGCAGAATACCATGAGGTAGTGGGTGCAATAGACTGCACGCACATACGCATCAAAGCACCACCCAGTGAGCAGGGTAGGATTTAGATCAACTGCAATGGCTTCCCCTCCATCAACTGCCAGGTCATGTATGATGCCCAGGGCATAATACTGAACGTGTGTGCTGGCTGCTCTGGAAGCTATCATGATTTCCACATCTGGCATCTGATGCAGCTGTACCAGAAATTTGCCAATGGGGACATCCCACACAGTCACCTAGTGGGGGATGCTGGATACACACTGGAGCCATGGCTGATGACACCCATCAGAAATGCACACACACCCGAACAAGAACTCCATAATGAGGCACACGCGCAAACAAGAATCATAATAGAGCATGTGTTTGGGATGCTCAAGTCACGGTTCCGGTGCCTGGACACATCTGGTGGAGCCTTGCAGTACTCACCAACTACATGTACCCAAATCATCTTTATATGTGCCATGCTACACACTATGATCCTACGGAAACAGCTGCAGCAGGAGCAGCATGGGGCAGGGCCACACAGACCCCACCAATGCCAAGGCCTGCACAGGCACAGAGTGACTGAGAGGAAGAACAACCTATGCCTGCCCCAGTAGGCAGAAGGAGGTGTGCCCAGTATGCTCTGTCCCTGGCAAAGAGGCAAAGCATAGCACATACTCTGACTTGGGAGGGACCCAGGGAATAGCACCTCTCTCTGACTCTCACATACAGTAAAAGGGATGCCAAACATTACACTACCTGTGCCTAACCATGTGTATGGAGTGTACTATGTGCATCCAACATAGGCAGCCCTGCAGCACCACCCTCAGTACTGGGACACCCACAAGATAAGGGACTCACACATGCCAGTCAGGAGGGGGGTCACATACCCAACAACAGCCACAGCCAGCAGGACAGGTATAGACAAGCACAAACAAATGCTGTACTGTGGCCTCTGAATGAGGGCTATGGGTAACCCCCCCTCCCCAGGCCTACACAGACAGACTACAGCAGACCAGGTAGTGGGAAGTAAGTTGTGAAGGCTAGGAAGTCAGAAGCTAATATATAGGTAATCAAAAGATAAGAACTGTAGTACACTGGTATGGCCTAGCCAGCACGATAGGTAAGACTACAGACTGAAATGGAGTACTTGACATACAAGTACAATCCTAGCAAATGTGTACAAGTGTCAGGTGTGCCCCCCATCCTACATAAAAATGCAGTAACAGTAAGGTGCGCCCCCTCCAGTCCTGTGTAGAAACATAGAAATAGTCAGGTGTTCCCCCATGCTATGCAGACATGTAGCAACAGTCAATGCCAATGATTGATAGATACCCTGCAGACACAGCATGCTACCTGTCGGTGTACAACACAAAGGTCAGCACTGCAGTACAAACCACCTGGACATGATCCACACATGCAATACAGATGACCTTACTGGGCATGCTCACACACTTCGAGAAAGGAAGGCAATGTCAGTCAACAACATACTGAAAGGTCATACTGGGCATGCTGACACACTTAAACACATGAAGGGCATATCTGCAAACACCAGTGGACCAGACATATCTGGAAGTTGCAATTGTTAGTGCGGACACTTGTCAGTATGCACCACTCATGCCTTGCACACACAGTGGATAGGAATACAGACGTATATGTAAGGACAACACACTGTAATAAGCCAAAGGTAGATGGACATATATGTGTGGAAGAGGGTCACCCTGACAAGGAGCTATCCAGGTCTGTCCTACCCAGTACACAGCCAAAGGGCCCCAAACACATGAGGTGCAGATGTCACTTAATGCAGATACTAGTGACCAGTGCCTGTCAGCACCACAGACTATGTGGTGCATGTGCCAGCTGTGCAACATGACCGTACAAGGAAGTAGTCATCTAGTAGCTGTATACACGTACCTGTGACATATGACCCCGTGTGTGGCCGCATGTGGCTTGTTACCCCTACATGAATGAGTTATGGCCCATGAACACACTGCCCACCCCATAGTGCTACTAGAACAAGCCTGCTGAGGTCATTCAATGTGAAATACACCTTTATGAGAGTTGTAGCCCAGTAATCTCCATGGCGCGTCCCATAACTGCATACTGCTTTAGTGTGATAAACTAGTTAGGTAGGAGTTCTAACCCCAGACCTGGCAACTGTGTGTGTGTCAGTGTTTGTGTGTGTGTCTGTCTGTCTCTGACTGTGTAGAGAGCAATGCCTTTTAGGCTACTCATGCTCCTTACAATTCATATACCCACCTTTGGCAAGGCTGCTGATGTCACCCACCTAGAACTACACCTTTGGGACAGGTGTAGCCCAGTAATCTCTGTAGCACATTCTGTAATTGTGTACAACTGTAGTGTGGTAAAGGAGTTAGATGGAAGTTCCAACCCCAGACCTGCCAACTGTGTGTGTGTTTGTTTGTGTGCATGTCTGACTGTGTTGAGAGCAATGCTTTTTAGGGTACTCACACTACTTACAATTTATATACCAAACTTTGGCAAGTCTGCTGATGTCACCAACCTAGAAATACACCTTTGGGAAGGATGTAGCCCAGTAATTTCCGTAGTGCATCCCATAACTGCGTACTGCTGTAGTATGATAAACTAGTTAGGTAGGACTTCTAACCCCAGACCTGGCAACTGTGTGTCAGTGTGTGTGTTTGTGTGCGTGTCTGTCTGTGTCTGACTGTGTAGAGAGCAATGCCTTTTAGGCTACTCATACTCCTTACAATTCATATACCCACCTTTGGCAAGGCTGCTGATGTCACCCACCTAGAAATACACCTCTGGGACAGTTGTAGCCCAATAATCTCCGTAGCAAGTCCTGTAACTGTGTACGGCTATAGTGTGATAAAGAAGTTAGGTAGGAGTTCTAGCCCTAGACCTGCCAACTGTGTGTGTGTGTGTTTATGTACATGTCTGACTATGTAGAGAGCAATGCTTTTTAGGGTACTCACACTCCTTACAATTCATATATCCACCTTTGGCAAGGCTGCTGATGTCACCTACCTAGAAATACACCTCTGGGAAGGCTGTAGCCCAGTCATCTCCGTAGCGCATCCTATAACTGCATAATGCTGTAGTGTGATAAACTAGTTAGGTAGGAGTTCTAAACCCAGACATGCAACTGTGTGTGTGAGTTTGTGTGCATGTCTGTCTGTGTCTGACTATGCAGAGAGCAATGCCTTTTAGTCTACTCACACTCCTTAGAATTCATATACCAACCTTTGGCAAGGCTGCTGATGTCACCCACCTAGAAATACACCTCTGGGATGGTTGTAGCCCAGTAACTCTGTAGCACGTCCTGTAACTGCGTATGGTTATAGTGTGATAAAGGCGTTAGGTAGGAGTTATAACCCCAGACATGGCAACTGTGTGTGTGAGTTTGTGTGCATGTCTGTCTGTGTCTGACTGTGTAGAGAGCAATGCCTTTTAGACTACTCACACTCCTTACAATTTATATACCCACCTTTGGCAAGGCTGCTGATGTCACTCATATAAAAGTACACCTCTGGAACGGTTGTAACCCAGTAATCGCTGTAGCACATCCTGTAACTGTGTATGGTTATAGTGTTATAAAGGAGTTAGGTAGGAGTTCTAACCCCAGACCTGCCAAATGTGTGTTTGTGTGCGGGTATGACTGTGTAGAGACAATGCTTTTTAGGGTACTCACACCCCTTACAATTCATATACTCAACATTGGCAAGGCTGCTGATGTCACCCAAGTAGAAATACACATCTAGGAAGGCTGTAGCCCACTAATCTCTGTAGCGCATCCCATAACTGCGTGCCATTGCAGTGCGATAAACTAGTTAGGTAGGAGTTCTATCCCCAGACCTGACAACTGTGTGTGTGTGTGTGTGTGTGTGTGTGTGTGTGTGTGTGTGTGTGTGTGTGTGTGTGTGTGTTTATGTGCATGCCTGACTGTGTAGAAAGCAATGCTTTTAAGGTACTCACACCCCTTACAATTCATATACTACCTTTGGCAAGGCTGCTGATGTCACCCACCTAGAAATACACCTCTGGGAAGGTTGTAGTCTGGTAATCTCCGTAGCACATCCTGTAACTGTGTATGGCTGTAGTGTGATAAAGGAGTTGGGTGGGAGTTCTAACCCCAGACCTGTCATCTGTGTGTGTGTTTGTGTGCATGTCTGACTGTGTAGAGAGCAATGCTTTTTAGGGTACTCACACCCCTTACAATTCATATACCCAACTTTGGCAAGGCTGCTGATGTCACCCACCTAGAAATACATCACTGGGAAGGCTGTTGCCCAGTAATCTCCATAGCGCATCCTGTAACTGCCTACTGCTATAGTATGAATTAGAACCATGGTAGGGTTCCATCCCCACCCATGGCAGTTCTGGATGTATTGTGTGTGTCGCTGTCTGTGCAGGGAGCAATGCATTTTAGGCTAGTCACTCGCAGTAGATCTCAAATGCCCTACTTTGGAAATCCTGCTGATGTCATTCATTGTGAAATGCACCTTTGGGGAATGAGCACTCTTGTAATCCCCATGGTGCGTCCTATAACAGCTTCATGCTGTAGTGTGATCTAGACCTCTGTTATGGGTTCTATACCCACATATGTCAGTTGTGGATGTTTTGTGTGTCTCACTGTCTGTATAGGCAGCAATGCATTGTAGGCTAGTCACTTTCAGTCAATTTCAAATGCCCTACTTTGACAATCCTGCTGATGTCAGTCATTGTGAAATACACTTTTGTGGAAGGAGTACTCCAGTAATGTCTGTGGCGCTTACTATAATTGCATAGTGCTGTAATGTAATAAACTAGTTAGGTAGGGGTTCTACTCCCAGATATGACAGATGTGCAGGTGTGTGTGTGTTTGTAACCCATATCCTTTGTAGAGGTGGGTGTGGCCAATGTGGAGCGAGTTTTGCATATTTCTTATACAATGGCCCTACTATATATCACAATGTCCACCATACAGGGATAACAGATGTGAAATGCCTGAGAGGCTGGGGTGCAAAGCCATATCCATACATATGACATCAAGGCAAGGCAATCACAGTTAGCAACCCCAGTATTACCCAGAGCACACTCTCAACCCATGTCTCATACATACACACACATGCCTAGGCAACAGCCAATATGTGGGTAGTACACTGCATATTGGCCACTGATAGTAACTATGGAGTGATAGCAATGGGCTACAGAGGGCATGTCACCCTGTCCATCTGTCCAAGATGCACGTATGTGCAGACAGTGCACCTCCCCCATATTCCCCAATGGACACCTGCACCGCCTGTGGTGCCATCACATGTGACCCACAATGGACATACCATGCCTGACAACATGCCCTGTATGTTCAAATGCCACTGACACCAGGGAATGTTGTTAGCATGCTCTCAATGTAGATGCAGGGTAAACCTGCTGGCCATTACCAGTTCTCGCCACAGGTGGGTAGGACTGGCACAACTGGTGATAATCTGTGTTCACAACATGTGCCAGACAACCCAGGTACAGTTCCACATGTCACTGTACATGAGTGTGGAAGGTGTGCACATCCCAGACACCGTCCATGTCATGGACTAAGGAACTTTCCCGGTTAACAAATGTTAAATAAATAAATAAAATAAATAAATAACATACATGGCAAGCAATGCACAGCATTGGCCACACACAATAGTCACCCAGGTGACAGGATGCCGGATACAATACCCACCTGTGTGGGCAAATGCAGACACTACATCCCTGAGCCACAATACAGACCATCGTCATGTGGCCTGATGCCAAGGTGCACCCATCGCCTAGTCTTGTACAGCCGTCTGGCACAGTCAAACACCACACGCCCGTGCAGACATGCTCCCATGCATGTCAGTACTGGCACCCTTTGTGTTTGTGTTTGTGTGTTGTATGCTGCGTATGTTCACATCCACACTCCCTACAACCCCCATGGGCATACTGCAGCATGCTGTCTGATGTCAGACACCTCCCCATACAACTCCCGTATGACCTGTGTGGTGCATGTGATACCTGCACAGTGATGTGATGTAGCAATCCCACTACTGATGAGTTGTACTCCTGGCCCTGCCAACTGTATCAATGTGTGTGTGTCCCTGTGACAGTGTGGCTGTGTTGACACTGGCACCTGTTCATGCAGACAGGCACGTGTATGTCACCTACCATATAGCTACTGTATCCCTGTTGCAGATGTCACCCACCATCACATATATGTTCTGAGTGCTTCACAACAGGTAACCCATGTGGCGCATCCGATAAGTGCATTGAACCATGATAGCACTACATAGTTATTAGGGGTTTGATACCCTGTGCTGGTAGGTGTGTGACACAAACATGCTTCAGTTTTACTCTACCACCCCTCCCTGACATATCTTTGCCTCTGTCTGCCTCTCCCACCCCCTCTTTGGTAGATGTGGAGACCTACACCTGCTTTGCTTAGGCAGCAGCATGTGTATTTTAAGTGATACTCATGATCAGCTGATGGTCTCTGCATGAATTGCAGCTATTCCCTAGCTGATTGCATGTGAAACAGCTGTGGCAACATTCCCATAGCTAGTTGCATGGAAACACACTCCAATATCTAGGAACGTCATGGTGGTGTTGACCCTTTTCATCCACTGTGAGCAGGAACTAGATTTGTCGTGTGGCAAACAGCATCTCAGATGGATTGGGGTTTACCTCTAACAACATACACTGTGGAAACAGGGCAACAAACAAGAGGGGCATGTGCCTGACCTGACTACAGACTGTAAGTGCTGCTATTCTGCATTTGGAGTAATGTTGGTTTAACAGTGTTTGTGTGGATATGACTGTCGTACATGTCACAATACCTGCCATGTCAGTTCCATGTTTATGAGGAATCCCCATCTGCAAGGTCATCTGCAGACTGGGCAGTGTTGTGTCTTTGGTTTCATGTGTCACCCATGGAGCATCTATCTGTGGATTGCAGAAGGTAGTGTGAGGATTGCAGTCTGTAGATGGTGAAAGCCGTGATAGTCACTGACGTCATATCCCTCATAGGACATATGTTGCAACAAACCCTGTTATAACAGTAAATGTATGCAGTTATCACAGCAACATGTCAATAATGGCCCTGTGTATGTGCTTCCAGCCACACCTCTGTCAACCTTTGTACATATGTCATGCATGAAGTGGTGCATATGTGCTGTACACCATAATTAGTGTCATCATATCTGAGAACAAGCCAGTGATATATCCGACTGCTACACATGTTAGGTATAGTAGGGGTTAAATTTCATGACATTACCTGGAGATTCTATGGATGTCTGTACAGTACTGAGGTTTGTGTACCTGTGGTGAATGTCGACAGTGTGTGTATTGTTAATATGTACCTTAGCCTGTGTACAGGCTGTGGTAGATGTCATTGTTCTAGTTCCCCTCCTGTCAGATGTTACATGCTGCTCCACTGTATGGTACTGTATTGGCATACATGTTTGTAGGGCCATACACACACATATCCCATACCACAGACAGCCATCAGACTAAACTGTGTAGCAGGTCATTATATGTAGGGTCAGTCTCTGAGTGGCACATATGAGGATAGTGTAGAACAGATAGTCTATATACTGCAATATCATGCTAGCTAACCATATGTGGCTGTGGTTGTGTTCACATTGGTTGTGGTTATGCACTTTCACACAGGTGTATCTTACCCTGTGCTGTGACATGCCTGTTGAGCCTGCTTTATATGCAGGTACATATGCATTCCCCCATAGGAGATGTAGGTCAATGTTGAGCCAGTCTGCCTGCAGCCTGCCCAGTGCATTGTTACATGCCTAGCAGCTTACTGTACTTACCCAGTGAGATTTCATGTGCAGACACTTGCCAGATGTACCGTTGCTGGGCCTCCCTTAACAGTCATGTATGTCAGACAGGGCAGTGGGATGCTGTGCAGATGTATGTTAATATCTAGTGGGTAGTATGTGGCCATGGCACCCCTGTACCAGCGGTCATAATGTGTCAGGCCAGACAGGGGTGTGTGAATGCATACCCTATGGTGACACACACACACACACACACACACACACACACACACATATATATATATATATATATATATATATATATATATATATATATATATATATATACATACACACACATACACCAGTTGTTATGTGTTATACCCATCTACATGGCCATCTACATCCATATTGTCAGGTATGGTACACATGTGTAGCACTAAGGGCTTATGTGTATACCTCTGGAGTGTACAGAGTGTGTCAGACTTTCCACATATATTGGCCAATATCTCTGCTGCAGTCCACAGCGGCATTACTTCCTAGCAGCCGTACTGTACAATGATGTCCTTAGGATGTCTGTCAGTAGCCAACGGCACACATGTTATAAGCAGATGTGACCTCCCACACACACCATGTCTGTGAAGACAATCCCATTGACAGTAGCAATAGTCTACTAGTATACCTGCTATACATACCTGACATCCCCTTTATCTATGACATTGGGATCATAGGGGCTGGGGTTGGGCTACACTTCATGTCCAGGACATACGGTGGAAATATATGTACATAGACTTATCTAGATAGCTAGATATATATGATTATGCATGTGTACTACTCCCAATTAACACTGTCATGGCAACCACCTACTATAAATCCCCACATCATGTCTGTGTGGTCCCTTTACATTTCCTGTGTGATGGACATCCATCCTGTGTGTGGGCAGCAGTGTTACTGACAGCAGGTAGCAGTACCCCTTACATGAGAACTGGCACACTCAGGGCAGCCACATATTTGTAGGAGGTTCCAGAACTACAGACAGGCTGCAAGTAGAGTTGTGTTATGCTTTGTATAGTACTGGTGTTACAGTGTGTGTGTGTACATATTGTTTACCTTGGAATGCAGTCTGTCTGTATAGCACACAACTGTGTGCCTATCCTCATGCTAGCCAGAGCTGTGCCTATCATGTCTTGTCTGTCCACCACACAGATCCTGTGTCAGATATTACACTGGCAGTGTGTGTGTTGAGTGCTGTCGGTATATGGCTGCATCCATGTCTGTTTCTAACCTCAGTTCCATGACTAAAGGTATGTTACAGGCTATCCTGTAACACCAGCACCTTTCTTAGTGTATGTCAACAGTTGTCCACATATGTGCCTGTATTCCAGCCTCTGTCCATCACCTACATACCAAGCTTTGCACATATGTCATGCTGTCGGTGGTTGTTCTGTAGTGGGCTGTGAGTATATCACACTGCCATTGCTGCCATCAGTCCACTGCTGTTGTATCCCCCACACATATGGTGGGGCTGGGGCCATATATGTGTGGGAGTCACCTACACAATGCATGTGTGCCCTTATGCATTCCAGAGGCCAGTGTATATAACAGTGGTATATGACCCTGTATTATTGAGTCTAGGAGGGGGGAGCACCATAACTGACCTAGGCTGTTACAAAATGTGGGGGCATCAGGGCTGAGCTGCCTTAAGGTATCTGGATCTACAGTACCATATACTTCACCTATATATACATTACTGATATGGATCTGGTTAATGCAGGATTACTGCCCCCTGCCATACAAACTGTTCTGTGTGTTGGTGTGTTTGTGATGGTGTCAGTTATGCCATATTAGGTAGCAATTACAACCCATGTGGTCACATGACGTCTTTACCCCCTACTGCGTTTGTGCAGTGTGTAGATAGAGGCTGCTGAACTATACACCTGCATTACATACTGTTGATTGTTTGGTATTCTGTGGCCCAGTTTGTCTTCACTATTGTACAATGTGAAGGGTTTGGCCTGGACAGCAACAGTTGTGAACCTTTCCAGACTACTGTATTACTGTAACTGGTTCACAGTTGCATTACTCTGTTTATATAGTAGTCAGTGTCTGAACAGCTATATGGCATGGCATATAGAACTGTAATAGTACACAATGAAAGCTTTCCATGTCTGCCAGCCTGTGGGTGGTGTTTTTCCTATGACATCTCTGTGGGTATTTGTTGCAGGCAACGATTTTCATTTGTATGGGTGGCCCATGTAGTGTCCAGTCATTCAGGGGTTAACTGTAGGTATAGTGGCTGTTCCATATTGTGTGCACCTTCTACTTATGTATCTTACTGTACATATAACTAAGTGTGTATGTGTAGTCACATGTATATGTGTATATATATATATATATATATATATATATATATATATATATATATATATGTGTGTATACCTGTATCTGCATATCTGTGTCTGTGTATCTGTATCCAGGGGACGTTGATGGCTTTCACATATTTCATTTCCTATGGAATGCAGACTGTACTGCATGATATGTTACCAATACCAGCCTGACATCATACAGATGGGATGTAGTATCAGTAACATCGTGTGCCCATGTTGTGTCAGGTCCTGGTTATGGGATCTGCAACATTCGGTAGTGTATTGCAGGGTGGATGTGTTTGGCTGGGAGGGATGCCTATTCGTACAAGACGTATAGTATGTGGGGCTTCTTAACCCCATTAATGGTGCATGAGAACATATGTGTCATTTGTTAATCTGCCATTTTTACCTACAGATGTATGGCCATATATACCTGTATAGATTTATATATCTGCTAACATATATAAAACTATGTTCGTATATACCTACATAGATATATATCTGCGTACACATATGTAACTTGCTGTGTATAGGTGTAGACACATGTATGTGTCGATGTAGGCATCTGCATGTATATATGTTCATATATATTGATATATATGTATATAGTTTCAAAAATATATGTATCTACAGATTTAGATATGCTGCATCTGTATATATATTAATATATGTACACAGACATACATCTAGATGTTGGTATGCATTCTCTGTACTGTTGCATGACTGGACTGGATGATATGTTTCTGAAAACATTGGGTGTATTTGTATCTGGCATGGCTTAGTGGTACATCACCTTGTCTTTGGTGTGCAGTGTCCTTGGTTCGAGGCCTGCAGGAGCTGTTTATTTTGTTGCTGGGCAGAACACGGCCCATAGGATACAGTGTGATTAAGGCACTTTTGAGCTGTTGTACGCGGGTGTGAGTGGGGGTAAGCACTGCCTACACAGGTTAAGCAATATAGAAGCCAACTGAATGTATGACACTGTAACTGGAAGTTAGCAGAGCCTAGCTCCATGCAAACTCGCGCACACCCGCTTAGAACTGCTTTAAATTGCCTTAAGCACTCTGTACCCAATGGCCCATCTCCTGCCCAGCAACAAATTAAACAGTGTCTGCAAGGCTCGAACCCAGGACCCTACACACCATAGACAACGTGAATTACCACTAAGCCATAACAGATATACATATATCCGATGGCTCCTGAAACATGTCATCCAGCACAATCATTCAACAGTACAGTAAATGTATTTTAACATCTAGATGTATGTGTGTGTACACACACACACATATATATATATATATATATATATATATATACCTCACTCTCCATGCATACATCTATACAAATCTCAAAAAAAAAAAAAAAAAAATATATATATATATATATATATATATATATATATATATATATATATATATATATATATATATGTATGTGCATATATATATATATATGTATATATATATATATATATATATATATATATATATATATATATGTATATATATGTATATATATATATATATATATATATATATATATATTATATATATTTATATGTGTGTGTGTGTATACAGATATATATCTATAGATATAGAGAACATAACAAAGACATATATGAGCACAGGCACTGTTAATGAGGGTGAGGGGGCTCAAGCAACATATGTCTTACATGTATTGATACCCCCCCTGCAATACAGTACCGACTGTTGCAAATGCCATAACCAGGACCTGACAATACATGGCCACAAGATGTTAACAGTAAGCCATCCCACCTGTATTATGTCAGGCAGGTATTGATAACATATCTTGCAGTACAGTCTGGCTACCATAGTGAATGCACAATGTGTAAGCAATGAACAGTCCTATGATACCTATACTCAGACACAAGTATGCAGATACTCATATATGCATATATGTATATATATATATATATATATATATATATATATATATATATATATATATTTATCTACATATGTATAGCTACATATGTAACTACACAGAGACACACAGAGGTATGTCTAGGAAGGTACATAATCAGAGGGTGCACACCGTACTGAGCAGCCAGTATCCCTACAGTTGCAAACTCATCCGATGGGCATTGTATGAGTCACCCATACCACAGACAAGTGTTGCTTGACACATATACCCACAGAAACGTCAATGGATGTAACACAACACACAGGTTGGTATACATAGGAAAGGTTCAGTTGTGTACTATTACAGTTGTATATGCCATGTCATATAGCTGATTATGCTTTGACATACATACAGAGTAATGCAACACTCAGACATGTCCTTTAGGACAGTAGTCCAAAAGCATCACATCTGTTGGTGTCCATGCCAAGGCCTTCAGGTAATCCAACAGAAAAGACTGATGTGGCAACAGCATAACAAACTCTCCACAGTATGTCTTGCAGATGTATAGCCCAGTGGCCTCCAAATAGACTCTGCATGCAATCCCTAGGGTAAAAAGACCTGGGTTGACACTATGCATGGTATCTGTCACATAATGCATAACTGTAATCATCACAATCACACTGATGGCAATCAGCAGTAGGCCAGCAATGTTCACAAGGTGAAATGTATTGTAATATACATCTGCATACCGTAAGGCAGCTTACTACTGGTGGTCCTCACATGCTGTAACACCCTGGGATACTTATGGTGCATACCCCCCATACACTGCCTTACAGGGGCATAGAACACTGTTACATACACTGACCTCGAGACTGCAGAGGTGCACACATGTTGTGCATGGGAAGCCCACATATATATGGTGCATATGGTCTGTACACCATTAGTTATTGACAGCATATCTGATAACCAGTCAGTCAGATAACAGACTGTTGGACATGTGTGTAGTAGGGGCTGTATACACCAAAATAAACTCCAAAGAGTTAAAAAACCACGGACAAAACAAAGAGATGAGTTCAACAAACCACAGGAAGCCGGAATGGAATCCAAAATAACTTTTACTGGAAACTTGTAAGCGCTTTCGTGTTATGGTATCCAAACACTTCTTCAGACAAGTTCTTTTTGTTTCCAACTACAGTTTAAATACACATCTCAATTATCACATTTATTCAATTACATAAAAAACACAATTAAACCAATGTTTCAATTAATTAAATGAGTTCTGCCCAAATGAAAACTGAAAACTGAATGCTGTATTAAAAACAGTTCCTTTTAAAACCAATGTTGTTTTTACTAAATACATTACTTGAAGTTAAAAACCTAAGTCAAAATATGTTTAAATACCATTAAATATGTTGTAATATCTAAAAAACATATTTATTTTCTAACCATAGCAAGCCAAACTTGTTCTTATTAGATTTACTATTTGATTTTTTAATTTTTTATTATTTTTTATTTTTTATGCATCTATATGATGTATATATACTAAAGTAATAAATAAATAAGTATGTAACAAAGTATTTCAGTATCTATACAAAATGTATAGACAAAATCTATGAATAGAATTTTTAAACAGAATTTATAAACAGAATTTTGTAAGCAATGTCCCCAACTTACATATATTAAAATAAAACAGTTGTTTTTTATGTGACAGAATTTTTATACATTTGCTTGTAAATAGTATTCATGAATATAAATATATTTAAATTATCTTAAGAGTGCTTTTTGCTTTAATAGACATTTAATGGAACATGTTTCGTTTATCCCAGGGTGGATGTGTGCATTTGTTTTTAGTTGCCAGAGCAACTCACATTCTTCTAACTTTAAATGCCACGGTCCTCCCCTGGGGTTTGTTCCTATTTTTTGCACAACATTAAACATAAAACTATGATTGGTGTTTTCTGAGATATGTTTTGCAAGTGCATTAGACATAGTCAGCCTACTGATCGCATAAATATGTTCGTAAATACGTTGTTTTAAGTGTCTTTCGGTTTTTCCGAAGTAGAATGCAGGGCAGGCTGTACATGTGGCAAGGTATACTACACCTTGACTAAGACAGTTGCATTTCTCATTTATATAATATTTTATGCCTCGAATAATAAATGTAGATCCAGTTTTGATATATTTACAGTAACTACAATGGCCACACTTGAACATTCCCTTGTTAGTTTTGTACGTTCTAATGGGGGCTTCTAACATTGTTTTCAAAGATGGAGCTTTTCTAAAAATTACTATGGGTTTTGGTCCTATATTCATATTAGGACAAAGGCCTTGTTTTAACAATTCCCAATTATTATCTAGGATGCGTCTAAATTCCACGCTTAGCTCATTAAATTGTGTGGAAAAACTAATATTAAAGTTTTTTTGTTGTTGTTGTTGTTGTTGGTGTTGTTCTTCTTCTGCTTCTTGAATACTTCTAGTGGTATCATGAATTACTAACTGTATGCTGTTATCTGGTTGGTTGTCATTATCATAAGTTTTTAAAATGGGTCCTAATTGACCCATACCCCTTTTTCTTGTTACTTCTTGGATAACTGAATTTATCAACCTTCTAGGGTACCCTCTATTCAGAAACATAATAGTCAAGAAGTCACATTCTTCTAAGAAAGTACTTTCTTCTGAACACATCCTAGATGCTCGTACTACCTGACTCTTAACAACACCTTTCTTTTGAAAGGTAGGATGGGAACTTGTAAAATGTAAAAATGAGTTACTGTAATGAGGTTTCCTATAGATGGAAGTAGTGTATTTCATCTTTTCCATGTCTTTTTTTATATTAATATCTAAGAAATTGATTGATGATATGTCAAATTGGTGTGTGAATTGTAAAAATGGAACAAATGAGTTCATTTTATCAATAAGCTTAATGGCGTTATTTTTATCTGTTTTCAAAATCATCAGTATATCGTCTTGGTATCGAGTGTACCGGACGACTGAATCTTTGAATATATTTTGTGGGAATAAGAAGGTGTGTTCCCAAAACGCCATTACTGAGTTAGCAAAGGATCCCCCACAAGGGGAACCCATTGCTACTCCTGTTGACTGAAGATAGAGTTCGTTTTTAAACATGAAAAAGTTGTTTTTCAAAACTAATTCTAACAAATTCAAAATCAAATCAATCTCTTCACCTGGCAGATGCTTATTCAATAAGAAATCTCTAACCCACTCTGCACCTGTTTCTTGTGGAATTGCCGTGTATAGGTCTCTGACATCTGCTGTCAGAAACACAAAATCTTCTTGAAATGGGATGTTGTTTAACTTTTCTAGGACAAACCAAGAGTCTTTGCAAATTTGTGACTCATTTTTAAGGGCTTGTTTTAATTTGTTGTCTACCCACTTAGCACAGGAGTAGGTTATAGACTGGCGTCCATCTATTATTGGCCTAAAAGGTGGGTTTTGGATGTTCTTATGCAGTTTAGGAACTCCGAAGATTACAGGAATCATAGGAGCTGGCATAGTGAAATACTGATATAGTTCTGTACCTATACTACCTTCAATGTACAAGTCACTCAGAGAGTTTTTTATTTTTTGATAAGACTGATTAAGTTCATTTTTTGAAATTTCTGTATAATTATTACTTGATAACATTTCTCTTATCTCTTTCTCATAGTGGTCCTCGTACATAAGAACTGCCCCCCCACCTTTGTCGGGTTTCATGACCCGGATGTTATGTGCTTTTACATAGTCTATTAAGTTGTGCATTTCTACATTAAAATGTTTTTGATGAAAAAACTCTTTGTTTAATGCTCTTAAATGAATTTCTACCACTTTTTCAAATACAAGCAAATTATTGTCTAATGGTGGATTGTATGTGCTTGCAATCCGCTCTGTACTAAACACATTATCACTGTCACCTAATAACATTTTTAAATTCAGCTTACGAGTATAAAGTTTAAGATCACAAAGTACTCTTGCTAAGTCTGGCTTATGTGGGAGTGAATAATTAAAGCCTTTTGCAAGCAGTTCAACAAAATCGGTTGGAATCTCAAACAGTGTATAATTGTATACTTTAAAGTCATTACTGTCGCTTAGAGTAATAACAGGAAAAGAAACAGAGCCTGTTACCTCTTGCGACGGTTGAATGTTCTCCTGTTGTTGTTCTGGTTCTTCTTCTGGACATTCTTCCGCTTGTTGTTGGAAACTGCTGGCTGAAAACCCTGATAGGCGTAGTCTGCTCGAGCATTATTTCCTTGTTGTTGTCTTTGTTGGTTAAGGTTTTGAATACGTTCACTTCTCCTATTCTGGTTACCATCAGAAACTTCACAGTGCAATACTTCGTTGGTATTATTTGGCGCAATGTGGGGAGTTGTGTTAACAGAAGAGTTTTCATTAGTTATATTTGCGTCATCACTAGGAGCGGAGTGAACGGTATTATAAATTCTATTAGGTGGTGGATCAGGATACGCATTACCATTAGCATATGCCGTTGTATCTCTGTTAATCTTCCGCTTCTTTGTTTCGCTAATTTTCATAAGGAGAGAGTCAATACTTGAAAAAATTCTTCCGTAATCGTATTGGTAACGATTGAAATCAGAATTAGCTTTAATTTCTTGTTCTAAACCTTGTAATTGCTGCTCGAGGGTTGTCATTTGCTCAGTGTATTCTTTAATTAATATTTCAAGAAACATAAGCCCTTGCTGATTAAAGAATGCAATTAAAGTCCTGTGGAAATCTGAATTTCTTTCGACACCAGAGGGATATTTCCACTGCCTGAGTCCCTTAGGCACAATTTTTAAATTAATGCATTCCTTAAAATATAGAATCTCTAGCTGCAGTTTTTTATACTTAAACTGGTGTCAAACATTTTTAACGCTAAAACGATGTCATTCTGATTTTCTTGTTGAGACTCTTGACCATTGACTTCGTTGCGCTTATTAAATATGTCTGTTGGGGTGTTCATAAAATCCTGTAAAATAGGAGGCACAGAATTGGAGGCAAATCTCAAGTTATGGTTATTGTCAACTGCAGTTATTGGTGGTGTTGGCAATGGTGTAACATAACTGTTTGTTAAACTGACTTGCCTTGGTTGCTGTGCTAGCGGAATGCTACCGGATGGTTGGTGACTACTTCTAGTCGCTGGTGTGTTAGATTCCCCGCGTTCTGTTGCCAAACCATTCGGTACTGGATGAAAAGTCACTCCCGGTCTGGGTCTAACCACCGGAGCAATACCGCTACTAGAATTGCTGACTTGCTTTGCCAAGTTGTCAACTCGTTGGGTTAGTTGAAAAATTAGGGCAGTCAAATTACCAATTGGATCCGTGTAGGTGCTAATTCCTCCACTACCATCAGGACTAGATGAAGGAGAAAAAAGAAGCTGCGACTGTTGAACCTCACCGTTTTCAGCCATATACACCAAAATAAACTCCAAAGAGTTAAAAAACCACGGACAAAACAAAGAGATGAGTTCAACAAACCACAGGAAGCCGGAATGGAATCCAAAATAACTTTTACTGGAAACGTGTAAGCGCTTTCGTGTTATGGTATCCAAACACTTCTTCAGACAAGTTCTTTTTGTTTCCAACTACAGTTTAAATACACATCTCAATTATCACATTTATTCAATTACATAAAAAACACAATTAAACCAATGTTTCAATTAATTAAATGAGTTACAAAATTCTGTTTATAAATTCTGTTTAAAAATTCTATTCATAGATTTTGTCTATACATTTTGTATAGATACTGAAATACTTTGTTACATACTTATTTATTTATTACTTTAGTATATATACATCATATAGATACATAAAAAATAAAAAATAATAAAAAATTAAAAAATCAAATAGTAAATCTAATAAGAACAAGTTTGGCTTGCTATGGTTAGAAAATAAATATGTTTTTTAGATATTACAACATATTTAATGGTATTTAAACATATTTTGACTTAGGTTTTTAACTTCAAGTAATGTATTTAGTAAAAACAACATTGGTTTTAAAAGGAACTGTTTTTAATACAGCATTCAGTTTTCAGTTTTCATTTGGGCAGAACTCATTTAATTAATTGAAACATTGGTTTAATTGTGTTTTTTATGTAATTGAATAAATGTGATAATTGAGATGTGTATTTAAACTGTAGTTGGAAACAAAAAGAACTTGTCTGAAGAAGTGTTTGGATACCATAACACGAAAGCGCTTACAAGTTTCCAGTAAAAGTTATTTTGGATTCCATTCCGGCTTCCTGTGGTTTGTTGAACTCATCTCTTTGTTTTGTCTGTAGTAGGGGCTGTGTCCGAGGACATTTTTATTTATTTATTTTATTTTTTTATTTATTTAACATTTGTTGACCGGGGAAGCCCAACTAGGTTCCACAGATCCTGTTTTCAGCGGAGGCCCAGGGAAAAATGCTCCAGACGCATGTCTTTAGACATTACCTGGGCATTCTGTGTATGTGTGTACAGTACCATGGTCAGTGTACTTATGTCAGGGGTATGCGGCCTTCACTATCCAAAGAGCCATTCCTGACCCCTCAGTCACTGAAGTAATGTCATTGGGGGGCACAACAGCTATCTGACTCCTACAATGAAGATAGCAGAGCATATACGCTTCCATATATAGTTATACTACATATAATATAACTAAGTGTATAACAACAATACCTAACATATATCCATACCTGTGTTCCTGTGTTGGGATGGCTGGGTCTCTCTTTGTGTGTGTGTGCGTGTGTGTGTGTGTGTGTGTGTGTGTGTGTGTGTGTGTGTGTGTGTGTGTGTTGTGTGGTAGTGTGTCCATTAATCCTCAGACGTACAAGGACCCACTACTGCAGGGCTGACGAGACACATGTGGCTCCAGATCTGCAGGTTGCAGACCCCTGGGTTAGGATGATTGACGACTGTATGTGTATTGCACTTATGACACATGGGCTCTGTACAAACTGTGGTAGATGCCATTGTTCTCTGTCCTGTTCTGTCTGATGTTACATGCTGCTCCAGTGTTAAGCTTGTGTATCATATGTGGCTGTGGCTGCATTGCCATTGGATATAGGTATGAATTTTCTCACAGGTGTCTGCTATGCTGTGCTGTGACCTGCGTGTCGAGCCCACTGTAATCGCAGGTACATGTGTATTCCCCCATACATTATGTATTCCAGAGTTGTGGCAGTCTGCCTGTAGTTTGCCCAGTGCTTCGTGACATGCCTAGAAGCCTACTGTAAATACCTTGTGTGCTATGTCCAGTTATTTGCAGGACATACTGCTGCCAGGCCATCATAACTCTTGTGTATTTCTGACAAAGCTGTGGTATGCTGTACAGATGTATGTCATTCTCTACTGGGTAGTATGTGGCCATGTGAACTCAGCAGCACCAGGTATTATGTGTATGGACAGACTGGTGTGTGTGCGTGCATACACTGTGTGGGCATATGTACCCCAGTATTGACGTGACATGCCCATGTACATGGCTAGTAACATCCACATTGGGAGGCGTGGTCCACATGTCAAGCATGAAGGGGACATGTGCACACTTCTGGACTGACCACAGAGTGCCACACTGTCCACATATAGTGGTCATATCCCTGCTGTAGTCCACAGCATCATTACTGTGCTAGCAGTGGGTCTGTACTATTCTGCCCCTAGGATGTCTTTCTATAGGCAATGGTGCACATGTCTACAGCAGATGAGACCTTCCACACCCAACATGTCTGTTAAGACACCCCTATGACTGTGGCAACAGTCTACATATATACCCGCAATACATCCATGGTATCCCCTTACACTACAGTGTTGGGACTATTGGTACTGAGGTAGGACTCTACTCCATGTTCTGGACATATGGTAAACAGATATGTGTGCACATATTTCCATATATCTATGTAGATCTATACACATATTCATATCCACATACATATATGGTCATATACATATCCACATACATATATGGGAATTATATATCTGCATATATACATATAACTACCACTGTCAAAGGAAAAAAGAAACTTCAAAGACCAATTCACATAAGGTTCAAGCAAGGCACCCTTTATTAACTTGCAGCAAGCAGCCAAAGCATGCTGGCAGAATGGTTTGTCTGAACATTAATAATTAGTATGGTATTTTTATACAGTTCTTTCCATGTCACACAGAAATGTTACTTCTATTGCTGACGTAGTTAGACACAGCTTTCTGTATTGTTCTACAGAAAATGTTACCAGACTAATTGCTGACTAGTTGAGAATAACTGCTGATTTACAAAACATTTGAGAAAAACAACCTGGCCTTGGGGCTTATTTTAGCCCACCACAAACTTTCAGTTCTTCAATTGTACAGTTCTAATATATGTGTTACATTTTGCCTAGATTCAAGGCACATTTCTAGCTTAGGTACAAGTAATGCTGACTACGGTTTATACTTTCAAGCATTCATTGTGTTCCTTATCAAAGCTTCTAGCAGCTGTGTACTTTCTCATGGCATAAGCAGAAAATCAATAACTTTTTGTTAAGTCTCATGACACTAGTAGAAATGAAATACTTCTTGTTATTTGCTGACATTAGCAGAAATCAGAATGCTTCTTGTTAAGTTTCTAATAGCTGTGCAGATTCATGCAGTGTGAAAAGAATAAATGTAGTAACCCTTTTAAACCTCGAATGCACTAAGCATGCATACTACTAATACATATTTTTCTAACCTTTACCCCCTTTAATACTTTTATTCTACTTTCAAAATAAGCATAAACAGTTTTTTTCTTTTTTTTTCTTCCCCTAACCTCTTCCTACTCAGGATTTGCAGTTAAGAGAGTCATTCAGTTTAAACTTATGAAAGCATTTTTAATTTTTCAACAATTCTTCAAGTTCAGCACCTTGGTATAAGGTTTCTGAAACTGACATGTCTATAAAGTCTTTAATCAGTCTTTTCATGCAGGGGATGCAGCAGCACACACACACCACCAGCAGGATCATTCCTACACAGATGGCAATCAGGATGTTCATTAGGATACTGCCCCACCCCCCAAACAATCTCTGGAAAAAGTCTGTCAATGGATTTGGTCCTGGCTTGGTCATAACCGGCACCTGCTGAATTACCTCAAGGTGATTGTCTATCTCGTGTTTGTGGTCAGGAATATACAAACAGCACTCCTCCTGGATTAAAACGCAAGGGTGAAGTCAAGAGCCATGCGGTTTTGAAGCACTACAGTTCTCATGTCAGTCAGTTAATCAGTCACCAATTCTAGAGTGGAAAAGGTTGCATTGCTCATTATTTCAAGAAGTTTAGACAGTTTTCTCAGTTCCCAGATTGATTTTGTTGCTCCATATGCTGGCAGTACACCTGCCCATGAGATGATGGCATCACCCAAGTCCATATGTGACAGTCCATTTTTCCCTAGGCCTACAGCATGATGCTTTTTCCAGCCCGCATTGATTTGCCCCAGTGGGTTGACAGGCTTCTTGATTTCTCGTCGAACATTCCGAATTTTCCCCTGAGGTAAAACTGCTGTGTGTTGTATGGCCAGAACCAGGCACCCCAAATAACAACTGCCGGACCAATTCTCAGGTAACCACGTATATGCTTTCCTACCACATACAAAGTAGCAATCTTCTACTTTGGTAGTAACTTTACTATGTCCTGGCTCTGGATGAAACATTTTTTTGTCAACTATAATCAGTTGTTTATAGAGGTCAGCATTATGTTTTATCATCAGTTGACATATGCATCAGTTCAAAAAATGAATCATAGCTTGTGTTGCAATAGGAACCTGTGTTGCCAGTTTTATTGTAGCATCTATAGGGAACAGTCACATTGCAATTGCTCCAACCCACCTGAACTGTATCATTTTTGTAAAAACACACAGTCCCCTTCTGTCGAACAGACAAGTGCAATGCTACTTTATCTTGTGATGTGACATCTGATGTATCATAGACTAAGTTTTCCCAGGTCTTGTTGGCTCCTAGGGGGACTGAAGTTAACAATAACCCCCCGTATGCTGTTGGCAAAGCTGTGCAAATCCAGCAATTCGAAACATTGAAGGTCTCAGCATACACATATTTGATTGCCTGGTAAGTGTTGAAGTTTGGGTGCCACTCTGCGTACAACTCTGCACGCTTGTTTAGTTCAGTTTGTGTGGCTGTGAAAAGGAATGGCCACAACAAAAAGATTATTGTCACTAGTACAGTCAACAAGATGGTTATGCAATACTTCCGAGGAAACGGTTCTGCATTCCTGTTTTCTCCGACTCTTCTGAATAGGTACATTTGGATCTTACTGGATTTTGTCATCTTTATTTCAGACATGTGTTAGTACTCTCTGCCCTAATAGGACCTTCAGCACCGATGGTTTCTTCACTGGGGTTGAGACGGATCAGTCCTATTGATCTGACCCCCCTTTGTAGCCAGACTTTGTGCTGAGGGCCCCGATGGAGAGGAAAGATTTTTGTCCAGTTCAAAGTTCTTAACTAGTTTGCAGTGCATCAGGTGGTTCCATGAAGCTTGCTCTGCTATCTTGACTGCAGTGGATGTCGAAAGAAGCACCTGGTATGGACCTTCCCACCTTGGTGACATCCAATTCTTCTTCTTTATAACTTTTATCCACACCTAGTCTCCGGGTGTCACTGCCACTTCTGATGTCTGGGTTTGTTCTCTATCTGAAACAGAATTTGACTGCAACAGACTCTAGAATTCATGACTTTCTTCATATATTCAGCAAGTGTAAAATCAGCTTCCTGGTCTGATGACATGAGAAGTTTCCACTGGGGTGTATAGTAAGCCCTTGCAAATAACTTTTCAAAAGGAGTCAATCCTTTTGCTGTAGGGACAGTTCTCATGCTCAGCAGTGCCAGAGGTAAACAGTATATCCAATTTTTCCCTGTTTCAGCTATCAATTTTCTCAATTTGTTTTTTAATATACCATTATCCCTTTCAACTAGCCTTGCAGATTGTGGATGGTATGCACAATGATTTTTTAAAGAAATACCAAAATGCTTACTTAACTGCTGTATGGTTTGGTTTGCAAAGTGTGTACCATTGTCACTGTAGATCCTTTCCGGAATGCCGAATCTAGGGATGATTTCTTTGACAAGTACTTTTGCCATCGTGGCTGCATCTGGATTTTTGGTTGGAAAGGCTTCCACCCATCTGGAAAACATATCTACAATGACAAGACAATACTTCTTATTTTCACATTTGTTCAATTCTATGAAATCCATACAGATAGTGTGAAACGGATATGGTGGTGTAGGGAAACTCCCTTGCTTGGGCTTTAACGCCACTTGTGCATGATGTTTGTTACAAATTTGACACATCAAACAAAATTTTTTTAGAGTAGTTTGTAAATCCGTACTTTGTGAACACCTGGTTCACCAGCTGTACCATCCCCCCTGTTGAGACATGGCACTGCCCATGGCTCAACAAAGCTGCATATCTAAACAAATTAGATGGTAGTATCGGTTTCCCTTCTTTAGAGATGTATAGCCCGTTTTCAAAAATTGCTCCTCGTTTTACCCATCTTTGTTTTTCAGCTTACGTAGTGAGTGTCTGCATTGTTTTTAACATTTCTAATTCTAAAATCTCAGAGGGTTGTAATTCCTCATTTAAAAGAAATACTTCTATGGCTGCTTGTTTTGCAGCTGTATCAGCTCTCGCATTACCTTTTGAAATTCTGTCTTGTTGCTTGGTGTGAGCTGTGCATTTACAAATGGCTATTTCTGAAGTAACTGAATAGATTCTAAAAGATCTAAAATGAACTGTGCATGATTTATAGGTTTGCCAGTAGATGTTATCATTCCTCGGTTTTTCCACTGTTGCAAAAAACATGTACAGTAGAAAAAGCGTACTGGCTGTCAGTAAAAATGTTTACACATTTACCCTTTGCTAAGATACATGCCCATGTCAAGGCAATCAATTCTGCTGTCTGTGCAGATAAGTTGTGTGGTAAAGGTTTTGCTTCTATAATCTCAGTGTCAGAAATGACTGCATATCCTATTAGGTTCTGTCCTGCAGGACCCCTTTTGCACGAACCATCCACGTAGTATGTCACCTCGACATCATCCAAGGGGACATCCGTGAGATCTTTTCTAGGTAGTGTCTTTTGCTCAATTACCTGCAGGCAGCTGTGCGGTGTGCCGTCTGCAGGGGTCGTGAGCAGAGTAGAAGGGTTCAAAGTCGTGCATCGCTCAGTTGTCATGTGAGGTTGGCTCAACAATATAGTCATACAGGAAAGATGCCTAGCAGGGGAAAGATATGCCACCTTTTCTTGTAGTAAAATAATTGCGACTGCATGAGGCACTCTCAAAGTGAGAGGGTGGAATAAGACTACTGAGGCCGAAGCCTGTACTGCCATTGCAGCTGGAACTACTGCTTGTACACAGTGGGGTAAGGACCGTGCCACTGGGTCTAGTTGTGATGAATAGTAAGCAATGGGGCGTTGCTTATCCCCATGCTGTTGTGTTAACACTGATGTCATGTAACCTTGCTTACAATCTACAGTTTGGAAAAAACGTTTATGGTAGTTTGGAAATCCTAGAACTAATGAGGACGCTATTAACTGTTTCAGTTTGCAGAAAGCAGATTCTGCCTCTGGTGTCCATTGTAACAAATCCTGTGCTGCCACAGGCTTCTTATATATAAGGTCAGTTAGCGGTGCAGATTCCAAGGCATAGTTTGGAATCCAGCTCCAGCAAAAATTAGATGTACCCAGGAAGGACATCATTTCCTTCTTGGTAGTGGGTTTTGGTGCTTGCAAAATTGCTACTTTTCTGTCCTCATCTAATGTTCTACCTTCCTTGGATATTACATATCCCAGGTATTTGACTTGTTTTTTCCAAAGCTGCAGTTTATTTTTATTTACCTTATGTCCCTCAGCGGCTAAAAATCTTAATAGCGCTATGGTATCTTCTCTACAATCTTGCTGGGTGGGGGCTGCCAGCAAGATGTCATCAACATAAAGTAAAATCTGACTGCCTCTTGGTGGGGTGAATCCCGCCAAGTTGCTTGCCATTTCTTGTGAGAATATTGTTGAACTTTCACAATATCCCTGTGGTAGTCGCGTATATGTATAGCTCTTCCCCTGAAATATGAATGCAAACCGATACTGGCTATCAGGGTATATCGGTATCGAAAAGAACACATTGCTGCTGTCCACCACAGAAAAATACTTTTGCTGAGGTTTTAAATCATTCAGCAGGGTGTGTAGGTCTGGCACCGTAGGTGCCCTTGGTATTACTGCATCATTTACAGCCTGTAAATCTTGGACCATACGCCATTCTCCATTTGCTTTTTTAACTGGAAATAAGGGTGTATTACATGGTGAATCGGGAGATTCTACCAGTATTCCCCCTTTAAGTAAGGCTGCTATAATAGGCTTTATTCCTGCCTCTGCATCTTTTCTTAAGGGATACTGTCTTTTTTGTGGTCTAAATGCTGACTTTGGCATGATAGTTACTGGTCCCGCTGTATGAATAAGTCCTACATCTGACTTTCCTGTTGACCAGAGAGTCCCTGGTATATTCTCTAAGGCATTCTCTTCCTCCTTTAATAGGAGTGCTAATCAGCTGTCCTTGCTAGACTGCAAGTGTACGGCTGGGTGGGTCTGAGTTATCCAATTCAACTTCTGTATTTGTATTCCCTGTTCTGACAGTTCTAATTCTGTCTGTTTCTCCCATCTCGTGACTTTTTCTCCTAGGTCTGTCCATTCTATATTTTTGTTCTTGGTTAAGCTAACATGTGGTAATCGATTAGATTTATAAAGTGCAAAGAACTCCTGGGGCAATGAACAGCTGGCTACACTGTTCCCTTCTGTGTCCCAGTACAGATTACGTAATATCAATCTGTTTGCATGATTTTTAAACAATTCTTGCTCATATTCCTTATCAGGGCCTGGTGTATTACAATAATACAGGGTACAGTGCAACAAGTGTTGCTTATCAATGTCAAGGGAGGGGAACTTGCTGATGGCTATATTCATTAATTCTTCGGTCACAGTCCCTGGACCAGTCGTAACCAAGTCCTGGCTGTACCAATAAAACATTTCACCCTCCGATTGCACTGCAAAGGTATCAATTTGTCGCTGTGCTTCCATACCCTGCATGGTTGGGACTACTGCTATACCAAATAGTTGCATGAGGTCTCTGCCCAAGAGGTTTACTGGGCATTTTGCAGAAACAACAATTTTGCTTTTCTGAGTCAAGTCCTGAAACTGGATCAGTTATTGCAATATTATGGGAGAGGGTCTCCCAATACAGCTGTCCATTAGCTGCTTTTACCAGTATGTAATCAGGTGACTCCGTGTTTTCTGGCAGTTTGGAGGGATGTATCAGGGTTCGTGATGCCCCTGAGTCACACAAGAATTTGACTTCCCTCCCTTCTACCAAGAGTGTAACTTCTGATTTTGTGTCTGCTAAATAGAGCTCCAAGCTCAATAAAGCTATGTCTAATATTTCATTTTCCTCACTGTCACTAATTTCTTGCACTTCCTCTATCTCTTCTGTCACATTCTCTACTCCCTCTATCACATTCTCATTTGTCCTTTCCTCTCTATCCCCTTCTAGTGATTCCTGACTACCATATAGTCAGTCCTCACCCTCCTTGTCTTCTGTTGTTGCCTTCTTATTTTTCCTGCAATCCTTTGCCAAGTGTCCCTTTTTACCACATTTAAAACATTCACCCCTTTTCTTTTGCCCTTCAAAGTCCTCTGATCGTTGATCAGATTGTTTGTTTCCCCTGTGCATTTTTCTTGCCCTTTTTCCCGGACTGTACTACATAAACTTCTGCTCCATCTTCTACAGAAAATACTTGAGCTTTCTTTTTCTTTTTGCTATTAAAATGCCTTTCGGCATACCTAGCATATTCAAGTAATGACTGTAACCTGCTTGTACGATGGTCTACCATATGTTTTGTAATAAAACTGCTTATAGGTGCAATACTGCCCTTTAAAAATGCATTCTTTAACTGCTGTTCATATGGGGAATCTTGTGTTTGATCTTCAGGAACCTGCATTCCACAGTGGTTATTAAAACATTCTAATAGTCTGGCATAATACCGGTCAATAGTTTCACCTTCTTGTTGGCTGCATTGATTAATCAAGTCCAGTCTGCCCTAGGCTTCCATTTTTCAGAGATGCGGTCTGTAAGAACTTTTACTCTGTTGTCTAATTCTGCACTGCTATGTGGAAGGGGTCTTTGTGCAGCGTCATGGGGATTCCAGTTGCCACTAATCATGTGCCAATCTGGCCCCACAATTTGTCTAACTACTTTTTCTACCTGTTCTCCATTTAGGTTATAACTCAGCATCATTCCTTGTAAGTCTTCAGAGAATTTTCTAAAATTGACTTTTGGATGGGGAATTCCCTCAGTGGCTTTCCGGATATCTTTCGGAGTCCAGGGTCTATACACTAAAATAGTTGGGTCCTGATTATCTTGTCCTGCCTGAGGATTGGGTACTTCTATAAGTAGGCATATTTCTTCTTCACTCATAGATCGTGAATTCTTAACCATTTGATATAACTCGATGCCTTCATTTGAGTTACTTGCCTTTGTTCGAGACCTGGTCCCGATGGGATCTCTAATATACGGTTTTACTTTTACAACGTCTCTATTTTCATTGACAACAGGATATTGTGGGGGTGGACTAACTTGTTCACTTGCTTCATATTCTGGTAAAGGAGGCGGAGGGGCCGATGCTATTACTAAGTTATTGTCCTCCTTATCTAAAAACATTGTTTTTGAATTTTTGTTCTTTTGTTCCCTGCGGTTTACTTCCTCAATCCACCTGTGTGCCTGAGGAATTCCTAATTTACGTTGCTTTTTTACCCGACCTTTGGAATAGTTTTTGAGCTGTTTGACAAGTTTGATAAGCGAGGATTTTTCTAACTTTCCATCGAATTCATATTTATTAACCCATTTTGAATAATATTTAATATTGTCGGCGCGCTGCGACCGCATGTATTTTGTGTCTTCTGTTAACGTCGGATTTTGGGGTCTTTTTGTGCAATTATTACCCATTTTGTTCTACCCTTTTGATTGTTATGTAACTTCTCTTATTTTTAACGTGGTACCATGGATTTTGTTATAGTCTCTTCAGAATGACTGCCTACTTATTCTGTTTCTCCTGATCTATGACAGGACAGTAATCTTTTCTGTCCCTGACTTGTAAGAAAAATACAGTCCTGACAAAAACAATACAAATCTAGTCCCTGATCTAAAACAGAAGACAGAAAAAAGTAGATTCACCTTACCTGAGCCTACGTGATTGATCACCTGATTCTTGGAGACCCGTCCTTCAGTCGCAGATCAGAAAGTGGCTGGCCTCTTTTGAATGACAATTCAATCGGAGGGCTTTTCAAATAATAAGAACCGATTTGGTTTCTTCCCCGTACGGTTTCAGCCACCTGGCCCGTCTGATCCAAGGTGAAGAGAGGGTTCCAGTCCGAAGGACCAATCTGTCAAAGGAAAAAGAAACTTCAAAGACCAATTCACGTAAGGTTCAAGCAAGGCACCCTTTATTAACTTGCAGCAAGGAGACAAAGCATGCTGGCAGAATGGTTTGTCTGAACATTAATAATTAGTATGATATTTTTTTACAGTTCTTTCCATGTCACACAGAAATGTTACTTCTATTGCTGACGTAGTTAGACACAGCTTTCTGTATTGTTCTACAGAAAATGTTACTAGACTAATTGCTGACTAGTTGAGAATAACTGCTGATTTACAAAACATTTGAGAAAAACAACCTGGCCTTGGGGCTTATTTTAGCCCACCACAAACTTTCAATTCTTCAATTGTGCAGTTCTAATATATGTGTTACATTTTGCCTAGATTCAAGGTACATTTCTAGTTTAGGTACAAGTAATGCTGACTACGGTTTATACTTTCAAGCATTCATTGTGTTCCTTATCAAAGCTTCTAGCAGCTGTGTACTTTCTCATGGCATAAGCAGAAAATCAATAACTCTTGTTAAGTCTCATGACACTAGTAGAAATGAAATACTTCTTGTTATTTGCTGACATTAGCAGAAATCAGAATGCTTCTTGTTAAGTTTCTATAGCTGTGCAGATTCATGCAGTGTGAACAGAATAAATGTATTAACCCTTTTAAACCTCGAATGCACTAAGCATGCATACTACTAATACATATTTTTCTAACAACCACACATATACATATACACAGCACTGACTTCAACAAGTGGCTAAGCATCTGATGTCATTCAAAGGGGATCCATTATCTGTCTGCCTGGGAGGCATGATGTACAAACTACAATGCTCTGCCAGAGACGGACTGCACGTGTTGCCCCTGGGATTCAGATTACTGGCTACAGCTCTTGGCACCCACATAGCACCTTATCTAGGCAAGGTTCAAAGGGCAAAACCACCACTGTAACAGATACAAGCATGCAAAACTGACGGTAATGTGACTCAATGTTAGAAGTCTAAACCTAAACAGGCACTCTCCTGAGACACACACAAATGGGGAACATGGATATCTGTGCAGTACCTGGGACCTGGTACAATGCTCCAGAGAGCACACCTGTGATACCTGCCTACAACCCTTATCACACATGTCTGGCAACAAACCAAGACCACAACACTACAGGTGGAGGAGTGTCCATATTCACCAAGGTAATTCACACCTCCAGCCTAGTATCAAACACAATGCATCTGAGAATCACCAGATGCAACTAACACTATCCCCCTCCATTGTCCAAGGTTCTCACTACACCATTATAAACATACTGGACAATATTAAGATGCAATCAAACACCATAATACTGGGTGATTCCAAATACTCTGCCATTAACTGGGAAAAAAACTTGTGTACCACCACCCTTTACTAAAGGTTCTGGGAACTCATACATTCCAATCCCCTGGATCAACTAATCCATTTTTCAACCAGGGTCTCCAATATCCTAGACCTGGTCATTACCAACATGGGTGTCAGATGCCCCACACCAGTGACTACCCCTCATAGGTCAGGTCTGATCATTAGGTAATCACCGTTGACATCCACATCCCACCCGCCAGTAAGGATCCTCCATGAATAAACTCTGCAAAGCCAACGCCATGCTACTCAAGTCAGATGTGACAAACCTCATGACACCCATGGAGATGGGAGCTGAAAGTGCAACTGGTGAATCCTACACTAAGGCACTGTATGGGCACATCCACTGGTGCATGCATTGTGCCATCCCACATAGACCCGAAACACTGTCCTGCAAACAAAGAAGCCAATCTTGTGCTCCACTGCCATGAACAGTCTATACAACAGAAGGAATACACTGCTGCAGTTAACAAGATAATCCCAAAATGGAAAATGCTCCCTTACCAGCCTCAGTAAGAAGCTGCTACCCCTCGAAATCCGCCACAGCTTGTGGCATAAATATAATTGCCATAGATTCCAAAGACTACCACAAGTCATTCTATAGTTATGTTCAGGATCTATACTGCAATGCTCAGAATTGCTCTGTGCTACAACAGATTGGCATTAAATATACTGATTCAAAGGAGTGTTCCAATATCCGGGTAGATCGATTTAGTGCCACATTCAGCCTCCCTCACCCCCTAAAGGGCACATCTCAGTAACAAAAGGTTGCCAAATTCCAGTAATCATGGCCACACAAGTGGAAACCGCCAACTCCACTTCTAGGAATACAGCATCCATGGGACCAGATGACATCCTGGCCTGTGTAGTACATATGAACTACTATATAACCCTACATCATACCTAATTGCCATGTGTAATCATAGCCTCACCTCAGGCTTCTATCCCACTGAGTGGTGCACAGCTACAGATGTTCATCGGGTTTCACTGTTGCAGTCATTACAATTGGGTTATCCTGCTGGCAGGCTACCCGCAGTCGGCCTGAGTTCCAAAGTCTAGGTCCGGCGTTGGTTGCTGTCGCTTCTTCCCTGACGTCAGTGTGCCAGGGGTATATAAGAAGCCGCCAACACCATTTTCTTCAGGCTTTCTTGCAGCGCGGTGCCCGAAGCAAAAGCAGTTCGCAAGTGCCAGTCGGCCGACTCCTGAAGTTTTCAAATTCGAATTTCAGATCCGAAGTCTTCATTAAAGCTAAGTACCCCATTGGGGAAACTTTTTTCTTGCTCCAGACCGATGTCAGAAAAAGTTAATAACGGTATTTCTTGTGGGAAGCAAATACCTCATAAGGATTTTCATCCTTACTGTATTCCTTGCCTAGGCCCTGACCATAACATTGCTAGTTGTCGGTTTTGTGCTAGATTTAACCAACGCACTATTAAGCATTGGTACGATTTTGCATTTCATTACTTTGGCAGACGATTTAATTATATAATGCCGTCGGATCAGCTGACTACCGGAATTTACAAAAAACGAAAAGAAAAAGAAAAGGACAGGCATCCAAGATCCAAAACCGATGACAAGGCTTCTTCTAGGCCTGTGGCAGGTTCGCCGGTTTTCAGTGAGGTGCTTTCGCAGCCCCTGATGCACACTACCTCAGAGCCACAGACCGCTTCTTTCTCCCATGTTGCGCCGACTGGGCCTCTGGAAACTCAAGGTATTGGACACTCTGAAACTATTCCCTCAGATGGGTCCGGAGCCGCTGAGCAGGCATCGGCTTCTGAGGGTGTTTTCAGGCCTACACAGTTATATGTGAAACCTACTTCAGCTACAAAGACAAAGACTAAAGCAGCTCTAAAGACAAAGAAACAAGTACAGCATTCACCTGGACACGCCTCCATGCCTAAAAAACAGATGCTTAAAATGGCTGATCCCATCCCCCTCCTGAAAAGAGGCCTAGGCAAGAGTTAAAATATAAATCTTCAGACCAGGTTTCCATTTCCTCTGCTTCCTCCTCTGAACAGGATTACTCTATTCCTCCCTATGAGGATTCTGACGCTGAAGAATCTATCCCTTCAGCCTCTCCTCCTGACGATTATTCATTTGGGGAAATACTGCATACTATGAGGGAGCATTTCCACTGGGAGAGCCAAGATTACTCAGAATCCAATAAAAGGCTCAGAGATTTCCTTTTATTTCCCCAGCACAGGCCCCTTGCTATCCCGCCTGTTTTAGACATTGTAGATGATGTATTTACAGAGTCCAATTTTTCTACAGACTCTTTACCACCAGCCCCTGTTAAGCCAGACAGATACTACAGGGCTCCTGATTCACATAAATTTCTCCATAAGAAGCCTGCAGCTGACCCAGAAACCATCTCTCAGGGTCCCAAAGGGGTCAAGGCTTCTACTGCAAAAAAACCTATTCCCTCCGATAGGGATTCTAGGGCCCTAGACAGATGGGGCAAAAAGATTTATACCTCTGCTACCTTGGCTGTAGGAGCTTTAAATTGCCAATTTCATATGCTTAAGTATCAGCAATATCTTATATCCTTGCTTAAACAGAAAATTCCAGCAAATACAGAATGTGCAGACAATAAAGAAATGCAGGATTTATTGCATGCAGCTGAACAAGTTGGAAAGCATACTTTGCAATGTGGTTTTGATTCTCTTGTGGCCTCCTGCAGGGCCGCTGTTACAGGTTCTGTCATTAGGAGACATGCTTGGTTAAAAGAACAAAATTTGCCAGATCATGTTAAAGCAAAACTATTAGATGCTTCTTTACAGCATGATACTTTGTTTGGTGCTAAAGCAGAAGAGGTGTTGAAGAAAATGGAGGGCAAAGCTAAATCTTTGCAAACAGTCAAGGATTTCTTGCAGGTACAGCCTCCCACATTTAGCAGGAACTGGCCTACAAAAAAATGGTCCTTTCCAGTGTCAGATAGACCACAAAAGGGCAGATACAAACGCCCTAGAGGAAGATCACAGCCCCAAGGCTCATACAGGCCTAAACAATGGGGTGCTTCTACCTCCAAGAGCTAAGAGGAAAAATCACAGCCATACAGGAAACAGTCTCAATGACTTTCCACTTCCAGCACCAAGCACTTATCTTTTGGCAGCCCCTCTGGGGGGAAAGCTAGCACTTTTTTCACACAATTGGCACATGATCACCCAGGACAAATGGGTTCTAAATATAGATGTAATGGGATCCTATCTCGCCTACATTCATGACAGATGGGTTCGGAGCCGATCCATCGGCTCCGACTCGGCAACTAATACACTAGCACGAAGTCTCTCATTGGCTGGGCTACTCCCTATCCCAGGATGCACTACACCTGCTTCCCCATATCTCGTTTGCCGCTTTACAAGCTGGACGTGGTCTCGACTTGGCTGGAGCTAAGTGGTTCTTTTTACCTTTATTGGTCTTTGACCTTGGGGTTTTTTGTTATATATTAACCAAACAGCTGTTTTAACAGCTATTCCTTGTTATTCCTTACTATTTGCTACTTTTGAGTGTTTGAGTGTCTTCTGGTACTTTATTTTTTCAGTCGGGCAAGGCCCGTTTAAGTTAGAGGGCCCTTGCCCTACCCTTGTGTTCTATTTTTCTTTTATTTCCTTTTGTGGTTAATTGTTTTCGGCCAAGCCCGCTTAAATTAGAGGGCTTTGGGCGTTGGACTTGTTTTGTCTGTTTGTTTGTGAGGTAAAATTTTTCTTAAGTACTCGCGCCAGTGTGTCTCAAGGCTTGTCAGTTGGCAATTTTGTGATAGTGCTTACTAATTGTGGTAAAGTCATACTTGTTTAGGGCCTGTACTATGTCCAAGGAACACAAGTCAGGTTTTAAAAATGCACTCGGTGCAGTTATAAAATGTCCATCACAGACAGTCATTCAGTCTGCGTTTATTGTTTGGGGTCAAACATCTACAAGAGACTTGTAGCGTATGTCATGCTTTCTCTGCTAGAGTTCTTCAAGAACGCAAGAACAAGTTGATATTGAAAGGGCTTATAAAACCTTCGTTTGAGGAAGCCTTAAATCCTCCTGTTGCTTCCAAAGAAAAGATCGTCGGCACCGACAAGTCCGTCGGAGCCGACTTCTAAAAAGACTAAATTGACTTCTTCTTCCTCGGCTCCACTGACTTCGGGGCCGAGGGTCGAAGGGTCTGCCTCGGTACCTCCTACTTCGGCTCCATTGCCTTCGGAGCCGCAAGTTGGAGTATCGAGAGGTGAATCACCTCCATCGGTTCCAATGGCTTCGAGCCGGTGGAAGTGTGCAGCTCAGACTCTTCCCCTCGGCTCCGAAGAAGGCTCCTTCGTGCCGATGGTGGTCCATGCTGTGGTGGAGTCGGCGCCGACAGTATTGGAGCCGCTTCGAGCCGGTCCCCTTCTCTCGGAGCCGAGAGGAAAGTCTTCTCGAGTGTCTACCTCCTCTAAATCCTCGAGACTGTCAGATTCGGACCTGGATAGGGTTTTACAGAGGCTTTTCCAATCTCCAGTGTTTACTAAAATGGTCTCGGCTCCAGCACAGTTTGCTTCGAGCCGATCCCTCCAACACATTTGATTCCTCCTCCAACCTCTTCGGAGCCGTTGGAGCCGGTGGTGGTGGAGCAATGTGGAGCCATACGGTCGGAGCAGAGACCCCTTACAGGCCTTTCGGCTCCGACTATGCTTCCTACCCTGTCCTCCGGTTCAGGGTTTGGTACTGCGACCTCTTCAGCCGGGCCCGAGGGGAATACTTTGGGATTAGGTGCTTCGTGCCTAGTCTTCCTCTCGAGCATCGGCTGCTGGAATTCCCAGTGCCATCGTGGCCTCTAGACCAGTGACCTCCTTGGATTCTGGAGGTCCGGCCTTTGAGGCCATGAGGAGCAAGCTGGCTATGCCTTTGCCGGTTCAACAAGATTCTACCTCACCGTCCCTAGATTTGGAGACTGGTGCCTCTGTTGTGTTGCAGCCCCGGCAGCGGGCCCCAGGGCCTGAGGATACCCCATCGGGTTCCTTCTTCGGTGGTCCGTCCGAAACTGCTTCGGACGAACCCCCACGGAAGAAATTGTGTAAGAGGAAGCACGTAGACTCCCAAGATGAGTCTATTACATCGGATACTGACCTCGATGACGCAGAAGGGTCCCCCAAATCATCTTCGGATGATATCTCCTTCTCAGATATCTTGGAGATTCTGAGACAGAGAGGTGACTGGCAAGCCAAAACCCTTCAGCTGAGGAGTCAGTCTTCCTCAAGGCCTGTGGGGCCCAGCCTTCCGCCTCCTGGGTGTCTCCGCCTTCGATGAACTCCTTGATTTGGTTTCTCAAGGGTGTGGGACCCCCCCGATCCTGTGAAACCGGGGCCTGCGAGCCCCAATAAATTTTGTCAGCCCCCAGAAGGAATTTCTCACAAAGGGTGTGCCTGTAGATGCTTTGGTGGTGGCTTCTGCCACACAGCAGGACGTGGCAGAGGCTTCGACGTCTATTCATCCTCCTAATAAGGATTCTAGGAGTATGGATAGGTATGGGAAGCATACCCTGTCCTCAGCGGCCTTTACCTTACGGTCGCTGAACTACTTATGTCATTTTACGAGGCTCCAAAGGGATCTTCTCAAAGAGCTAAATGAGTCTCTTGTTGGTAATCTACCTGAGGCGCTGGCCCCGAATGTTGGCGCACAGATGACTACCCTCTTTTCTATTGTTAACTCGTCCATGAGGCTCATTTCAGATGCGGCAAGGCGAGTAGAGCAGCGGGAACAGGCGTTGCCCTCAGGAGGCAAGCCTGGTTACGCTTGTGTTCGTTCACGGAGGCCTTCAAGTCTTCCTTCGCCGACGCCCCCTTTGATGGGTCATCTTTGTTTGGACCCAAGGTGAAGGACACACTAACTCGGTGCGAGCAGGAGGGCAAGACTTTGACTGCCGTTGGGGCCCGTTTTTCCGCTCCTTCCAGGCCTTATCCCAAGGCTGGGAGAGGAGGGAAAATGTGGTTTAAAAAATCCCAAAAGTCTTTCTCTACTCCACCCAGTGATTCCCCCTCCAGAGGCAGGGGGGGGGAATTTTGGAAGACGCTGCCCCAGAGGTGGCAGAGGCCCCCGTAACTCTGGAGACCGCGATTCCTTTCGTGGTTCTTCATACAACCAACGTTCCTGAGTTGTTGCCCGACTGTGCAACTCCGGAGCCAGTCGGGGGTCGCTTTGTGGCGCACCCACAAGCTTGGGAATCCATAACAAGCGATCGGTGGGTGCTTCACATTATTACCGGAGGATATATCATCCCCTTCAACAAACCCCCCCCTTTCTTTAAGGGAAATCCCGGACGTACCACCCAGTCAGCGGGATCAGGCAGCATTAGAGGTTTCAAAGCTGCTAGAAAAAAGAGCCATCCAGCCTGTCCCCATCGACCAGATCGGATCAGGAACTTACTCAAAATTATTTTTGGTACCAAAAAAGACAGGGGACTTCAGGCCCATTTTGGACCTCAGTTCATTGAATCGTTTCGTAAAGAAGTCCAAATTCCGAATGGTCACTCTTCAATCTATTCTTCCTTTGCTGGAAAAGATGCATGGATGTGCTCCATAGATCTCCAGGACGCTTACTATCACATTTCCATAGCTCAAGAGTCCAGGAGACATTTACGCTTCCGCCTCGGAGCCAGTCATTTTCAATTCCGAGCACTGCCCTTTGGTCTCACCACAGCCCCCAGGGTGTTCACCAAATGTCTGGCAGTGGTAACTGCTCACCTGAGAAGTCTGGGATTCCAGGTGTTTCCTTATCTAGACGACTGGCTCCTTACTGCCACCTCCGAGCATCTACTACTCCAAGTGCTCAGAGCCACATTCACCTTGGGCCGTTTCTTGGGGATCACGTTCAATTTGCAAAAATCTGTACTACAGCCATCTCAGCGTATTACTTTCATAGGCGCAGACTTAGACACAAAAAGAATGCGCGCCTATTTACCGGCAGCAAGAATTCAGGTCTTACAAGATCAAGTCAAATCCTGTCTCCCCCTACAAAGAGCCCCGGCCCATCGGATCCTACAACTGTTGGGCTCGATGGCGTCGACCATACTTTTAGTTCCCTTGGCCAGACTTCACATGCGAATTTTACAATGGCTACTGTCGGTTCAATGGTCCTATCAGGAACTTCCCTTGAACCACTTAATCATAATCACGGAAAGTTGCCGTCGAGATCTACATTGGTGGCTTCTCCAATCAAATCTCGACCAGGCGACCCTTTATACCTCAACGTCCCATTGCCACTGTGACTACGGATGCCTCCCAGGTAGGGTGGGGGGGGTCATTACCTGGACAGGTCGGTCCAAGGCACATGGCAGATCCAGGAAACGCATTTGCATATCAATGTCCTGGAGATGAGAGCGGTACTATTGGTACTCCAAGCTCTCCATCACGCTCTCCCACAGGGCCCGATTACTATCCTATCCGACAACATGTCGGTGGTGTGGTACATAAACAAGCAAGGTGGAACCAGGTCTTACCCACTATGCAGAGAAGCCATGAGACTTTGGCACTGGGCGGTAGCTACCAACCGCTTTCTAATGGCAACGCACATACCGGGAAGTCCAATGTGATTGCGGACAGATTAAGCAGGACCATTCTTTTACCCCACGAGTGGTCCCTCAAACAGAGTATAGCTGCGAAAATCTTCGACAGATGGGGTCTTCCTTGCTGCGACCTGTTTGCCAGCCCTCACAATGCGAAATGCAGAGAGTTCTTCACACTGTTTCCATCTCAGGGACAGATTCCCAGGGACGCTCTGACTCACATTTGGCCCCCCGGTCTTCTCTACGCCTTCCCTCCGTTCCCCCTCCTACCGAGGGTGATACAGAAGGCCATTTACTTGGAGAGCGAGATGATTTTGATTACCCCGCACTGGCCTCGTCAAGTTTGGTTTCCCTTCCTACAGAGGCATGCGATAGAAGGTCCATGGTTTCTGGATCCGGTGCCAGACCTGTTGACTCACCAGTCAGGACGGCCATCCGCCTCTCAGGTCCTTGAAGTTGGCAGCATGGTTACTCCACTTCCATCCTTAGTCCGAGACAATGCTCTTTCGCTGGACGTGGTCCACATACTGTCTTCTTCTCATAAACCTTCCACCATCAAACTTTATTCCAGTAAATGGAAAAGGTTTGCCTTCTGGGCTCAAGAACGGGGTATAGATCCTCTCACTGCACCAGTATCGGAGGTTCTGAATTTTCTGGCCTCCCTTTTTCAGTCGGGCTCTTCATTTTCTACCATTAAGGTTCAGTTAGCAGCGATCTCTAATTTTCATGCTTCTTTTGAACCTTCATTGATGTCTCACAAACTTTGTAAGGCTTTCCTTAAAGGGGCTTGGCTCCTTAGGCCTCCTTTATCTCAGCCTGTCCCCTTGGGATTTGAATATGGTTCTTGCTGCCCTAACTGCCCGTCCTCTCGAACCAGCTGCTACTTGTGATTTAAAATTTCTGTCTTGGAAAACGGCCTTTTTAGTAGCCATAACATCTGCTAGGCGAGTTTCAGAACTTCAAGCTCTTTGTTCTGATCCTCCCTATTTGATTTTTCACAAGCATAGAGTTTCATTGAAATTAAACCCTGCATTTATACCAAAAGTGGCCTCCTCTTTCTGTATGCAACAAACTATAGAACTCCCTGTCTTTTTCCCAGAATTCTCCAATAACGCAGAATATACTTTGCATCAATTGGACGTACATAGACAACTACGTTTTTATTTGAATAGAACCGCTCAAACGCGAAAATCAAATCAATTGTTTGTTTCCTTTGCAGTGAACAAATTGGGTCAACCAGTAACAAAAGCCTCCATATCTAAATGGATTAAAGATTGTATCATTTTTATTTATTCACAGGCTAATAAAGACCTTCCCTTTCCAGTCAAGGCTCATTCTACCAGGGCAATGGCTACTTCCGTAGCTTTTCACTCCAAGTTATCAATAGATGATATTTGTGCTGCGGCAACCTGGACTTCTCCGCACACTTTTATTTCTCATTACAAATTGGATGTGGTTTCTCGAGGCAGAGCTTCCTTTGGTTCCACAGTTCTCAGGAGTGTGTTCCAATGAGCCACCCGGGATGTAGGTGCTAGGGACGCTGTCCCATCTGTCATGAATGTAGGCGAGATAGGATCCCATTACATCTTTTAGTTATGTACTTACCATAACTTCGGATGTATGGGATCCATCTCGCCTACATTCATAAGTACCCACCCTCCTTCCCCCTTCCATTTGGATTTAGAGGAGCTGTAGTAACTTTTTTCTTAGTGTTCTTTCTTGAAGAACTTTAGTTGGTTATAGTGACTACTAGTTTTTTCTGTGTTTACATGGGTGTATGAAAGCGAACAAACAAGATCTGGGGAAGCAGGTGTAGTGCATCCTGGGATAGGGAGTAGCCCAGCCAATGAGAGACTTCGTGCTAGTGTATTAGTTGCCGAGTCGGAGCCGATGGATCGGCTCCGAACCCATCTGTCATGAATGTAGGCGAGATGGATCCCATACATCCGAAGTTATGGTAAGTACATAACTAAAAGTTTCACAAGGCTACAGGTTCCACTTTCATACCCTGCCAAGGCAAAACGGTATGCCAGACCTGCCACACAATCAATGGGCAGAGGCACAAAAACAAGTTTCATCCCTCATGGACATGAGGGCCATTCAACGAGTACCAGATCAAGAGCAGGGTCACAGATTCTATTCAAGACTGTTCTTAGTACCCAGAAAGGACAAAGCCTGGAGACCTATACTGGACCTATCTATTCTAAACACATATCTGGATGTTCCAAAATTCAAAATGTTGACTCTACAGCAGCTTCTGCCCATGTTGGGCAAGAAGGCTCGGCTTGTGATTTTAGATCTAAAAGAGGCATACCTGAACGTCCCAATCAGACAGAAGATACCTCAGATTCAAAGCTGACTCAATGCACTACCAATTATCTGCACTGCTCTTTGGCTTATCTACTGCACCCAGGGTTTTCACAAAGTGCCTGGCACCAGTAATTGCATTTTGCAGACAAAGAGGAATACAAATATATCCTTACTTGGATGACTGCCTTATTCAAGCGGAGAACAAGGACATTCTACTACAGCATCTGGCATTTGTAAAAAGATTACAGACAAGTCTAGGGTACACAGTAAACGAGAAGAAATCAAAACTCGTACCCTCTCAACAGATAATATTCCTGGGTGCAAGCTTAAATACAACTGCCCAGATGGCTTATCTCATGCCAGACAAACAGACAACTGACTACTTACTTCAAAATCTTGGCAACAAAGACCCAGTTATCTGCAAGAAAAATTCTGCAGGCCTTGGGTTTCATGGCATCCTGCATTCTGCTAATTCCATATGCAAGATTGCATATGAGGAAACTTCAATGGTATCTAAAAAGTGTTTGGACTCGACATTGCCACAGCCTGGAAACAATAATTACCCTCATTCCCTGCCTGCAACAGGAGTTTCGATGGTGGGCAACAGCCTGTCACCGCAACACGGGACAACCATTCTCCTTACCCACAGCCAGGCAGACATTGACAACAGATGCATCAGATTACGCCTGGGGGCCCATATGGCAGGAAGATGTATTCAGGGCACATGGTCCGCAAGTCAAATGCATCTACATTTCAATCAAAAAGAGATGCTAGCTGTTCAGAATGCCCTAACAGCCTTCAAGGATCAACTTCATCCAGGACAGCTACTAATAAAGACGGACAATACTACAGTCATGTGGTACATAAACAAGCAGGGAGGCACACATTCCTACCCCCTCTGCAGGCTAGCCATGAACTTGTGGCACACAGCATTAACTTGCCAAGTACATCTGCAAGCTCAATTCCTGCCAGGAAGGAAAAATACTCTGGCAGACGAACTAAGCAGAAGTCGAATGGATCCCCACAAGTGGAAATTGGATCCACAAGTCTTCAGCATGATAACAAAGACCTGGGGATGCCCGGACATAGACCTATTTGCCTCTCCTCAGAACTACCAACTACAAAGATTCTGCTCAAGGACTTATCACAAGCAAGCATGGAAAGTGGATGCTGTATCTTTCAGCTAGAAAAATCTAACAGTATATGCCTTTCCTCCTCTGCCTCTCCTCCCCAAGGTACTTCTCAAGGTCAGACAAGAGAAACCAAGAATTATACTGATTGCCTCAGACTGGCCCCACCAGCACTGGTACCCAGTCCTAAAGAGCTTGTCTCACTGCCCAGCCTGGACATTGCCTCAAATTCCTCATTTGTTGACCCAACAAAACAGCCAGATACTGCACAGCCAACTCAAAACCTTCAACCTGGTGGCATGGCAGATAATATAGCCTCTCAAGACACACCTCTTTCTAAAGCAGTAATGGATGTTATTTTGGAGGCCAGGAGGCCTAGCACCAGAAAATCTTATGCAAATAAATGGAAGAGATTCTGTGCTTGGAACCAAGCACAAGGCATTGACACAATTGTTCCAAATATTCCTCAGATTTTACAATACTTAACTGAGATGCTGGATAAAGACCTTTCCTTTTCATCAATTAAAATTCATGCCTCTGCCATTTCAGCTCATTACAATATGGAACCACCTATTTTTTCTCATCTGTTACTGAGGCAGTACCTCAGAGGGGCCAAAAACATAAGACCTCCAAGGAGAGCACCAATACCTGCATGGGACCTCAACTATGTCTTGGAAAAACTCACACTGCCTCCGTTTGAGCCAGCCGCTGCAGCTGACATACAATTCTTATCCTGGAAAACAGCTCTGCTCCTAGCAATAACCTCCGCTAGAAGAGTCTCAGAGTTACAGGCACTCATGGCTGTGGAACCTTTTATCATTTTCCATCCAGACAGGGTTTCGCTGAGGACAAACCCTACATTTATACCTAAGGTGGTGTCCAGTGTGGCCCTTAGCCAAACAATTCATTTGCCTACTTTTTATCCAAACCCACAGAATAAGGGTGAGAAAATTCTGCATTCTTTGGACATTCACAGACAGCTACGCTTCTACTTGGACAGAACTAAAGCTTTCAGAAAGACTGATCAACTTCTAGTGGCATATGCTGCAGCATCACTAGGAAAGCCTATCTCAAAACAGACTATTTCAAAGTGGATAGGCCATTGCATTCATTTCTGCTATTCACAGCATGGCAAATCAGTGCCTAAGGGCATTAAGCCACATTCAACCAGAGCAGTAGCCACTTCAGCAGCCTTCCTCAGAGGAGTACCAACCAAAGACATCTTAGAGGCTGCAACTTGGAGTTCAGTGCATACCTTTACAAAGCACTGTCACCTACCTCTCTACTCTAAATCCAGGGCAGGCTTTGCCACTGCAGTTCTGCAGGGCCTTATAGCCTCTCCTAATCCTAGTTAGCTCCAGCCTCCCAACCTTAGCTCTGGGATTCAACCCAATTGTAATGACTGCAACAGTGAAACACGATGAACATAGTATAGTTGTGTACCTACCATAAATGTAGATGTTTGAGTGTATTCACTGTTGCAGTCCAGGTTACCCTCCCACCATCCCCCTTTTCCTTCTTTGCTGGGACCTAACTGTACTTTTCTACTCTATACAACCTATGTGGTGTATTTGCTTGTAGATGAAGGAAAAGTTGTTTTTTGTGCATGCATGCTTATTGGCATAATTTAACCTACCATTTTAGGGGCACCTGACATCTGGGGCAAGAAAAACTGAAGAAAATGGCATCGGCTGCTACTTATATACCCCTGGCGCACTGACGTCAGGGAAGAAGCGACAGCAACCGACGCCGGACCTAGACGTTGGAACTCAGGCCGACTGCGGGTAGCCTGCCAGCAGGATAACCCAATTGTAATGACTGCAACAGTGAAGACACTCGAACATCTACATTTATGGTAGGTACACAACTGTACTTTATCACACTCCACAATGGGGAATCCACCTTGGATCCCGGGAACTACCGTTCCATCAGTCTGATGAGCCTGATCTGCAAGGGCATGAAATGCATTATCATGCAACTTATTAACAAAGACATTGGCAACCAGTAAACACTGGACCCCACCCTGGTTGGGCTCGTGTAGGGCCAGTCTTGTCTCCTGAACCTGTTTGACTACTTTGATTTAGTCTTCGGAGCTGTGGAGGAGGGTAAGGTGGTGTACACATACTATCTGGACTTTGCCAAGGCCTTTGACAACATCGCCCACTCTAGAGACATAGTTAAACATGCGAAGGTGGCCATAAACACCTGTGTCACTCGATGAGTTGCCAACTGACTTACCGACAGAACCCAGACTGTTAACATAGCCATGTCCGAGTCCTGCTCCAGACAGTTGACAAATTGGAGTACATCAGGGTCGGTCCTGGCACAGCTCTTGTTTGGCATCTACTTCCCTGAAGTACAGGCCAATACTACGGAACTCTGGCTAACAAAGTTCACAGATGGCTGCAAACTGGAAGCCATTATTGGATCCCCAAATGATGTGGATATTCTACAACATGGCTTTACAGAAACAGATGCTTGGTGCCAGAGCCATAGGCTCAAGCTTAATGCCAAGTAATGTATAGTTATCCCCTTTGGACATACCATGTACCCATGAATTACCACATAAGTGGCAGTACACTAAACACTGACAGTGTGCTGACAGACATAGGGGCACAGGTGGACAGTGGTCTCACCTTCATTAGCCACAACAGTAAGGAAATCCTCCTATGTGGCACACCTCATTACTGAGGGCTTTATATCCAGAAAAAGGGGGTAATTGTCCCACTGTACTCATCCCTCATTACACCCTGTATAGAGTACAATGCCCGTTTGGTATGTACCTCGCAAGACAGCTGCGACAGCTGGGAAGGCAGTGGAAATACCTCACTATAAGAATCACAGGCATCAAACAGATGGCCTATGCTGACAGTCTAGACATCCTCCAGCTATAATCTTTGGCATATTGTCTACACAGAGGCTATATCTGGGTCACATACAAGGCTATGTCAAACCCTGGGAAATTACATCTGTAATATGTGTATGTACTGCCATGTACAGTACATGTGTCTATGTGCTCTCATTAGTGTAGCAAAGGGTATTGAGTGTCATGTCTGGGACACACAAGTATATGAGGCCTACACAGCACACTGTTATCCATGTGAATGTGTGAAATGCAGGGGTAGCAACCCAGGGTACGTGCTGTCACACAGGCATGCAGTGTAACATGGCATTACTACTGTCGACAGTCCTGTCCCAGGGAAGGGTGCAGTGCTAACATTACTACTGACAACAAGCACACCTGCAGGCATAGCTGCATCTGAGGGCTCACTGTCATGTTCCTGGTGTGTGGGCGGTGTCACCGTATATATCCCCTACTGGATAATACTCAGATATGTGGAATGTAACTGTAGAGTACCGTCGGTACAGCACATTAGTGAGGGCTTACAACATGTAGTAATGGCATACTCATTGTTGTCAAACATTCATCTGTTGACACATTCATCCTACTGCATAGCTCCTCGCCAAACTGGTGTCTGTCAGTCCCTCTACAGATGTGCAGATGGCAGGTCTCCAGCTGGGATATGTACAGACAACCTCTGCTTGATTGACACTGACATGTGTGGCCATCTGTGTACTACCTGTCACATATAGGAGACATCACCCTATATGGGCCACATGCCACAGGTACCTACACTACACTACCACAGTTAACTGAACATGCTTGGGTGCAGGTTTCCATCACAGACACTAACTGCATGTTGTACGACATGTTGCATACATGTCAACTGGATCACCTCGGTGGCCATGTGTAGAAGGCACACAGAGGATTGGCTAATGCATGTCACTCTCACCCTGCCAGTCACTAACGTGGTGTCTGCTAATAGATTGCCTGCTGGCACATGGCAGGTGGTATGATACCAATGTACACATACCCCCTACACATCCAGTCCCTCCATGGACAACAGCCAGATACACAGCTATGACCACCTGCAGCAAAGCACCACAGTATTGACACGTGTACATGTGCATTACTGAGGATAGCATTGTTTGTGTGTTAGTACACCTGTAGTTGGAACTTCCATGACAGCCTTCACAACCAGCACCACTCCCATTGCCATAGTCAGATGTGGCCGCTGCTGTATTGGACATGACATGTAGCCTGTTACACTCCTCTCCCTAACAGCTACATGCGTCTTGCAGTACCAGCATAACAGTGCTGTACAAATGGGTCGATAGGCATGGGAATCCCATTGAGGTCTGCCACGTGTGTGTATATGTGCATGTCTGCATATCTGTAGAGTTCACCATTTTGAGGCCACATGCTCCTATTACAATACACATTGCCACACAGTAGTGCAGATGTTGTTTTCGCCCATTGGTGTGGCATCGCAATGAACCTCCCTACTATGCCTGTGGCATGTGCATTACATGCATATCCCTGGGGTACCACTGTTGTGATATGCAATGGGTTGTATTGGCGTCATGGGCAATGTGTGATAGTGGGTATGTCAGAGTATCAAGATGGGTTCCAGTGTGTACAATATCCAGTGGGGGATGTGGGTGCTGTGTAAACTGTCATTATGCCATGGTACACCCAGTATATGGCCTACGTACCAATCTCTGGTGGCCACTCTCACCATCACCCATACAGGTAACTGATAACAGGATACAGCCCAGTTACACATGTGCTGTGTGCAGCCTACCTGTAACACATTGGACACATGGACGAGTTAGTTAGCAACAATGCACCCAGGTCTCTAAGATGTGTGTCTGCCTGTTATGTGTCAGTCAGTGTGTATATGATGATATGAAATACTATGTATTCTCCATATACAAACATTAAATCCCCCATTACCATATTGTACATGTCTGTGGATGTTCTGCATGTAACATGTGACCAGGTACACACCTCACCCTAAACATGGTGTTGTGTCTGCAGTGAAAGCCACACAGTTCAGTAGCACTACATACCTAGGTAGGGGTCTAGATACAGTGTTGCCAAGTAAGGATGTGTGTGTATGTGGATGGGTTAACATAAGGGTGCAGATTATACATGTACCAGCAGGCTACCGGTCAATGTTGCACGGGCAATAACTGTTATACATACCTGTGACATGTGTGCAACTGTACACCAGATATGTCACGGCCATGGTGTCACCACAGTGACATACCCTTGTGGAATATGATTGCAGACCATCCTCCTGCTGACACATGTACGCCTACAACACAAATAGATAACATTATAAAGATAACAATCAGTGTTACTAACAGCTGAAATGCATCATAGCTGCATGGCTACACTACCTGACATGTATGCATTACACATTACGCCTGACAACATCTTACACTGCAGTACATTGAAGCACTCCATTACAGTCACTGTGTGCATCAGAATCGTGTGCATCTTGAGGCAATGTAGAAATTCCCTCATGTACACAGACAACCTTCTCCTCCTACTACCCAACACTACAACCTGTGAAAGATGCACTTATCTAGCCAAACTGGAGGTAAAGCTCTCCCCAACCAAGACTGAACTTGACAGTCAAGAGGAGAAGATAAACAATTGCACGACACCAAACTCATCACATAGTCCCACTAAATCTACACCACCAAAATCCACACATAGTAACACAAAAACATTCACGGAGGCTCTCAATAATAATCTGTCTAAGCAACAGAGACCTTCAAAGCAGAAACGCAAGCAACCTCCATCCCCCAACACAACCCAAATGACACATAGCCCACAGACTCAGTGTGCCACTCAACCACAGCCAATAAGGCAAAACAACTTACCCAACACACTAGTCATAGGTGACTCTATAGTCAGGCACACTGATGTCCCACTCACCAGGCTAAACAAGACGAAGGTTACTGTCAGCTTTGTGTCGGGTGCCAGGATCCGCCACATAACCCACGCACTCAGGTCACTCCACAATAAGTACAAATATGAGTCTGTCATTGTCCATGTTGGTGTGAATGACCTGAGACGTACCTTCCTGGACTACATGAAAAGAGACATGGCAGAGCTTTCAGATCTTGTAGCCCAGGCAGGTATGACCCTAGCCCTGAGTAGCATTCTGCCATCACCCAGAATAATACCACAGTACAAGGACAAAATGATTGACTTCAACAATTGGCTAAGCTTCTGGTGTCATTCTAAGGGGATCCAGAATCTGTCTGCTTGGGATGACATGGTCAATAGACCACGATGCTTTGCCAGAGATGGCCAGCACCTGTCGCCCCTGGGATTCCGGATACTGGCTAAGGCTCTTGCTGCCACTATAGTGCCTTTTTTTAGGCAAGGTTCAAATGACAAATTCACCGCTGTAACAAGAACAGGCAAGCAAAAACTGAGAGTAATGCTACTCAATGCTAGAAGTCTAAATCTCAAAATGCACTCACTCCCTTGAAGCACTCCTTAAAATGGAGAAAACCGATATCTGTGCAGTGACTGAGACCTGGTTCACGTCTCCAGATAGCACCCCTGCACTACCAGGCCAGGCTATAACTCATACAACACTTTTTAGCCATTTAACTAGACCGAAACACCAAAGGCTGAGGTGTGTCCATATTCATTAAGGATATCCACACCTCCAGGCTAGTTGCTCAGCATAATGCATCTGAGGTTATCCAAGTGCAACTAACTCTTAGAAAAACTGTAATCCAAATTGTTGCTTGCTACAGATCACTCACCATGCCCTGGGATTCCCACTCCTCTTTTCTTGATGTACTGGAAAATGTTAGGGTTCAACCAAGCACCCTAATAATGGACGACTTCAACTACCTCACCATTAACTGGGAAAACTACTTGTGTACCAACTCCTTAGCTCAACGCTTTCTGGAATTCATAAACTCCAATGCCCTGGATTAACTTATCCACGCCTCCACCAGGGGCAACAGTATCCTAGACCTAGTCATTACCAACATGAGTGACCGGTATTCCACACCTGAAGTCAACTCCTCGTTGGTCCGATCCAACCATAAGATAATCACCCTTGATATCCACATCCTGCCCCCATTAAGGAAACCACGGTACAAAATTATTCCAAAGCCAACTTCATGCTTCTTAAGACAGAAGTGGTGAACTTCGTGACACCCATGCAGATGGACAATACAGTTACAACTGCTGAATCCTACACAAATGCACTCTATAAGCACTTACACGAGTGCATGGATTGTGCTATCCCAAAGAGAACCAAGACACTATCCTCCAAAAAAAGGAAGCCAATCTGGTAGTCCCCCTGCCATAAACAAGCTGTCCAACAGAAGGAAGAAACTGTTGCAAAAGAGAGTAAAATCCCATGGGTGGAGGAGCTACCTGGTCAGCCTCAGTAAGAAGCTGAGATCCCTTATAAGATCTTCCAAAGCTAGCTACGAAAACAAAAATCGCCACTAATTCTAAGGACAACCACAAAGCATTCTATAGCTATGTCAAGAATCTTGATGGCAACACCCAGATTTGCTCTGAGTTACAGCACAACAGCACAAAATTACAGAACCAACTGATATTGCCAACATCCTGGCAGATAGGTTCAGTGATAACTTTACTCCCCCCTCACCCCCTAAAAGGGCCCATATCTATACAGGAAGAATGCAGAGTCCCTGTAATCACAACTATGCAGGTAAAAGCTGCACACTCTCTAAAGCCAAAAACACAGCAGCCATGGGAGCTGACAACATCCCAGGCTGCATTTTACACGAACTTCAGAATGAACTGGCTGCCCACCTAAGCACCATGTTCAATAATAGCCTCGCATCAAGCTTTGTGCCCACTGAATGGTGCACAGCAACAGTTATCCTACTCCACAAAGGGGGAGCCACCACTGATCCCGGGAACTATTGCCCTATTAGTCTGACGAGCCTAGTCTGCAAGGCTATGGAACGTATCATCATGGAACTCATAAACAAAGACATTGGTAACCTCCAAACTCTGGATCCCACCCAGTTCTGGTTTGTGAAAGAGAGATCATGCCTCCTGAACCTGATCGACTTCTTTGAGGCAGTCACCAAAGCCGTAGATGAGGGTAAGGTGGTTCACACAGCCTATCTTGACCTCACCAAGGCTTTTGCACCATCCCCCATTCTGGAATTATAGCTAAACTCACTAAACTAGGTATAAATCCCTATGTCACAAGATGGGTTTTCAACTGGCTCACTGACAGCACCCATACTGTAAAAGTTGCAGACTCCAAATTTGACCTCAAACTAGTGACAAGTGGAGTACCACAGGGTTCAGTCCTGGGACCTCTTCTTTTTGGTATCTACTTCTCTGAAGTACAGGCTAACATAGAAGGCTTCTGGCTAATGAAGTCCGCAGATGACTGCAAACTAGGAGCCATAGTCAAGTCCCGAAATGATGTGGACATCTTACAGAAGGGCCTCGCTGAGACAGATGCGTGGTGTCAGAGCCATGGCCTGAAGCTCAATGCCAAAAAGTGCAGTGTCATCCCCTTTAGTAAAAGCTCTGTACCCATGAACTACCACATAGGCAGCAATCTACTTAACACCGAGTGTGTGATAAGAGACCTTGGGACCCAGGAGGACAGTAGTCTCTCCTTTGATAGTCACATCGCCACAGTAGTCAGGAAGTCCTTCTACGTGGCACACCTCATCATAAAAGGGTTCTCGTCCAGGAAAAAAGAGGTCATTGTTCCCCTCTACTCGACACTCATTAGATCCATTATAGAGTACAACGCACCTTTTGGAATGTACCTCACAAGACATCTGCAGCAGCTGGAAAGGACACAGAAGTACCTCACAAAGAGGATTACTGGCCTCAAACAAATGCCCCACACTGACTGTCTCAAAAAACTTCAGCTTTACTCCGTAGCATATTGCCTACTCCGAGGTGATCTCTGCCTAACATATAAAGCTATGTCAAACCCAGAGCAGATGAACAAGCTACACCTAAAGAAATCTAGGGACCTAAAACTTGTCACCTCAATAAACAGGGTATGCTGGAGGGATAGATTCCTGTCCCAGAGACTTCCCATACTCTGGAACAGGCTACCCATCTATGTCAAACAAAGTTCTTCATTAGCACTCTTAAGAAAAATCTTGATGAGTGGATGGGAAATAGGAAATACAACCCGAGGATCACTTCTGTGTCTCTGCTCGACAGTGGCACAGGAAAATAACTTTCTTGGGTGGTGTAAGCCAGGGAACCTTGTTGGCTAGGCTTACGTAGGCCCTTGGGCTGATAGCCTAGTACCTACCTATGAGCCTATGAACCATATTAGCCTGTCCCGATGTTATGGATGACAGGGATGTGGCACAGGTATCATCATGCGCACAGGGTGTGTTGCTGGTGTGCCAGAGGCCGAGGGTGGTCCGTACATGTGTCACCATGTGTGTGGGCGAGGCGTTTGGTTCATTGATTGGGGCGTGGTGATGTGGTGTGTGTCAGTATGTGGTCGCCCTAGGTGTGGTTGCATAGTGTGTAGGTATGCATGCACACAGTCCTGCCATGTGGCTTCCCTATAAGGGTGTTGTTGGACAGCTGCAGACCATACCTGGCAGGATGTGCAGTTCACTGCCTCTGGCTATGGACATGCTGACTGTGCCTGCCAGGGTTTCCCTGGGCACGTGCAGGTACAGACATTGAGGTGCTACTCTCCCCTAATAATGACAGATGTCCACTGGAACCATGTCCCGCCTGGGACTGGCTAGGGCCATGTGCACGAGGTCTGCTGTGGTGTGGTCTGGACAGTACCCACAGTGGTGTGCTGGGGCTGGTACTGGCACCAAGGGAGTGGCTTGGCATCCTGGCACACCCACATTGACCGCCAGCTGCTGATGTTTCTGGCCTACGTCCATGTGGCCATTGCACCACTCCCACTACACGTTCAAGCACAGACATACCATGGTCGAGGAGGCCCATCATCTCACCCTACTGTCTATCCATGACCTCAGTCTGTTCACGGAGGGCAACGGCAAGTTCACTGAAGTTGCCACTTACAGCTGAGAAAGCAGACCTCTGCAGCCTCAGGCCCTGTCTGGTGTACATTTCCATACATGCCTATGCCTCCATTATGGCTTGAAACATGCTCCTGGTGGTACCAGTTGTGGCACCTCTGCCAGGGACATGATGACCTGCGGTCCTCCCATGAGCACCATTGTACATCTGCCGATGTGGTGCCCTGCTGGACATCCGACTATGCTGACTGTGACCTGACACAGTTGGCAATGACACCACACTTTTCTGGTCACTGCCACCAACCACCAACTGTCCCGCTGCTATGGTCACATGTGATGGGGTTAGTAGGGGCACTGTAACTGTGTGCAGGCTTGGGGTGGATAGGAGGGTGATGACACATGTTGGTGCAGTGTCGGCCTCTGACAACTCCACCTGTGCCTCAACAATACCATCATCATCATCAGTGTCTGTACGGACACCTACCTCAGTTTGCATGCAGGAGGGACCCGGACCCACCTTGCCACCTGTGAGGGAAACAGGCACACACTTTAAGCCCTGTACAGCATTGCATAACAGTACACACTCACACACACACACACACACACTGACAGTCCACCTTACTACCTCCCTTTCCCTGGGTTTACAGAAAGTCCTACATTCAGTTACATATGTTCCCCATCCTGCATGGCACTTGCAAACATACACTCATTACTACTACCCATTAACATATAATTCCTCTCCATGCCTACATGTGTGATCACAGCACCTGACCTGTTACTCCATCACCTTCCTGGCTTGGGTGGAGTAGGTTGTACATGGCCTCACTGCTGTCATCCAGTATTACCCTGTGTATGTCCAGTCATGGTGTACATGACCCCCTATATGGTTGGGGCTGCTACATTCACTACATATGTCACACATCAGAGACTCATACTACAGTCTTGCTCAGCCATGCCACATCTGCTGCATGATCAACCCATCATGCGGACAACAGTAATACCTGGGTACACTCACTGATGTGCTCTGGTAATTCCCCATTGCATTAGTAGTGCTGCATACGTGGGTAGCCGATTATCTATCTGCTGCTGGCATTATGATGTGTATACCTGGTATGTACTTTCCCTCCCAATGCATGTTCCATGCTACAGACCTTGTTGTGCTATCAGCTGTCCTGTGTTCACATATCCGACAGGTTGTCCTGGTGTCTCATGTGTTACTCCATGTACATGTACAGCACAATCCCAAGGAGAAGTACTGCCATGTGATCAATCCCACTATCACCTATGCATACATGGACATCCACACAAACAGACACACATGTACACACACATCTGACATGCATCGACCACACTCCACTCCACCAGATTGCACTTACAGACACAATCAACACACCCATACACACACCCCCACACTCCTACATGTGGGTTTGCACAACTTTTGTACACACAGTCCTCCCATTACCCTTCTGTCAGCATGCATTACATATGGTGCTCAACAGCATGCAGTGCAACTATAGTGACTTCATGCTAGCAGTAGTATACGTGTGTGTGATACATGGTCTGTGTTGGTAGGTGATGGCCCTTCCCTTGTTAACATTGCACCCATGTACAAAGTGTTACTGTGGACCTGTTCTGCACCCTGCCTTGTACTGTGCACCATACCTCACAGGTGTAGAAACCATTGCTGCATATGTAGTACTGTGTCAGTTATGTCAACTCCAATGCTCACAGCCCCTATGTGTTATAGCAACTCATACCTGGGATGATATGTGAACAGATATCATTTCTGAATGCCTGATGTCTGCTTTACAGATCACAACATCAGCAGTGCATGTATGACCAGTACAAGACTATTACACTGACAGCCAGCAGACCTTACCATGGCTCTTGGGGGGGGGTGCCCTACACATGTCCCAGACCTCTGCATGGTTGCAAGGTCTACTCATGTGCACATCCCTTGGAGTGCACACACTGCTGTCATGAATGCTGTGGAGTCAGGGTTACTTCTGCCATGGTTACGTAACCTGATTGTGTGCAGCTACAGCCATGAAGGTGTTGTTTCATACATGTCCCTACTGTAGGCCATGTATCCTGCCATACATCTCATCCCTGTGGACACATTGCACATTGACAGGATGTTAGTTATCTTGCATGTGAGTGTTGTACCCTTCCGATACCCCAGCATGGTCTCTACTGTGATGCAGTGTGTTTCACAGCAACAAAACGTGAACGTGTACAGCATGCAGTATGAGTAGGTCTGTCAGATGTGTGCATGGGATATCCCATAGCTATTACATACCCAGTTTTATCATCATGCATGAACATGAACCATACTCACCGGCTATGGGCTGCTGCCATGGTGGTATCCTGGAGGGACCTACATAGGAGTGTGAGAAAGTTGATGTCAGTGGCCACAGCTGTGGCATTCATAAAAGGTGAGTGCAGCATTACGTTACATCAACGGTAGAATTACACAATATTACAGCTTATACACAACTGTTTATTTCTACTGCACAGCAGCAGGCTATGTATATGACATCTCATATTTGCATGATGTACCTGTAGAGATGCAGATGCATACACAAGAGTGGTGTACTGATGTGCCCTGGGGCCTTACCTGCACGCTCCTCAGCTGGTGTGTCGTTGGCAACCACCTCCAAAATGTGCCCTGCCAGGTGTTGTTGCTGCAGATGGCCAGGTGCCACAAGGTTGCTGAGAAGCTTCTCCACATGGGTGATGGGTGGATGGAATAAACCATAGATATTACATGCCCATTGTATTATCATGCATGAACATGATCCGTACTCACCGGCTACAGGCTGCTGCCATGATGGTATCCTGGAACGACCTACATAAGAGTGTGAGAAAGTTAATGTCAGTGGCCACAGCTGTGGTATTCATAAAGAGTGAATGCAGCATTACTTTACATCAATAGTAGAATTCCGCAGTAATACAGCTTATACACAACTGTTTATTTCTACTGCACAGCAGCAGGCTATGTATATGACATCTCAGATTTGCATGATGTACCTGTACAGATGCAGATGCATACACAAGAGTGGTGTACTGATGTGCCCTGGGGTCTTACCTGCACGCTCCTCAGCCAGTGTGTCAGTGGCACCCACCTCCACAGTGCGCCCTGCCAGGTGTTGGTGCTGCAGGCAGGCAGGTGCCACAAGGTTGCTGAGAAGCTCCTCCACACGAGTGAGGGGTAGATGGGTGGGTTCCCCCCCGTTGCAAGGTGGTCTCCCCCGTATGGTAGTTGCACGCTGGCGTACATGGCGAAGCAGGTCAGTGCAATGATGCAGGACCTGCTCATAGCTACAGTTATGCAGTCAGACATCATTGACCCTGTGGACTAGGTCGTTCCACAAGGCGGTCCTCTCCTGCTGATCATGGGCTGTCTGGCCAAACAGCTGTTCATAGTGCTGTACCAAATGTTCAATTATCATCTCGGTTTCAGCAGCACTGTACAATGGCGAACGTGTGTGGGCCATGTTCCCTGGAAGACATAAAGATGGAAACAGGTCTGAGCAACTCATACAGCAGGGTTACCATACTTCTTAATACATATCTTTGTCTCCCTCCACCATATCAGCTACAACAAACCATTCACAGAATGCAATTGGTATGTCGGCTGCTTAACTACCATTGGTACATATGTTGTATTGTACCACGCTTTGTGCTATGTGTTTGTGCCATGCTTTGTGCTATGTTTGTAGCCATGTTCTCTGTGGGGACACTATCTTTGCTGGCTTGTTACAGACTATTTCACCTGCGTGCCATTGTTAGTGCCACTATATATATATATATATATATATATATATATATATATGTACATATATATGTAGTTATATCTTGTAGGTTGTTGATATACCTATATCTATATGAATGTCTGTGTATCTGTAGACATACACGTATTTATCTATATGTGGGGTGCATAAAGACATCTGGTCCACATTCTGTAACTGTCTTTCATTCACAGCTGCACTGTTCTGCCTTGCTGCAACACAGACAGGTGTCACATGTGAACACAGACTAACATTAGGGTGATATATATGGTGAGAGATTGCTGGTAAGCCTATTATACACCTATGGCATTTGTGCATGCTACATTACACATTAATATGACTGTTCTGCAAGTGGTGTGCTCTGACACCCATGTGTCTATCATGATGGCAGTACTTCCACCACCAACTATTGCCCACACTAACATAACACACACAGATATTATGGCTGACATCTTTGTCATTCATTGCTGATCTGCACAGTTGGTGGGTATGTCCCACTGCCTACAGGGACAGACAGCATTGCCCAGAGCAGTTGTTCAGCAGAACATCATTACAGGGACAACTACATATGGCACATATCAAACATTCAACATCATATATCCTATTAATCTATACCACATACTACATTCAATTACATACATTTATGTTTTACATACCTTTTTTTTTTTTTTGACGGGTGTGACAGCATTCTGTTTTTGGATATTTTTATTTTTTCCTGTGTGTCTGTTTCTGTCTCTCTTTCTGTGTGTGTGTCTCTCTCTCTCTCCACTAGAGCGATTGAGCTGGTTTGAATGGATTGCAGCATGACTTTTGTAGGTGATGCACATGATCAGGTGATGGGCTCTGCACCAATTAGTGTGTAACAATTGCTAACTGCATGGAGCCTGCTGTGTAGTGATTCAGATAACCACTGTCATGACAACCCAGTACTATAAATTGCTGACTCATGTAGGTGTTGTCCCTTAACCTTTCCAGTATGGAGGACATCCTTCCTGTATGTGGGCAGCAGTGTTACAGATGGCAGGTTGCAATACCTCTTACAGCAGGACTTACAGACACACACCAACTACACATTTGTATGAGGTTCCAGACTTACAGACAGAGAGAGTAGTGTTGTTATGTGCATTGTATATTGCTGGTCTTGCAGTGTTTGCGTGTACATAGTAGTTTAGGATGGAATGCAGTCTGTCTGCATAGCTCTCAACTGTGGGCCTATCCACATGATGGCCAGTGGATTGTCTGTTTGCTTTTGCCTGTGCACCACACAGGTCTTGTCCTAGATATATCACTGGCAATCTGTCTGTTGCGTGCAGTCAGTACATGGCTACATCCATTTGTGTTTCTGATGTCTTATTCCTACATAAAGGTATGTTGCAACAAATCCTGTAACACCAGCAATTTCCAGGGTGTGTTACAGCAATATTGCAAGTATGGCCCTGTGTTCCTGCCTCCGCCCTCCACATATATGGCAGGCTTTGTCATGCTGTGATACGGTTAGGGGTTGTTGGGTAATGGCCTATCATTGTTTACTGCTAGCATTCCTGCTATCATCCCAGTCATATTGTGGACTCTCACAACATTTGTTGGTCAGGGTCCATACATGTGACAGATACACTGACATTACCAAAAGTAATAAATTTACCCCTAGGGCTTGACTACATGGTGTAATTGGAGGCTGCTGAACTACATCTGTTATTGTTGATTGTTACTTATCTTGAAGGCAAATCCTTTGTCTACTGTTGTACTAATTGAAGGGCTTGGCCTGGACAGCATAGTATGTTATATATCCGCATTGTCTGCATCTACTGTTTTGTGTGTGTCGTGCATTCATCACTGATTGAATATTTCATATTCTATGTGCTGTAAGTAATGCCATATATTATTGTATAGTACACAAATATAGGTTGTCTGTGTATGCATACCTGTGTGTCGTGTCATATCCTTTGAATTGTGAATGGGTATATGTGTAATGTAAGTATTCTCATTTGTGGGAATGGTTGCCACACTACATATGTCACAGGTACCAGTTACAGGGCTTGTGGCTGAGGGATATACTTTGCACCTAGTACTTCCACACTACTTCTCCATATGTGTGGCTACTAATACCTTTTGTCTGTGCATATACCTATATATCTCATATATGTTATCTATCCATATATCTATATATATATATATATATATATATATATATATATATATATATATATATATATATATATATATATATATATATATATATATATATATATATATATATATATATATATATATATATGTATATATATATATATATATATATATATATATCACTATATATATGTATATATATATATATATCACTATATATATATATATATATATATATATATAAATATATATATATATATTGTCAGAAAAATATTCATTTTTATATATGTCTAATGCTTATTAGAAGCTAAAAGAGTTAACACATTTCATTCTATTTTATGTACAGCTTAATTCTGTATGAAATTATAAGATGACTTTTCAAACCACAGTATGCTTTCTGAAACTGCAAGATGCACCCTGACCTAGTATTTGCTAGCACAGCAAAATTCATATTTATGCCTTTTGGAAATGTACTGATAAGCAGGTGATTATCTGCTAGGTCAGGAAAATGTATGAATAGAACAATACTGTTTTCTATAATATGATTGAATATGAACAATTAGCTCTGTTCGTGTTATGAGAACATGCACAGCTGCGGAAAAGAAGAGATACATGAAACAAAAGACTGATTGAAGAATCTGTACTTGCTTTGTGCTCGAATTAGCTATAGTACCTTGAATGGTAACATAACATAGTGGGAAGTTGTATCTAACCGGTGGTCACCAAGGCCACGTTGTTTTTCTTAGGAAGTTTTTCATAAAATTGATAGTGCAAGCAGAAAATCATGGACAAACAGCTGCTATGTAATGATGATGTTAAAACTTATGATCTGTTACATCATCTTGGTAGGCAATGTCTTATTAGAAAATGTTTAAAAATATCTGCACTTCCTGATTCTAGTTAGACAAACTCTGTATTAACACGTTTTTGTCTCCTTGCTGCAAGATTAAAGTGCCTTAACCTGAACCTACCGTGTATTGATCATTTTTAAAGTTTATTTTTCCCATGACAGATTGGTCCTTCGAGCCGGAAAACTCTCGCTCTAGTTCAGGTCAGATGGGCCCGGTGGCATGAAACCATACGGGGAAGAGGCCACATCGGTTCTTCTGCTCTGAAAGACCTCCGACTGAATTGTCGTTCAAAAGAGGCCAGCCACTGTTTCTGATCTGCGATTGGAGGACGAGTCAACAGTTCCGGTGAGACGATCAATCACGGAGGCTCAAGTAAGGAGGAATTTACCTTTTCTTTGTTTCAGATCAGGGACTTGTTACAGTATTTGTTTTTGTCAGGGAGATTTTATATAAAGCAGGGACAAAAAAGATTGCTGTCTTGTCATAGATCAGGGAAACAGGATAGGTAGGCAGTTATTCTAGATAAACTGTGAAAAAGTGAAAATCATGGTACCACGTGATAAAAAGGGTTACGTAACAATTTCTAAGTTAAGACAACATGGGAAATAAGTGCACAAAAAGATCCCGAGATCCGCCTTTAACCGAAGACGTGAAATATATGCAGTTACAGCGTGCCGATAATGTTAGGTATTATATGAAATGGGCTAATAAATACAAATTTGATGGCAAATTAGATAAACCTTCACTTATCAAACTTGTCAAACAACTTAAAACAGATGCAAAAGGTCAGGTAAAAAAGCAACGTCAATTGGGAGTTCCTCAGTCACACAGGTGGCTTCAGGAAGCAAACCACAGGGAACAAAAGAATAAAAATTCAAAAGCAATGTTTTTAGATAAAGAAGACAATAACTTGGTAATAGCATCGGCCCCTCTGCCCCTTCCGCTTCCCTTACCAGAATATGAAGCGAGTGGACAAGCTGATCCACCTCTGCTATATCCAACTGTCCCTGCAAAATCAAAACCGTTTGTCAGAGATCCTGTCGAGACTAGGTCTCGAACACGCAACTTAAGAGGGGATATTGAATTGTATGAAATAAATAAAAATTCACGAGCTATGAGTGAAGAAGAAATTTGTCCACTCATAGAAGTACCAAATCCACAGGCAGGACAGGCCAGGACAGAACCCAACTCTTCTAGTATATAGACCGTGGACACTGGAAGACATCCAGAAAGCCACAGAGGGAATTCCCCATCCGAAAATTAATTTTAGAAAATTCTTAGAAGACTTACAGGGCATGAGGTTAAGTTACCATTTAAATGGAGAGGAAGTAGAGAACGTAGTCAGACAAATCGTAGGTCCAGATTGACACATGATCAGTGGCAACTGGAATCCCTGTGACGCAGAACATAGGCCACTCCCACATAGTAACGCAGAACTGGATAACAGAGTGAAAGGTCTGACAGACCGAATCTCTGAGAAATGGAAGCCTAGGGCTGACTGGACTTGCATTAATCAATGCATCCAACAAGAAGGTGAAACTGTTGATAGATATTATGCCAGATTATTAGAGTGTTTTAATAACCATTGTGGAATGCAGGTACCTGAAGACCAAACACATGATTCCCCATATGAGCAGCAATTAAAAAATACATTTTTGAAAGGCAGTATTGCACCCATTAGCAGCTTTATTACAAAGCACATGGTAGATCATCGTACTAGTAGATTACAGTCATTACTTGAATATGCAAGACATGCCAAAAGGCATTTTAATAGCAAAAAGAAAAAGAAAACTCAAGTGTTTTAAATGCGGAAAAAAGGGACATTTGGCAAGGAATTGCAGGCAAAATAAAAAGGTAACCATGGAAGACAAGGAGGGTGAGGACTGACTATATGGTAGTCAAGAATCACTAGAAGGGAATAATCAATAAAAGACAAATGCAAATGTGATAGAAGGAGTAGAGAATGTGATACAAGAAGTAGAGGATGTGCATGAAATCACAGATAATGAAGAAAACAAAACCTTGGATTTAGCATTATTGAGCCTAGAGCTCTACTTAGCAGACACAAAACCGGATGTTACACTTCTGGTAGAGGGGAGGGAAGTTAAATTCCTGTGTGACTCAGGGGCTTCACGGACCCTGATACATCCTTCCAAACTACCAGAAAATTCAGAATCACTTGATTACATATTAGTGAAAGCAGCTAATGGACAGCTGTTATCGGGAGCCACTCTCCCACTATATAGCAATAACTGACCCTGTTTCAGGGATAAATCTTTTGGGCAGAGACCTTATGCAGATATTTGGCATAGCAGTAGTTCCAACTATGCATGGTATGGAAGCACAGTGACAAATGGATACTTTTGTGGTAAGACCGGAGGGTGAAACATTTTATTGGTACAGCCAGGACTTGGTTACGACTGGTCCAGGGGCAGTAATCGAAGAACTGGTGAACGTAGCCATCAGTAAATCCCCCTCCCTTGACACTGATAAACAGCATTTGTTGCATTGCACTCTATATTACTGTAGCAAACCAGGACCTGATAAAGAATATGAGCAAGAACTGTTTAGAAACCATGCTAACAGATTAGAATTACGTAATCTGTACTGGGACACAGAAAGAAACAGTGTAGTTAGCTGTTCTTTGCCCCAGGGATTCCTAGCCCTTTACAAATCTAATCGATTACCACATGTTAGTTTAACTAAAGATAAGAATGTGAAGTGGGCAGACCTAGGAGAAAAAGTCACAAAGTGGGAAAAACAGACAGAATTAGAACTTTCAGAACAGGGAGTACAAAAGCAGAAGTTGAATTGGATAACACAGACACACCCATCTGTGCACTTGCAGGCAAGTGAGGACAGCTGAGTAGCACTCTTACTAGAGGAAGAGGAAAAAGCCTTACGAGACATACCAGAGACTCTCTGGTCAACAGGGAAATCAGATGTAGGACTTATTCGTACAGCAGGACCAGTTACTATCACGTCGAAGTCAGCATTTAGACTTCAAAAGAGACAGTATCCCTTAAGAAAGGATGCAGAAGTAGGAATCAAACCTATAATAGCAGCCTTACTTAAGGAAAGAGTATTGATAGAATCTCCCGATTCACCATGTAATACACCCTTATTTCCTGTTAGGAAAGCAAATGGAGAATGGCGTATGGTCCAAGATTTACAAGCCGTAAATGACGCAGTTATACCTAGAGCACCTACGGTGCCAGATCCACACACTTTATTAAATGATTTGAAACCTCAACAGAAGTATTTTTCTGTGGTAGATATTAGCAATGCATTTTTCTCAATACCGATACACCCTAACAGCCAACACTGGTTTGCATTTACATTTCAGGGGAAAAGATATACATACACACGACTACCACAGGGATATTGTGAGAGTCCAACAATATTCACACAGGAAATGGTAAGTAACCTGGCGGGATTTATCCCACCGAAAGGCAGCCAGATTTTACTTTATATAGACGACATTCTGCTGGCAGCCCCACCCAGCAAGAATGCAGAGAAGATACCATAGCATTACTACAATTTCTAGCTACTCAAGGACACAAAGTAAACAAGAACAAACTGCAACTTTGGAAAAAGCTGGTTAAATACCTGGAATATGTAATATCCAAAGAAGGCAGAATATTAGATGAAGACAGAAAAACAGCAATATTACAAGCACCCAAACCAACTACCAAGAATGAAATGATGTCCTTCCTAGGTACGACTAATTTTTGTTGGAGTTGGATTCCAAACTATGCCTTGGAATCTGCTCCACTGACCAACTTGATATTCAAGAAGCCTATGGCAGCACAAGATTTATTACAATGGACACCAGAAGCAGAATCAGCTTTCTGCAAATTGAAACAACTGATAGCATCCTCACTAGTTTTAGGATTACCGAACTATCATAACCGATTTTTCCAAACTGTAGATTGTAAGCAGGGTTATATGACATCAGTGTTAACATAGCAACATGGGGACAAACAACGCCCCATAGCTTACTATTTATCACAGCTAGACCCAGTGGTGTGATTCTTGCCCCACTGTGTACAAGCAGTAGTCGCAGCTGCAATGGCAGTGCAGGCTTCAGCCTCAGTAGTGTTATTCCACCCTCTCACATTGAGAGTGCCTCATGCAGTCGCGATTATTTTACTGCAAGAAAAAGTAGCATATCTTTCTCCTGCTAGACATCTTTCCTGTATGACTATACTGTTGAGCCAACCTCATATGACAATTGAACGATGCACAACTTTGAATTCATCAACCTTGCTCCCAACCCCTGCAGATGGCAAACCACACTGCTGCCTGCAGGACATTGAGCAAAAGACACTGCCTAGAAAAGATCTCACGGATGTTCCCTTGGATGATGCCGAGGTGACATACTATGTGGACGGCTCGTGTAGGAGGGGTCCTACAGGACAGAATCTAGTGGGGTATGCAGTAGTTTCTGATACTGAGATTTTAGAAGCAAAGTCTTTACCACACAACTTATCTGCACAAGCAGCAGAATTGATTGCTTTAACAAGGGCATGTACCTTGGCAAAGGATAAACATGTGAACATTTTTACTGACAGCCAGTACGCTTTTTCTACTGTGCATGTTTTTGCGCAGCAGTGCAAAAATAGAGGAATGATAACATCTACTGGTAAACCAATTAATCATGCGCAATTTATTTTAGATTTGTTAGAATCTATTCAGTTACCTCAGAAAGTAGCTATTTGTAAATGCGTAGCTCATACCAAACAACAGGATAGGATTTCAAAAGGTAATGTGAGAGCTGATACAGCTGCAATAATTATATATGTGAAACCCCCATATATAGAGAGAGTTGGATATAGACATCGATATATATATATATATATATATATATATATATATATATATATATATATATATATATATATATATATATATGTATGTATATACTGAACATATTTATCTATGTACAATTGCTGTTATATGATTATGAGTCATATATATATATATATATATATATATATATATATATATATAGATAGATAGATATATACCTATAGCTGTCTGTCTACATTTACATATTTGTATCTGTCCATATGTCCATGCATGTTCGGCTTATATTTTTGGCCTGTACCTCATTCTCTTGGCAATTGACATGGATGGTCTTAGGATTGAAGTCAGTCACTCGTGCAGACACGCTTGTGTTTCAGACATTTCATCTCCTTCAAAATATGTGTTCTAGTACATATAACTGTGTAACTAGCAACGTTTTAAGTGTATTAGAACAGTATTTGACAGATATCCTTATTTGTACCCACATTTTGGCACACTTTGTTCGGAATTCTTGCATTAAGAGGTTGTGTGGTGTGATATTACTACATTTCCTGTGCTGTTGACTGAGTGTACTGGATGATATGTTTGTAAAAACAAGAGGGTTATGTACATTTGCCATGGCTTACTGGTAAATCACTTTGTGTATGGTATGCAGGGTCCTGGGTTCAGGACTTGCAGAGGCTGTATATTTTGTTGCTAGGCAGAACACCGACCGTTGGATGCAGAGTGATTAAGGGACATTTGAGCAGTTGTAAGCGAGTGTGCATGGGTTTGTGTGGAGCTAAGCAATGCTAACCTCCGGGTGTGGATTCTTACACTCATTTAGCTTCTACTTTGCTTAATCTGTGTAGGCAATGCTTACCCCCATGCAAACACACTTAAACACGCTTACTACTGCTTATCTATGCTTACTACTGCTTATTTGTGCTTATACCTGCTTACTAGTTCCTTATTCATTATGACACTGATACTTCACGTGTGCATTTAGTGCAGTACTCCAGTTCAGATTAAAATGTTATTTAGTAGGTTATAGAGCAAAATGATGTTCATATACAGATTCTACCTGGAAAATAGAATGTGCTGCAGTGGGACTTGAACTGCGAATGTCTGCTTGTTAGGCAGATGCTCTGCCCACTACACTGTTGCTGTTCTGCTTCATTTGCATATTTTTGCCATAATGTCATACCTATGTTCCCTTCCCCCGGCCCCCGAGCTCCACGTACGCAGCATCCATACATTCTCCAGTTGCTAGCCCAGCCATGCCACACCTCCACACATTTCTCTCTCTACACATCTCGGTACTCCTCCAGTATACTGTCTCGAGTCAAGCGTCTGCAGGCTCTTCATCTGTTTAGTCCATGTACGTACGAGCCTTCCCTTGATCTTCCTTCGATATTGTTGGAGACATCGATGTGACCCACAACTTTTGGTTCGTCCCACCAAGGACATACCTGTTGTTGTGTCAAGAGTAGACTTAGCTGGTCTACACTGTTTCTCCCACTGGTAGCATCCTGCCAGAGGTTTGAGACGCAGCGGTTTGCTCACACACCAGGCCAGCCTTATCTCCCGGGTCCGTGGTACCAACACCCCAGGTGTGACATTCTGTGCATGAAGCACAGCCCCACGGCCCAATGGTGTGCACCGTTTTTCATTATCCTCTTCGGTATTATGCAAGAATACTGTTCTGACAGTATGATTGGACAGGCACTGTTCTTTGATGCACATATACTGCTCAAAATACTGTGGTTGAGCAATGTACACATGTTGTCTGGTATTAATCTACATACTTACATACATTTCCTATACTGTTGAATGACTGTGCTGGATGATATGTTTATGGTCACAGCAGCTGAATGTGTATCTGCCTTGGCTTAGTGGTAACTCATGTAGACTATAGTGTGCAGGGTCGGGGGTTTGCAACCTGGCAGTGCAGATTATTTTGTTAATGGCCATGACGACAACTATTGGCTACAGAGTGACTAAGGCACTGTAGAGCAACTGTAGACGGGTATGCACTGGTTTGTGTGAGGCTCAGCATTGCTGACCTCTGGTTGCAGCGTCTTACACTGAGTTAGCTTCTACATTGCTTAACCAGTGTGGTTATTGCTTACCACCACCAAAATAGGCTTACACCCACTTGCTACCACATACCCCCGCGCTACTTTATGTATTTAGTTTACATTTGTCGACCGGGAAAATCCAACTGGATGCTTGTCCATTTTCAGCAGTGGCCCAGGGAGTAGAGCTCCACAGTGAACCCCAGCTACTCATTTCAATTAATACTCAGGTGTTCACATTCATAGAAAGTAATAGACGTAACATAGCTACGTACCACATTCTTCATGCTTAGTTTACATTAACATGTCGGTACTATACATGCTTAGGTTAGGTTTACATGTCAGGTATGACTGTTGACAAAGGTCAGTTTAAGGTGAAGTTGGATTCCAGTTTAACAGTTCTGGATAGGTTACACTCAGGTATTCGGGTTAGGTTTAGTCATGCCATACCTGTGTGTTAGAGTAGAAGAGAATAGTGAAGGAGTAGGTAGGTAGGTAGAGGGGGGGCATTGTAACTGTATAGTAGGCTGTTGGAATAACTGGATGGGGAGCAATAGGGAAGGTTGGTCAGATGTTTGGATTGTATGCAAGGCAGGTCAAGAGGTGTTGGTTTCACTAGTTGATGTAGGGGTATAGAGTGTAAGTTGGGGGGAGGATGTCGCAAGGTGGTGAGCATGTGCTGAACCAAGCGTGCTTGTGGTGCTCCTTCATGTGTTATTTACATGTGTCCTGTAGGACAGCTGAGGTAATACATGTGAGTAGGGGGTTCCAGATTCTGCCAATATAGTTGGAGAAGAGGGTGTCACCTACATGTAACTTTAAACATTAATAGAAATAGAACAGGGGTTGGTTGATAGGTAAGTGGTGTTCATGGAGCACAAAGGGGAGAGATAGTAGGGGAATTATCCAGGGATGTTCAGGAAGGCTGAAGGAAGGTCCACAGTTGGCCATGTATTCCACAGCAACAGCTGTGCATATACACTGCATTTGGAGGTTGCGTTGAGCACTCACACCCCTGGGTGGGGGTGAGGACTACAATAATAACTTGTGATGCCAATTAGATCGGCTTACATGCCTGCAGTGGGGTGTTGCGACCATGTGTTCTTTGGTGTTATTTACTGGGTTTTGCAACAACACATAAGGTTATACCGTACTTTGCAATGTAAAACAGAGGTTAGGCGGCAGCTCTGCCCAGTTCACACTATTGCTTACATCCCCGGGGCAGTCCGACTAGAATTGCTCCAGCCAACACCTGCATGCCTCGGCCCATAATTGCATACCCATAGTTTCCCCACCCGCACCTCCTCTACAGCACTCATCCTTACTCTGGGTGCAGGTTGGGTCTAACCACACCACTACACACTGCCAACTCTCCACTTCTCGGGACCCATCTTGTATGTTGCCTTGACCCATGGGTCATCAGGCTTTCCCAAACTTGTAGTCCAGGTACATACATGGCCTGCCTTGATAAATTGTTACAGGGGTGTCCCGCAAGGGAAGCTTCTGTCTCTTTTGCAGGATTAGACTTGGTGGGTCCTCAGTGTTCCCCCCACTAGTTGTGTCCTGCCTGTGGTTTGAGGAGCAGTGGATTGTTTACATTGTGTGTTTGTCTGTATGTTTCCCCTGTCTGGCTGAGGGGGGGTAATGCTACGTGTTACACATTTGTTGATTGGGCCCCTCACCCCCATTGGCACAGCCTGTGAACATATGCCATTCCTATGTGCTGTATCATATCATAGCAATATATCTGTGTATGTATATATATATATATATATATATATATATATATATATATATATATATTGCTGTATATATATCTAACGACATGTGGATGTATGAGTGTCTGTATATGTATACATCTATATGTGGGTATTTCTTTATATGTCTGTCTATGTATGTATACATTTGTACTACAGAGAGGGAGAGGTATATATCTATTTAGTTATGGGTATATATACACACACGCATACCCCTACATATTTAGCTACATATCCTGTAATGTAGACTGGTATTGCTTGATACTGTGTTTCGTGTGCATACCAGCCAACCTTGTGTGCCACGTATGCTTTGCGATACCTACAACTAAATCCGTTAGTGTAAACAGAGTCACACGTGAAATCTATTGTTAATAACAGGAAAACATTCCTCCCATGTGGGACAACCCAAACATATGGTATTCAACTTTCGTTTAAACCCAGAGTTACAAAGGTACCCATGGCTATGTGCATGGATTACAGCATGTGCCAGACCTAGGATACTTGGGTCGGGATAACATATGGGATGGGTCCCAGGGGGAGTGGAGGAAGAGCAATGTGTGGTGGTGTGGTAGCTACGGGCCGGTAACCAGGGTAGGGATGGTGGCTGCGTGTGTGCAGAGGGTGGGGGGGGGTGCGGAACTGTGGGTAATGAATATATGGGTCGAGGATGGCCTGGGTTGGATGGGCCTGTACTGGTTGGCCTGCCTAGTGGGTGGGGGAGAGGGGAATGTGATGTCAACATGTGATACATAACAGAGGGCTAATTTAAATCCCTGTTTAAATGAAACACATACAATACAATGAGCTTGGTAGTGTATTGCAGGGTGAACTTGCTTGGCTGGGTGGGGTATGCTAATTTGTACGAGACGTATATTGTTTGGGAACTCTCATGCTCATTAACGGTGCATGTAGACATATATGTTTCTGTTAATCTACCATTGCTATCTACAGATGTCTGGCCATGTATACCTCTATGGGTATATATATTTGCTTACATATTTCTAACTATGTCTGTATATACCTACGGAGACATATATGTCTGCGTACATATATGTAACTTGCTGTGTATATGTGGACATATGGATGTTGACATATATATGTGTAAATGTCGGCATTTTCATGTATATATGTTTATATATTTGTATATATATGTATATATTTCTGGATATTTATGTATATCGATGTGTGTATATATATATATATATATATATATATATATATATATATATATATATATATATATATATCTGTGACTACATCTATAGATATGTTGTATCCGTTTAGATAGTAATATATTTGCGCACATACATCCATCTAGATGTAGGTATGCATTCTCTGTACTGTTGCATGACTGGGCTGGAGTTGCGTGGTAAATCATTTTGTGTATGGTGTGCATGGTCCTGGGTTCCAGCCTTGCGGAAGCTGTTTGTTTTGTTGCTGGGCAGAACACCGGCCATTGGATACGGTGTGATTAAGGCACTTTAAAGCCGTTGTAAGTGGGTTTGCGCAGAGGTAAGCACTGCTAACTTTGGTCACAGTTTCTTACACCCAGTTAGCTTCTCCTGTGTTTAATCTGTGTCGGCAGTGTTTACCCCCGGGCAAACGCACTTGCACATGCTTGCTAGTGCTTACATATGCTTACTATTGCTTATCTGTGCTTACACCTGCTTACTGCTGCCTTATTCATTATGATACTGACTCTTCACATGTGCATTTCCTGCAGTACTCCAGTTCATAAAAATGTATGTTATTTAGTGGGTTTTGCAATGCAAATATTGCTTATACCATACTTTGCCGTGTAAAATATGCTGTTCTGCACTTGGACTGCCTGCTCATTAGGCAAATGCTCTGCCCACTACACTAGTGCTGAGATGCTTCATTTGCATATATCATCCTTGTTATCCTCTTCAACCTTTTAGGCTGCTTTCACCATAGCTAAGCAATGGGCACACCCACGCACCTACGGTTAACTGTACTCGGAGTTTTAGACAACAATGCAGAGGTTTCTTTTGATTTTTATGTCCTGTTGCTGTTGTACACATGGGAGACTGTTGGTGGCGATATGTGGACACTTGTGAGTGGTCTCTCTCATTTATTTCCACTTTCTGTGTTCAGCATTGCAGGGGCATGCTTATTCTGAGAGCTCTGCTCTCAGACACATCCCCTGTACTCATACATGCTCCATGTAAGCCTGGGAGCTCAGGCAGTGTGCCTTCATTACTATGCATGTCACGCTGCCGTCCTGCTCTTAAACGGCCACTTCTGTGCAGGACTATTCTAGTCCTGCATGGAAGATTAGTAAATCCGAGGACTAGTTTTAAGTGTTTTTTTTTTTTTTTACTGTATCTTGAATATGTTAAATTTGAGCTTGTTGTCTGTAATGGCACCTTGATATTTAACCTGAAAAATTGTTTAAATTATAAAGTTGATAACTGGAGTGATACTACATGAAGTAATTGTGTTTGAGAGTTGGTTGGGTATTAGCAATATTAGCTTAGAACTTTATTGGGTTGAGTAACAGGTGTGCATCTTTTAGGCATGTTTCAACATTAGAGAAGGCTTCTTATGTTTGCTTTTGCAGTTCATGGAGTGAAGAGTCAGAACAAATGAAGGCTGAATCATCAGCATATATGATGATGGTGTCAACTTACCAGTAGCTTCAAAGCAGTCTTATATTTTCAGCTTACTCATAACTGCCACATATCTTTGTTTGCATTTTATTACTGTCAGTTACATTACAATTTAAAGCAATGGTAAATAAATCAGCATACTTTCAATCAACAACAATTAACCCTGCATTGCGTCTATTCAGAAAGAGCTAGTATATTAAAATATAAAACAATTACAGCAGTGCATGCACCTCATCTTATTCCCCATTAGAGATTAATGTTATACCTGTTGCTTAGGTTGCTGCATGCCACCCAACTACCAGCAGACTATGGGTTGGATTCATAGACTCTACACTGCTTGCTAAAACTGTGTGTGTGTCATGGCACAACAAGCACATGATAGCTCACTGATTGGTATTCGGTAAGCAGGTCTGTTAATGTTGTGGCATTCTAATTACAGCATAATCATCTGAATTGTATGCTAATCAACTAATCCAGAATGGCAGAGCTATTCAACAAGCTGTAAAGCAGTCGTGTACACTTAGTGTGGGTTTTTGCCTCAAATTCTAAAACCTTTTGGAATACAGCCATGGGAACTACAATAAAGGGAAAGAATGTTAGGGGCTGCTGTGGTTCTTCTTCATGTGTATGTACAACAGGCTCAAGTCAATGCTGCTGTTGCTGCTGCTGATAGACCTCGGGCAAGAAGGAGAAGGCTTTTTAGACCAAGTTTAACTTGTCATGGTCTACACGAGGTAGAAATAATAGGGTGCTACAGGGTGGATAGAGACACACTCTAAGAACTCTGCAACCTCTGTCATCCTCAGCAGAAAGCAAGGGTGAACCAAGGGGAAGCAACACCTGTGGACACTAAGGTATGTATAGCACTCAGAATTTTAGGAGGGGCATGCTGAAAGTGTCACAGGTATCAGCATCCAGGATCCTACATCAGCTCCTGAATGCTATGCTACAGCATGCCAGTGACTATATATAATTTCCCTGTATCCTCGAGGACAGAGCTACAACTATGCAGGATTTCTACCTCATAGCACACTTCCTTGAAGTCTTTGGTGCCATAGACTGCACACACATTGAGATCAAAGTACATTCGGGGAATAGGGAAGGGTCTACATAAACAGAAAAGGCTTCCACTCCATTAATTGCCAGTTTGTGTGTAACACCAATGGAGTCATTCCAGGCCATTTACTGAGAGATGCAGAGTATGCACGCAAACCATGGCTGATGATGCCCATCAGAAATGCATGCACACCCATGGAGGAACACTATAATAAGGCATACACTCAAACAAGAAATATCATAGAGTTTGTGTTTGGGCTGCTGAAGTCATGGTTTGGTGCCTAGATACATCAGGAGGGCCCTGCAGTATGATCCCAGTACTTGTGCCAAACTTATCACTGTGGTATCCTACATATTATCCTGAGAAAAGAGCTGCAGCAGGAACACCAAGGGGAAGGAGTACACATTACACCAGCACTGGCAAGGTCAATATAGCCACATGCAGTTGAGGATTTAGGGGAGGAACCATCAGTTGCTGTGAGTGTAGGTAGATGTAGGCATGCACAATATGCCCTCAGCTTGGACAAGAAGCTACAGACAGCACACGTGCTGACCACCTAAGGGGTACAGCTTTCATCCTATGCACATACATACAGTAAAATTGTTGTTAGGCAATGCTGACAACCTTTACTTACCCATGTAATATCTGTATACTATTAGCATCACACAGAGTCATCCCCAAATTACAACAGTTGTAACTGCAGACTACATAGGTGAGTATTGAACCTGGAACAGGAAAATAAATTGGTAAGAACTCAAATAAATGGCAGATACTTGCATACTGTTATTTGAAAATATACCTAAGTGCAATGTGTGTGTGCTTTGTCCAGCAATGACATCAGTATGTGACAGGACTGACTTATGTCAATAGATTTCTGCCATTTATCAGCTAACATGCCTTATGCATCAAAAATAACCAGAATAGAAAAAGCAGTCCAAAGTTTAATAATCTGTACATTCTCACAAGTGGATCAATAAGCCTCACTGACGTATCAGTGATTTCAAGGCCTCATATACATGTTATGTGTGGGTGTCTGTATGGGCAGTAGATGTGATATGTGTGTGTGTGTGAGTGTCTGCATGAACACAGCCAAGCTCTGTCCTAGCTCTACATCCTGGCATGTCTGACAGGTGTGAGCTGTGCATGGTAGTTTTATCAGTTCATCATCATTGAACCCAGCTGCAAGAACTGGCTCTGGCAGGAGTTGGACTGGCATGTCCATGCCCATAGTCAGGTGTGCTGGTGCTACCTGAACATGAGTGATGTCTTCTAATAAAGCTGTACTAACCACTGTGCCCAGGTCCAAAATCCCATGGCTTACCATGTCTGGTTGTGGACACCTCGACCACTGATGGAGCAGTGGAAGTAGTGCCACTATGGGAGCGGGATCAGGCATAGCCACATTGGCTAACAGCAGATGATGGTGAGGACCTATGGCCACATGGATGCTGTCCCCTCCCAGCAGATGTTCCATCAAAGACACTGCCTGTTCCATCATGCCATTAATCTGATTCACTGAATCAGCCACATGGTGGAGGTAGTCATGCATGTCAGTCTGTGCCACATCTAGCACCCTAAGCATGCCCTCAAAAGCCGTAGTGGAACTTGCCTGTTCTTCGATGATGGCCCTAAACTGACTGATCCCAAGGATATTGCCAATATCCTGGCAGATTGATTCAGTGCCAACTTCACCCCCCCTCTCACCCCCTAAATGGCCCATCTCAATACCTGAAGATTGCCAAATTCCAATAATAATGGCCACCCAGGTAAAAAACACACTCTCCAAAGGTAAGAATACAGCATCCATGGGACCAGATGACATCCCGGGCTGTGTACTACATGAAATACCAAATGAACTGGCACCTCACCTAAGTGTCATGTTTAATCATACCCTCACTTTAGGCTTCATGCCCACTGTGTGGCACATAGCTACAGTTATCCCACTCCACAAGGGGGGATCCACCTTGGATCCCGGGAACTACCGCCCCATCAGTCTGACAAGCCTGATCTGCAAGGCCATGGAATGAATTATCATGGAACTTATAAACAAAGACATTGGCACCCTTAAAACACTGGACCCCACCCAGTTTGGGTTTGTGAAGGGCCAAACTTGTCTCCTGAACCTGATTGACTTCTTCGAATAAGTCTCCAGAGCCATGGACAAGGGTAAGGCAGTCCACACAGCCTATCTGGACCTCGCCAAGGCCTTTGACACCATCCCCCACTCTGGAATCATAGATAAAATTACTAAGCTGGGCATTAATCCCTATGTCGCTCGATGGGTTGCCAACTGGCTTACTGACAGAACCCACACTGTAAAAGTAGCTGACTCCAAATCCAGCTCCAGACAAGTGACAAGTGGAGTGCCTCAGGGTTCAGTCCTAGGACCTCTCTTGTTTGGCATCTACTTCTCTGAAGTACAGGCCAACACTAAGGGACTCTAGCTAACAAAGTTCGCAGACGACTGCAAACTGGGAGCCATTATTGAATACCCAAACGATGTCGGTACTCTACAAAAGGGCCTTACAGAAACAGATGCTTGGTGCCAGAGCCATGGGCTCAAGCTCAATGCCAATAAATGTATAGTTATCCCCTTTGGGAAAAAACATGTACCCATGAGTTACCACATAGGTGGCAGTACACTAAATACCGAAAGTGTGATAGGAGACTTAGGGACACAGGTGGACATTGTCTCACCTTCAATAACCACATCGCCACAACAGTCAGGAAATCCTTCTATGTGGCACATCTCATCACAAATGGCTTTTCATCCAGAAAAAAGGAGGTCATTGTCCCACTGTACTCATCCCTCATTAGACCCATTATAGAATACAACGCCCCATTTGGTATGTACCTCTCAAGACATCTGCAACAACTGGAAAGGCCACATAAATACCTCACTAAAAGAATCACAGGCCTAAAGCAGATGCTCTATATTGACCACCTTGAAAAACTCCAGCTATACTCTGTTGCATATCGTCTACTCAGAGGCGATCTCTGCTTAACATACAAGGCCATGTCAAACCCAGAGCTGTTGGACATGCTACACTTAAAGAAATCCCAATCCCTCAGAACAACACGCTCCAAGGATCTAAACCTTGTCATCAGAATAAACAAAACATGCTGGAGGGATAGGTTCCTGACCCAGAGACTCCCCAGACTCTGGAATAGACTGCCCATACATGTCAAGCAGAGCACCTCTTTGGCCCTCTTCAAAAGGAACCCTGATGATTGGATGGGAGAAAGGAAATTCACCCCAGGAATCACGTCAGTCACCCTGCTAGATGGGTCCAGGAAAGTAAATAGTGTGGGAAGAAATAGCCAGGGAATTGTTATGGCTAGGCTTCTATAGACCCTAGGGCTGATAGCATAGTACTAACCTATGAACCTATAAACCTATAAACAAATGTTGAGTGGCACATAATGACACTGTAAGATCAGGTGGATGGTGGACAGCAGGCCTCCTCCAAGCACTCCTACAAACTCTCCTGCATGGCACTTCACTTGCACTTTGGCTACAGCCAGAGTCAACTGGCACTGAAGCTACAGTACCCATACTACACTTATCAAGTGTGTCACCCTCAACATGTCCACTATCTGAAGGCTCGGTGGAATGGGTATGCATATGCATATTCAGTGTGTCTGAAAGAAATTCAGGGGATGTAGAAGTCACAACCACAGTTTCAGACTCAACCTTTGCACTCCCCAACTGTGCCTCTGTTTGGCCACCATCATCATCAGAACCTACAGAAACTCTGACATCAGGTGGTAGGAGTCCTACACTTCCACTATCAGGATTACCTATGATAATAAACAACAATCACAGGAATGAAATTATTACTACACTAAGTACTAAAGCAATATAGATGATAAAAAAATAACACACTGATTGTACAGTCAAAGATGTTACAGCAGTATAGATACTCATTACATCCTCCTCAAACATACAGATAAGTATATCTCTAAATAATGCTTAGAAATAAGCAAGTAACATATGCTTACCATGTGCAGATGTCTCCACACTGCAGGGAGGATGGTCCTGAAAGAAATGGAGCAAAGAAGGGATGGCAATTAAGCATTACATTGGGAATAACACAGGGGGACAGTGAATACACAATCACCTGTATGTCCTTTAAAAAATATCTGTAACTGTACCTTGGCTGAGAGGTCCACCCACACCCATGTGTAGTAAACGACTCTCTTGTATAACTCTTGTACTTTTCAAGAGGTACAGATACAAAAAATGTATCACAGGAAGTAGTAGTACTAGTAGTCAAATTATATACTTTATTTTACAAGCCAATATAAATGTTGCCATATGTAAGCTTACCTGGAAGCTGCTCCTAGGACACACTTGTCCTCCCAGCCGCATCATCACTGACATCAAACACAGTGTCCAAAGACTCCACTGAGCTGTCTGGATCTCTGATGGACACGAACTCCTCATTTGGTGTCAGTGGTGGCTCGGTACCAGGACCATTCCCCGCATGCCCCCTCCTCCATAGCCAGTTGTTCCTGGACAACTGCAGCTGCCCTTCTCTGGTTTAATTAAATCAAATCAGTGGCCCAGTGCTGCACCTGATCATAATTTTGGCTGCAACCGCTGACTGCTTTGACATTGTTAACTAACTGGTTCCAAATCTCCTTTCTGGCAGCCATATCCCCATGGCCTCTCTTAAGCAAAAAGACTCCATGGCACCTCAGAGCCTGTATTATGACCTCATATCTCAGTGTAACTGAAAGGGTGTTGTCGTGGATTTGTAGTCCTGGGTGCCATAGTCCTATGTGACATAAAATAGAGAAGGATAAAAAGATAAAGATCACATAACTAATGTATATCTTCCAAAAATAATCAATTTGTGTGCCCTTTTGTAGACATTACACAGTTCAAGCTCAGTAGGGGCTAGTAGCAAATGTCAGACTCTCAAATGAACAGAGCGTCCATGTACTTTATTCAAAAACACTGCAAGTAAAATCCAGTGTAAACATTAAGCACTTGAAACACAATTTTCATTTAGTATAACTGAATGTTTGGTAGTTGTTCCACCTCCACTTCACACACAAACAAAGGTTTGTACTGGTTTGTTCTTCAATAAACTGCTTGGTTTGGATTTACTTCTCGTGTGGTGATCTACTACTTAACAGTCATCTAGCCCTAATATTGGCACTTGTGCTGGGACTTTGGTGCGTGTTTTATGTTACTAGTTTCATTTCTTGCACCTTCCATCTCTTCGTTTAAAGGTTTGTACAAACCAAAGAATACCACATAAGTAAGGTGTGTATGTCTCCCACAGAAATATCAGGATGCCTACACATTTTCAACAGAAAAGCACTTGAAATACACTTTTCCTCTTGGACCACAGAATGGTAGGTGGCTCCCCCACCTCAAAAACACCAAACAAATGAAGGTTGCAGAAATCAATGAATACCACAGAGGTAATATATAAATTATGCCAACACAGTTATCAGGCTGTATACACATTTACAGCAAAAAAGTCAGTTTATGAATGCCAGTCACTTTTCACTGTGCCCACCACTTCTGTAAAAGCATAACACCAGTGTCAGCAACATGTACATTACATTTCTCTCCAATAACATGGAATACTGAAAAAAAATCAAAATTTAAAATTAATACTTGTGCTGAAAGTATAACCTGTCTATGTCAGAAATGTAAATACCTGCCAGAAATGCCTGTGCCAACAGTGAAGTATAAGAAGTGCATACAGATAAAAGTTCCATTTTTTCCTGGATATATAAATACATTTGTAATATTTACAAAAGCTAGACTGTACTTCAATAATACAAGCATACCTTAGCAAAATTATAAGTCTTCTCATAGGATCATAGGAGGTTATTAGGCTAATGGCCCTGGGGCCCTTACAAGCCTAGCCAAGAGTTATGCCCAAAATCAGTTTCAAATGAATACAAATCTTTTGTGTTGTCCAAATACAAATGTCTTCTCAACTTCTATTTCCCTAGCTACATGTGTACCTTTTTATAGTGTAGATTCAGCCATCTGAGCACTGTGAATATGCAAATGAAGTATGACCTCATTAGAATTACTGAATACCAGACTTTTATTTTATTTTATTTTCTTGTGTACTCCACTTGATTTGAGTATTTGTTTGGTTAATAAATATTTTGTCTTACTGGATTGTCTGTTTGGGATACCAAAAGCTCAAGAACTGTATTGCCGTCGTGGTGGTAATTTGAAGTCTCTTTCCTGCTGGTGAATACCAGACTTTTGACTTTGCGTAGAAGATATAAACATAGTGTAGACTATTTGCTAATGGCTTGCAACTATGAATGATTAGTGTGATAGAGAAGGAAAACACAACAGCAATCTAGACTGCTTTTAGTGCAGTGGGTTTGTCAGTGAGGATGCACTTTACAAAGTGTGGAACTAACTTCGGCAAGCTTTTAAATGAAATGAAACTCCACACATTTATCATTTTTGTTCACTAATATCAAAACTCTCCTGCCTTTGCTGAAAACTGCTGCTCACTGTCATGTATTGTTATAACACATTTAAAGGAAAATGATACAAAATATACTATACAGCCTGAGATTACAGAAGAGATAAGTGAAGACTGAACACAATACAAAGAAAGGACAGAGCTGCATTTGTGCAAACATATTCATAAATGGTTGTGTGGTCATTCATTGCACTAAGTATGTTAGCCACAAATGTACAACCAACTGAGAATGTACATTGTATGTCCTGTTAATACTGTAGATTAAATGTGAATTGCTTGTATGCACATGATTTGATTGCTGTTGCAAAGCTGTGTCTGTGCAAAGGGAGATAACACACTCCAGCTGTATTTTGTAATTTCATTACTCTGATAGTTTAGATCCAGAGCTGTGTAATTGTTTAACATTTGTTTAATTTTAATTTTTTTAGTTTTAACATTTGTGTGGAACATAGCTTAGTGCAAACATAGTTAAATATATAAAAAAATTAAATCAATGTTAGTTGCCTTAGTAAGCAGGGAGAAGTTTAGTGGCATTGCTCTGTGGTCAGGAGCTTGGATGATAATGATAGCAGAAATTACATCTGCGACCCGTGTGTGTGTGTGTGTGTGTGTGTGTGTGTGTGTGTGTGTGTGTGTGTGTGTGCGCGTGCGTGCATGTGCATGTGTGTGCATGTATGTGCGTGTGCATGTGTGTGTGTGTGTGTGTGTGTGTGTGTGTGTGTATGTATGTGTGTGTGTGTGTGTGTGTGTGTGTGTGTGTGTGTGTATGTGTGTGTGTGTGTGTGTGTGTAGCACAAGGTGTAAATGCATTGAGGTACACAGTAGATGAAATAGGTAGACCGTGGTTCAAGTTTCACTGTAGATATTTTTACTGAAGAATGATCATAATGAGTATTAACAAAAATAATTTATATTCACTATTGCCTGTGACATTTGCACATTGCTCACCTGTGCCTATACATAGTTCACTGCTTAAGGAAATAATTGAAACAATGTTACATGCTTCGCCTTCCTTTGCACAAACAGGCTAAGTGTCGATGTGCAGCTGTCAGCATTTTAGACAGTACTGAGTGTAAATAATACACCTGCTGCCTAGCTTTCCCTGTGGCATCAGGTGTAAGTTCATAGCCAGAATCCAGGTGAGACAGGGCTCTAATCCAGCATACTCCACGTTTTATTAATGGTATCTCACTGTAATTTTTAACAAAAATAATAAAATGAAGATAATTATGTATAACAATAACTATGTATAGCAGGATGATTGAGCATACACATGGTATCATATTTGTTATATGTGTAACTGGTGTAGCATGACTATTATGGTTGTATAATTATAAATGTATTTTCAGACCTGGGATGGGCTTCATATTTACTGACAGTCACCTACACACCTCCCATAACACAAGTATAGCTGTAAAACAGAATGTATTGTGTGTTCTGAACCAAAACTCAAAAATCTACTATGAAAGTAATACAATTATATGTATTTCCAGTATATTGTCACACATTACTTCTGTGTCACACCTGGGAATGCATAAACCAGGACATTGTCATGTCACACACATACATGGTTAATTGAAGTATAGCAGCACTCACTCTTTAAGATGTATTTTAGTCACGACCATATTTGGAAAACCATTTTTTTCTGTGGCAATGAGGAAAAACTGGTATTCTCTTTTCTACATAGATTTGAATCCCACATTTTACAAATTAATTTTTTCAGTGTGTAAGGCCCCACAAAGTATTTGTCAGTTCATAAAATTTTTGTTCCCAAGTTCAGGTTTTAAAAGCCAAGTCATTTAACATATTAGTGTTGACCACTGTGCAAACTTTTGTCAGGCATAGCAGCACATATGCCATAAATTAATGCCAAATGTCACATTATCCTTCCTGTTTCATAAACTGCCTTCCTCTTTGTTTGGCATTATTTCTCTCCACTTAAAATTGCACAGATGTGGTTGGCATGGTTGTGCGAGTGAGCACTGGCATTAAAGCACAATATCATGATTTGGCGGGAAAACACATTTACTGTTGTTGGAGGAGCTGTGCAGACACGGCAGGAGTTGGGAAGAGTAGTACCCAATTCAGTGTTCAAAGGTAGAGTGTGGAGGAGTTAAAATATTTATTGCATGCCTTGTAAAGCACTGCAGTCGACAGGCTGCTGCATGGGGATTATACCAGGTCTCAGTACAAGGGTGAGGCTTGGAACAGTCTAGCCAAGGCTGTCTCCAGCGTGACTGGCATACTGCACACTGGGGAGCAATACAGGCATCATTATAATGTCCTGAAGCAAGCAGGCACAACTCAACCAGTGGCTGGATGAGTTTAGAGCTGCTGATATCCCACAGTTGTTTAAGTATATAGATAAAGCAATAATATGAAAAGCTGTAGGTAACAAAGACTAATATTTATAATGCTTTCATGTCTCTTTTTCTCTGCTTCATTATTTTATTACTGCTCAGGAAATTTCAGTGAACATGGAGGCACATGCTGAAAGATTAGAAAGACTCGAAGAGGCAAGGGGTATGTATGCAGTGCAAATGAATATGATTGTATTAAAGTTATTCTTCCACACATTACTAGCAACTTAATCATGCAGATCTTAACTGTAGAAGCAAGCACAAATGCTTTCTTCTGTAGGTCTTGGTAACTGCATTAGGCAAATGTAATAGTGTATTCAGATTTGGTGGGTTCAATTCCCACAAGTAACAAATACATGCCAATAACAAAATATAATTTTTTTTATTTTAATTCCAGCAAAACTGGCTTTAAAATCACATTGTTAACTTAATCTGTATTATCTTTATCTGCATATTGCAATGATTACTTTTTACAGTTTGCAGTGCTATTTTGGATTTGGAAGGCTGTATAGCTAATATAATAATAAAAGTATAGTTATTGTAATAAAAAAAATTATGAGACATATAATGGATCTAACAATCTGTTTTTTTTTTGTTCCACCCCACCCCTTATCTCTCTTTATATATATATATATATATATATATATATATATATATATATATATATATATATATATATATATATATATTTATATATATATATATGTATATATATATATGTATATATTTATATGCACCGTTGTGATATCATACTTTTCTGCCTACAAACAAAATTATTTTCAGCACAGGGGGGTAGGCCAACCACTGCAGCTCAACCTGCCAACCCTCCACCAGCTGCCATACTAGCACCCAGCATATCTGGGACACAGTCTGACAGTACTGCCTCTGCAGCCCCTGCATAACCTGGGCCATTCACATCAGGTAGCATTGCCCCAGCTCAGCAGTCTAGAGAAGTTGCTCCTTAGAATGCAAAAAAGACCCCCATATCAAGCAATCCTACAGGGAGCCAAGAAGGGGACAGTGATGACAGTTCTGAGGGTGAGGACTAGATTCTCACTGTTCCCATGCTTAATGGACAATCATGGTGTCCCACAACCTTTTGCGTCCATCACCATCCATGTGTCTGTCTTGTTTTGTGCTGTTTGTCTGCACCTGCTTCCTCACCTCCCCTACCTACCTGATCCTGACATTCCTATGTTCCTTCCCCAACATTCCTCTCTTTTTGAAATCCAAAGAAATGGAGAACTGTCTCTCAAAAAAATTGTCCCATACATAGCTTGCCACTTTGCATATGCGTCTTCTTGACACACTTGGTTTGGTCCAATTGGCTTTACAACATTATTGCATTGTTGTCACCCATCTCTGCTGTTGTGACAGTCCAAATACATCCAATTTTCTATCCATGTTCACATTACAGTGTTAAAGAAGTGGATAGCTCTGGTTCTTTCCTAATTCCCTCCTGCAAATTTCTTTATTGCCTCTCCTTTGCTCTTCCCCCTGCTTGCCCCTCCACATTTCACCACTTTTCTATCTACTATATTTTCACATCTTTAATATGGTTAACAAAAACAGACTCACACATTACACACATGGCCAGAAATGGCCTATAATAAAGCATTCACTTTATGTCCTCTGCATTTGCACAGAGGTTGGAATCACGTACCAGTACCAAGAAGTGGTGAATGACTCTTCATGTTCTGTGGTAAAACCTTGCGAGTTTTTGCCATTGGCCACAATAGTCCCATTAACTCCACTCACTGCTGCTTAAACTTGCTGCACTAGAGGAGCATAGGCTTAAACCAGAGTAAAGACAGTAGTTTGAAACATTTACCGTGTGTCAGAAAAATATGTATTAGTGTATGTATTAGTAATATGCTTAGTGCATTTAGAGCTTGAAAAGGGTTAACACATTTATTCTATTTTACACTGCATAAATCTGTACAAATTGCAGAAGCTTTCTGACCTTGTATTGTCATGAAATATGCGCAGCTAAAATCTTTGCTTATGCCTTGGAAATTTACTGAGATGCAGATGATTTCTGCTTGTGTCAGGAAAATAATGAATAGAACAATACCACTTGTATAAATGTTATGAAACTTAGACAAGGAGTTCTGCTTGTGCTGTAAGAAAATACACAGCTGCAGAAGCTATAGATAATTAGAACAAAGACTGTTTGAAAAGATCAACTGCAATCAGCATTTGCTTGTGTCTGAGTTAGAAAAGTACCTTGAAATGTAACACATGCATTAGAACTACACAATAGAAGTTTGTAATGGGCTAGGGCCCACCAAGGCCAGGTTGTTTTTCTCAAAAGTTTCTCACAAATCTAGTCATGTCAGCAGAAAATCTGAGTAACATCTGCTGTGGAACAATACTGAAAGTTGTGTTTGATTACGTCAGCTATAGAAGGCCATGTCTTGTAAAACAGTATAAGAATAGCATACTTCCTGTTAGTAGTTAGGCAAAATCCTGTATTTGCATGTTTTTGTCTCCTTGCAAGTTATTAAATGTGGCTTAACCGAACCTTACGTGTATTGGTCTTTGAAGTTTTTTCCTTTGACAGATTGGTCCTTTGAACCGGAAACCCTCACTTCGCCTCGGATCAGACAGGCCAGGTGGCTTGAAACCATACGGGGAAGAAACCACATCAGTTCTTCTTATTTGAAAAGCCCTCCGACTGAATTGTCGTACAAAAGAGGCCAGCCACTTTCTGATCTGCGATTGAAGGACGGGTTTACACGAACCAGGTGATCAATCACGAAGGCTCAGGTAAGGTGAATCTACCTTTATTTCTGTTTCAGATCAGGGACTAGATTTGCATTGTTTTTGTCAGGACTATATTTTTATAAGTCAGGGACAAAAAAGATTGCTGTCTTGTCACAGATCAGGGAAACAGAGCAGGTAGGCAGTCATTCTGAAGAGACTGTAACAAAATCCGTGGTACCACGTTAAAAATAAGGAGTTACATAACGATTAAGAGGTTAGAACAAAATGGGTAATAATTGCGCAAAAAGACCCCAAAATCCGCCGTTAACCGAAGACGCGAAATACATGCAGTCACAGCGTGCTGATAATACTAAATACTACTCAAAATGGGTTAATAAGTTTGAATTTGACGGTAAATTAGAAAAATCCTCGCTTATCAAACTTGTCAAATAGCTTAAAACTGATTCTAAAGGTCGGGTAAAAAAGCAGTGCCAATTAGGAATTCCCCAGGCACACAGGTGGATTGAGGAGGTAAACCGTAGGGAACAAAAGAATAATAATTCAAAAGCAATGTTTTTAGATAAGGAGGACAATAACCTAGTAATAGCATCGGCCCCTCCACCTCCCTTACCAGAATATGAAGCAAGTGAACAAGTTAGTCCACCTCTGCGATATCCTGCTGCCACTGTAAACAGAGACACTACAAAAGCAAAACCGTTTATTAGAGATCCCGTCGAGACCAGGTCTCGAACAAGGGCAGGTAATTTAAAAGGGGACATTGAGCTATACCAAATGGGTAAGAATTCACGATCTATGAGTGAAGAAGTAATATGCCCACTTATAGAAGTGCCTAATCCTCAGGCAGGGCAAGAAGGTCAGGACCCAACTATTCTACTGTATAGACCCTGGACTCCGGAAGACATCCAGAAAGCCACTGAGGGAATTCCCCATCCAAAAGTTAATTTTAGAAAGTTCTTAGAAGATTTGCAAGGAATGAGGCTAAGTTATAATTTAAACGGAGAAGAGGTAGAAAAAGTAGTCAGACAAATTTTGGGACCAGATTGGCACATGATTAGTGGCGACTGGAATCCCTGTGACGCTGCGCTCAGGCCCCTCCCACATAGCAGCGCAGAACTAGACAACAGAGTGAAAGGTCTTACAGACCGCATCTCTGAGAAATGGAAGCCTAGGGCAGACTGGACTTGCATTAATCAATGCATCCAACAAGAAGGCGAAACTGTTGACAGATATTATGCCAGACTGTTAGAATGTTTTAATAACTATTGTGGAATGCAGGTTCCTGAAGATCAGACACACAATTCCCCATATGAGCAGCAGCTAAAGAATGCATTTTTGAAAGGCAGCATTGCACCCATAAGCAGTTTTATTACAAAATACATGGTAGATCATCGTACAAGCAGATTACAGTCATTACTTGAATATGCTAGGCATGCCAAAAGGCATTTTAATAGCAAAAAGAAAAAGAAAGCCCAAGTATTTTCTATAGCAGATGGAGCAGAAGTTTATGTAGTACAGTCCGGGAAAAAGGGTAAGAGAAATGCCCAGGGAAACAAACAATCTGATCAGCGATCAGAGGACTTTGAAGGGCGAAAGAAAAGGGGTGAATGTTTTAAATGCGGTAAAAAGGGACACTTGGCAAGGGATTGCAAGAAAAACAAGAAGGCAACCACAGAAGACAAGGAGGGTGAGGACTGACTATATGATAGTCAAGAATCACTAGAAGGGGATAGCAGAGAAAGGACAAATGAAAATGTGATAGTGGGAGTAGAGGATGTGACAGAAGAAATAGAGGAAGTGCAGGAAGTTACGGATAGTGAAGAAAATGAAATATTGGATTTAGCTTTATTGAGCATAGAGCTCTATTTAGCAGACATAAAACCAGAAGTTACACTCCTGGTAGAAGGGAGGGAAGTCAGATTCTTGGTAACTCAGGGGCATCACAAACCCTGATACAGCCCTCCAAACTGCCAGAGAATTCAGAGTCACCTGATTACATATTAGTGAAAGCAGCTAATGGACAGCTGTATCGGGAGCCCCTCTCCCATAATATTGCAATAACTGATCCTGTTTCAGGATCGACCCAGAAAAGCAAAATTGTTGTTTCTGCAAAATGCCCAGTAAATCTCTTGGGCAGAGACCTTATGCAGCTATTTAGTATAGCAGTAGTTCCGACTATGCAGGGTATGGAAGCACAGCGAAAAATTGATACCTTTGCAGTGCAATCGGAGGGTGAAATGTTTTATTGGTATAGCCAGGACTTGGTTACGACTGGTCCAGGGGCAGTAACCGAAGAGTTGATGAATGTAGCCATCAGCAAGTTCCCCTCCCTTGACATTGATAAACAGCATTTGTTGCACTGTACTCTGCATTATTGTAACACACCAGGACCTGACAAGGAATATGAGCAGGAATTTTTTAGAAATCATGCAAACAGATTAATATTACGTAATCTGTACTGGGACATGGAAGGGAACAGTGTAGCCAGCTGTTCATTGCCCCAGGAGTTCTTTGCACTCTATAAATCTAATCGATTACCACACGTTAGCTTAACTAAGGACAAGAATGTAGAATGGGTAGACTTAGGAGAAAAAGTCACGAGATGGGAAAAGCAGACAGAGTTAGAACTGTCAGAACAAGGAATACAAAGGCAGAAGTTGAATTGGATAACTCAGACCCACCCAGCCGTGCACTTGCAGTCTAGCAAGGACAGCTGATTAGTACTCCTATTAAAGGAGGAAGAGAATGCCTTACAGAATATACCAGAAACTCTTTGGTCAATGGGAAAGTCAGATGTAGGACTTATTCGTACAGCGGGACCAGTTACTATTATGCCAAAGTCAGCATTTAGACCACAGAAAAGACAGTATCCCTTAAGAAAAGATGCAGAGGTAGGAATCAAACCTATTATAGCAGCTTTACTTAAGGAAGGGGTGCTGGTGGAATCTCCTGATTCACCATGTAACACACTTATTTCCCGTTAAGAAAGCAAATAGAGAGTGGCGTATGGTCCAAGATTTACAAGCCGTAAATGATGCAGTAATACCAAGGGCACCTACGGTGCCAGACCCACACATCCTGTTGAATGATTTAAAACCTCAACAGAAATATTTTTCGGTGGTAGATATCAGCAATGCATTCTTCTCGATACCGATACACCCTGACAGCCAGTATTGGTTTGCATTCACATTTCAGGGTAGAAGGTATACATATACGCGACTACCACAGGGATATTGTGAAAGTCCGACAATATTCTCACAAGAAATGGCAAGCAATTTGGCGGGATTTACCCCACCAAGAGGTAGTCAGATTTTACTTTATGTTGATGATATCCTGCTGGCGGCCCCCACCCAGCAATATTGCAAAGAAGATACCATAGCGCTATTACAATTTTTAGCCACTGAAGGACATAAAGTAAACAAAAATAAACTGCAGCTTTGGAAAAAACAAGTTAAATACCTAGGATATGTAATATCCAAGGAGGGTAGGACATTAGATGAGGACAGAAAAATAGCGATTTTACAAGCACCAAAACCCACTGCCCAGAAGGAAATGATGTCCTTCCTGGGTACGACTAATTTTTGTCGGAGCTGGATTCCAAACTATGCCTTGGAATCTGCACCGCTGACTAACCTGATTTATAAAGAGCCTATGGCAGCACAGGATTTGTTACAATGGACACCAGAAGCAGAATCTGCTTTCTGCAAACTGAAAGAGTTAATAGCATCCTCATTAGTTTTAGGATTACCAAACTATCATAAACGTTTTTTCCAAACTGTAGATTGTAAGCAAGGATATATGACATCAGTGTTAACACAGCAGCATGGGGACAAGCAACACCCTATTGCTTATTATTCATCACAACTGGACCCAGTGGCACGGTCTTTACCTCACTGTGTACAAGCAGTAGTTGCAGCTGCAATGGCAGTACAGGCTTCGGCCTCAGTAGTTTTGTTCCACCCTCTCACTTTGAGAGTGCCTCATGCAGTCGCGATTATTTTACTGCAAGAGAAGGTAGCATATCTTTCCCCTGCTAGGCATCTTTCCTGTATGACTATATTGTTGAGCCAACCTCATATGACAATTGAATGATGTACGACTTTGAACCCTTCTACCTTGCTCCCAACTCCTGCAGATGGCACACCACACAGCTGCCTGCAGGTGATTGAGCAAAAGACACTGCCTAGAAAAGATCTCACGCATGTCCCCTTGGATGATGCTGAGGTGACATATTACGTGGATGGCTCGTGCAAAAGGGGTCCTGCAGGACAGAACCTAGTAGGATATGCAGTAGTTTCTGATACTGACATTATAGAAGCGAAATCTTTACCACACAATTTATCTGCACAGGCAGCAGAATTGATTGCCTTAACACGGGCATGTACCTTAGCAAAGGGTAAATGTGTAAACATTTTTACTGACAGCCAGTACGCTTTCTCTACTGTACATGTTTTTGCGCAACAGTGGAAAAATCGAGGAATGATAACATCTACTGGCAAACCAATCAATCATGCACAGTTTATTTTAGATCTTTTAGAATGTATTCAGTTACCTCAGAAAGTAGCTATTTGTAAATGCACAGCTCATACCAAGCAACAGGATAGGATTTCAAAAGGTAATGCGAGAGCTGATACAGCTGCAAAGCAGGCAGCTTCAGAAGTATTTCTTTTGAATGAGGAATTGCAACCCTCTGAGATTTTAGATGTAGAAATGTTAAAGACAATGCAGACACTTACTATGCAAGCTGAAAAACGAAGATGGGTAAAACGAGGAGCAATTCTCAAAAAGGGGCTGTACATCTCTAAAGAAGGGAAACCGATATTGCCATCTAATTTGTTTAGATATGTAGCTTTGTTGAGCCATGGGCAGTGCCATGTCTCAACAGGGGGGATGCTACAGCTGGTGAACCAAGTGTTCATGACATACGGATTCTTAAACTACTTTAAAAAATTTTGTTCGATGTGGCACGTTTGTAATAAACATCATGCACAAGGGGCGTTAAAGCCCAAGCAAGGGAGTTTCCCTATACCACCGTATCTGTTTTATACTATCTGTATGGATTTCATAGAATTGAACAAATGTGAAAATAAGAAGTATTGTCTTGTCATTGTAGATATGTTTTCCAGATGGGTGGAAGGCTTTCCGACTAAAAATCCAGATGCGGCAACCATGGCGAAAATTCTTGTTAAAGAAATCATTCCTAGATTCGGCATTCCGGAAAGGATCTACAGTGACAACGGCACACACTTTGTAAACCAGACCATACAACAGTTAAGTAAACATTTTGGTATTTCTTTAAAAAATCATTGTGCATACCACCCACAATCTGCAGGGCTAGTAGAGAGGCATAATGGGATTTTAAAGAGTAAGCTAAGGAAGTTAATAGTAGAAACGCAGAGGAATTGGGTGTACTGTCTGCCCCTGGCACTGTTGAGCATGAGAACTGTTCTGAATGCAAAAGGATTGACTCCTTTTAAAAAACTATTTGGAAGGGCTTATTATATACTTCAGTGGAAACCTCTCATGCCCGCAGTCCAGGAAGCCGACTGTACACTCGCAGAGTACATGAGAAATCTGTTAAATTCTAAACATCTGTTGCAGTCAAATTCTGTTTCAGATAAAGAACAAACCAGACCATCAGAGGTGGCAGTGATTCCAGGTACCTGGATCTGGGTGAAGACAATAAAGAAAAATGATTGGGCGTCACCAAAGTGGGAAGGTCCATATCAAGTGCTTCTGTCAACACCCACTGCAGTCAAGATAGCAGAGCGCGCCTCCTGGATCCACCTGACGCACTGCAAACTAGTCAAAAACTTTGAACTGGACAAAAATCTTGTCACATGCCAAGAGTAAAAATGATAAGAGTCCAAAAGAAACAGGAATGCAGAACAACCCTTTCCTCAGAAGTATTGCATAATCATCCTGTTTACTGTACTAGTGACAATAATCCTTTTGCTGTGGCCTTTCCTTTTCCCAGCCACACAAACTGAATTGAATAAACGTGAAGCGTTGCTCATAAACTGGCACCCAAACTTTAACACTTACCAGGCAATTAAATATGTGTATGCTGAGACTTTCAATGTTTCAAACTGCTGGATCTGCACAGCTTTGCTGACAGCATACGGGGGGTTATTAATGACTACGGTCCCCCTAGGGGTCAATGAGACATGGGAAAATTTGATTTATGATACCTCAACCATTACATCACAAGATAAAATAGCATTGCACTTGTCTGTTCCACAAAAGGGAACTGTGTGTTTTTATAAAAATGATACTGTTCAGGTGGGTTGGAGCAATTGCAATGTGACTGTTCCTTATAAATGTTACACTAAAGGTAACAATGCAGATTATTATTGTAATACAAACTATGATTAATTTCTTGGATTGATGCACAAAACACTTGATGAAGTAAAACACAATTCTGTTCTTTATAAACAACTGTCTATGATTGATAAAAAACTGTTTTATGCAGGGTGAGTGTATATTCACAGTAAGGTTACTACTAAAGTACAGGACTGTTATTTTGTGTGTGGCAGAAAGGCATACAAATGGTTACCTGAGAATTGGTCCGGCAGTTGTTTTTTGGGTTACCTGGTTCCGGCCATACGACACACTGCAGTTTTGCCTCGAGGAAAAATTTGAAATGTCCGGGAGGTCATCAAGAAACCTGTAAATCCAGTGGGACAAATCGATGCACGTTGGAAAAACCATCATTCTATAAGCAATGGACTGACACACATGGACTTGAGTGATACTGTTATATCGTGTGCAGGCATATTACCAGCATATGGAGCAACAAAATCGATCTGGGAGCTGAGAAAACTGTCTAAACTTCTCGAAGTAATGAGCAACGCAACTTTTTCCACTTTCGAATTGGTGACTGATGAACTGAATGCCATGAGAACTGCAGTGCTTCAAAACCGCATGGCTCTCGACTTCACCCTAGCGGTGAGAGGTGGTACTTGTGCTTTAATCCAGGAAGAGTGCTGTTCATTATTCCTGACCATAAACATGAGATAGGCAATCATCTTGAGGTAATTCAGCAAGTGTCGGCCATGACCAAATCAGGCCCAAACCCACTGACGGACTTTTTCCAGAAATGGTTTGGGGGGTGGGGTACCATCCTAATGAACATCCTGATTGTCGTTTGTGTAGGAATGCTCCTACTGGGAGTATGTGTTTGTTATGGCATCCCCTGCATGAAAAGACTGATTAAAGACTTTATAGACATGTCAGTTTCTGAAACCTTATATCAAAGTGCTGAGTTTGAAGAACTATTGAAAAACTGAAATGCTTTCATAAGTTTAAACTGAATGACTCTCTTAACTGCAAATCCTGAGTAGGAAGAGGTTAGGAGAAGAAAAAAAAAACTGTTTATGCTTATTTTGAAAGTAGAATAAAAGTATTAAAAGGAGGGAAATGTCAGAAAAATATGTATTAGAGTATGTATTAGTAATATGCTTAGTGCATTTAGAGCTTGAAAAGGGTTAACACATTTATTCTATTTTACACTGCATAAATCTGTACAAATTGCAGAAGCTTTCTGACCTTGTATTGTCATGAAATATGCGCAGCTAAAGACTTTGCTTATGCCTTGGAAATTTACTGAGAAGCAGATGATTTCTGCTTGTGTCAGGAAAATAATGAATAGAACAATACCACTTGTATAAATGTTATGAAACTTAGACAAGGAGTTTCGCTTGTGCTGTGAGAAAATACACAGCTGCAGAAGCTATAGATAATTAGAACAAAGACTGTTTGAAAAGATCAACTGCAATCAGCATTTGCTTGTGTCTGAGTTAGAAAAGTACCTTGAAATGTAACACATGCATTAGAACTACACAATAGAAGTTTGTAATGGGCTAGGGCCCACCAAGGCCAGGTTGTTTTTCTCAAAAGTTTCTCACAAATCTAGTCATGTCAGCAGAAAATCTGAGTAACATCTGCTGTAGAACAATACTGAAAGTTGTGTTTGATTACGTCAGCTATAGAAGGCCATGTCTTGTAAAACAGTATAAGAATAGCATACTTCCTGTTAGTAGTTAGGCAAAATCCTGTATTTGCATGTTTTTGTCTCCTTGCTGCAAGTTATTAAATGTGCCTTAACTGAACCTTACGTGTATTGGTCTTTGAAGTTTTTTCCTTTGACACCGTGACAATTCTTTAGACTGTTGAATGTAACAAAAAGCAGATTCCTCTGTGGAGTGCTGACATAAATCACTTGACTGAAACATTTTTTGACAATAGCTTCAAGGTTTTGAATCCAGATGCATTTCTCATCATTCTTAGTGCGATGTTGTATGTGCATGGTATATTTAATTCCCCACATATTACAATTTGCTGCAGTTATGATTTTTCAGGGAGATGTATTGATTTCTGCCCAAAAACTAGTATCTGAAGTGACATCCATCCTCACTACTGTCACAAATTTACCTAACCTTGTTCTTCTTGTCATGAGCCTGTTGCCCCTCTCCCAAGGCTCCTCTCCCTTATGTAATTTACTTCATGCTACACAGCATGTAATGTTAATAATGGCAACAGACCAAAAATGACCATTAATGTGCCATTAAAAAACTGCTAGGTGTATGTTTATCTCTTCTTGTATTCATCCCATCACTCCAATTCCTTTTTACACGTGTCTATCTGTCAGGTTGATGGATGGTGTCTGCAGACTGACTTGACTGTGCTGATGGATAATACTAACATGTTACCTTAAGTCAGTAGTTTATCACTGCTCATGTACTGTGGAATGTTTTAAAATCATCCATAAGATTCTGTTTGTGACATGTTCAGGTGATTATGGACGACTGTCCTTACTGTGACTAAGCATACTGTGCACACTTCTCAGGATACATGGTCATACACAGATTGTTGGCATGTCTGCTGAGTCATACTAATCATTTCAAAACATGTACCACGCCTTACCATTTGTAGAAAGGTGTGCACACAATTAAATTGTGATTTGTAGTGAGGCCTGCAAAGCAACTAATAGTTGTACTACTGTATAGAGTAGGCAATAATGATAAAAGTTGTGGAAGACACATACTTTAAAGTAGTCATTATTGTTCACATTTGCAGTACATTTACTTAGCTAAAGCCATCTTGACACCATCTGTAAAAAAAAGTGAATAATCTGGATCTGAACCCTGTGTTATATGTACACTGACCAGAAGCTTACTGCTGCTACACCTGTTGCCACAGGGAAAGCTAGGCAGCAGGTGAATGTTTTGTACCCAGTACTGCCCATAGTGCTTATGGTCACACATCAACATTTAGACTGTTTGCAAGAAGGAAGGGAAACCAATACAAATATTATTATTTTCAAATTTATGCAGAGAACTGCATTTGCTTGTCGCTTAAATCCTTGCAAATGGGGAAAACAATAGCAACAGTTCTTAATGTCATAAAAGTTAGTCACATTTCCAATATGAACTACAATATAAACAGCATAGTATCTGTCAGCTATTTCTCACATAATTTATATTCCTAATTCTTAAGTTCAAGTTGTATTTATAAAACGGGAATCTCGCTAAAACACTTTGCCATCATTTGCAAAAATGAGTTTCTCAGAGATGCACTGCTGAAACAGGCATTTGAAGTGTCTTAATATTGTTATTGCCCAGTTATCCTCCATCTTATCAAAAGGCATTGTTAAACACAACAAAATGGAAGAGACATTTTTCATTGAAGACATACTTACTCAGACTCGTGTGTGCCCTGCAGCAATGCACTTGCAGATTGGTCCAGTCTGAAATATACTACAGAAATAAAGAGCACAACTGCATTGTTACATTTGTTATGGGTTTATACTGACACTGGCCTGTGGTCTTCACTGATCAAAACACATTGATATTGTCAGAAAATCTAGTACTGTCGACATCAGTTCATCAGAATATGAAGACACGTACATCCACACTTGCAGTCCTGCTGTCTCCAAAGTGTGTGTGTGTGTGTGTGTGTGTGTGTGTGTGTGTGTGTGTGTGTGTGTGTGTGTATGCACGCGTGTGCGCATGAGAAACAGGTACATGTATATCTCACTTCTGTAGCATGCATTCATTACAGCTTATCACCTATGTTACCAAGATGTCTTTTAAAGTATTTTTGCACATTGCAATCACAAAAGGAAATCTTAAGTCCAGCCTTTGCACATAAATCTCATAACTGTATATGTTACCTGCAACATTATGATGATGCCATCCTCTATAAGACCACTATGACAATTAAAATATCAGACTTCTGTGATAGTGCGAATGTTAAGTACTGCATTCTGCAGCTTAACTATCTATTTAGGTAGGGGGTTGAATTGCAAAACAGTCAACGTTTGTGTGTGCCTGTATGTCTAACTTTGTATGCATATTCAGAAGAGCATGAGTCTGTAGCCTATTTTAGTCACTCGAGTCTCCTTGAGAAACAAATTTCACAGTAGTACATGACTACACAGCAGTTTCATACAGCACTCCCAACATCTTCTCTTCATACACTGTTGCTGTCATCTGCTATAAAGTGTTCTCTGACAATATGAAAGTCAGACTTATGCTATGGTACTAGAGTTAAGTACTGTATTCTCTATCTTGTGTAACTAGGTAGGTAGGGGTTCAAATCTCATTGCAATCAACTTTTGTGTGCACGTGCATGTGTGTGTGTGTGTGTGTGTGTGTGTGTTCATTTGACTTTTATTCTGGAGATTATTTCTGAACAGCATATGAGACACTCCTACCAACATCTTCTTCTCACCCTACACTGATGATGTCATTTGCTATAAAATGCTCTTGACAATATGGAAGTTAGACTTGTGCTGTGGCACTATCATTATACACTGTTCTCTAGCTTGTGTAACTAGGTAAATAGAGGCCTTATCTCACTGAATTCAACTTGCTTGTGTTCTCTTAACTCTCATTCTGGAAACCATTTTTGAACTTTTTTGAATGGCATGTGCATCACGCCTACCAGCATCTTCTTCTCACCATACATTGATGATGTCATCTGCTATAAAGTGTTATCTGGCAATAGGAAAGTCAAACTTGTGCTGTGGCACTAGCATTAAGTGCACTGTTCTCTAGCTAGTGTAAATAGCTAGATAGGGGTTCTAATCTCACAGCAGTCATTGTGTGTGTTTGTGTGTGTTCATTCAACTATAAGTCAGGAGACCATTTTAGAATGACATGTGCAACATTCCTACCAGCATCTTCTTTTCACATACACTGGTGATGTCATCTGTTACAAAGTGTTCTCTGACAACATGAAAAACAGACTTGTGCCATGTGACTAGTATAACTAGATTGGTAGGAGTTCTAATCTCACAGCAGTCAACTGGAATGTGTGTGTGTGTTCATTCAACTATCAGCCTGGAAACAAGTTTGGAATGGCATGTGAGAACACAGCTATGTCACGCTCTCCTACCAACATTTACTTCTCAAAAAAACAATGATGATGCGATCCCCTATAAAGTGCATTCTGACAATACTGCCGTCAGATTTCTGTGCTGGCACAAGCATTAACTTCTGTGTTCTGTAGCTTGTGTAGTTAGATAGTTTCTGGTTCTAATATCCCAGCAGACAATTTGTGTGTGCATTCATTCAAATATGTGTGTGGAGGCAATTTTACACTGAGATATGACTCTACATCTTTGTCACACATTCCTCCCAGCATTTTCTTCTCAGCATGCAATGATGCTGTCATCCTCTATAAAGTGCACTATGACAATGTAAAGTTAGCCATCTATGGTGGTGCTAATAATGTTCCATTGTATAGAATCCAGTTTTTATACCTACATGGGCTTATTTTTCTAGTCAGTATATGATCTTTTGAATCTCTTTTCATTTGACTCCCACTCAGGAGAACCTTTAACATAACCCCATGAATCCAACATCCCTTTTTTCCTCAGCTCACATAACATCCTTTCTGCAGAACACTGGAAGATGTCATCATCTCAAAGATGTTTACACATATTGTAAAGTACAGCCCTTCCATGACCTTCTGCAAGCCATCTGCAAATGACTGGATGTGTCATTACTGATTCTGTCATGTGGTGGTGTTGGTGCATATGTCACATATGAACAGAAGCAGTATGTAATGCAGTCAAACACATAGACACACATGCATGTACCCATACTATTTTCCATCATATAGATGTAGCAATTTTTAATTAAAGGCTATAGTAATGGCTATGATTTTAGGTGATTTTGGCCAGTCGCTTAGTAATGTCTTGTAACTCTATGAAGATTGCACATGTTAATGTTGTTGTCTTCCTGATCTGGTGTGTTGAGGTGTGGATGTACAGAAGCCCTACAACAGTGTATTCCAATCTGTGATTTGAGGTACTCTATTGATGGTCACTGCTGCCATTTGATTACATGTTCCTTCCACAACAGCTGTAGTAATATGCCTCCTGAGGACTGCTGCCATGGGATGATGCTTTGTATGTTGTTACCTTAGTAAGGTATGCATTCTTATAGTGGAGTATATTAACATTATACACATTTCTCATTCAGCCATCTCATTGACACTTGCAGTATATGTGCATGTGTATACCTACCATCATGGAATGCTATGTGACATACAGCAATATTACATCATACTAATTACATGGGCACATATGCTATGTTTCATCCACATATTGTAATGCTGGTATATATATATATATATATATATATATATATATATATATATATATATATATATATATATAAACATATAATCAGTTCAGATCCATTTGCAACTTTGGAAATTCATTGTATGCACAATTGTGTTGCTGTTCACAAATTATTCAGGTGTTGCATTGTGTGACTCTCAGCATTTGTGTCATAAACCTTTCTGCATGAACCACAGCCACCTCATATGTAATGTGCCCATATATGGTATCAGATCCCTCACACCCACCTTTCTATTGATAAACATATATGCATATGATGTGTATGTTATGTAATGACGTGAAGAGCTGTCTGACTGTCTTAACAGTTCCACTGTGTGTCATGTGATGCATATCCAAGGTTGTATTTGGAGGTGTTATCACAAATATTTTTTTAATTAAGTACAAAATCTTAAGGGGAATACACAGCTATGCACACAGATGGTTGTGGATGACACCACCAGTACTCAGCCGGAGGCAAAAGACATCCTGCTAGGTGACAGATTAGGATCCAACGTCACCTCCCTGTCCCCACTGGTCATCAACAAAAGTATACATACAAACATTACTCAGCATATTTTTTCAAGAAAGCAGCTCATGTATGCACTCTCTAAGGCTGAAAACATGGCATAAATGAGCCTTGACAACATCCCAGGTTGCCTTATCAATAAATTAAAACATGGCTGGCAGACACAGTTGTATCCCTACTAAACCACAGCCTCCAGACAGGCTATTTTCTGGCAGAATGGTGGACAACAGTCATCTGTCTGAACAAGGGAGAGCATCACCCGACACAGAGAATTATAGACCAATAAGTCTGACTAGCCTTATCTGTAAGCCAGTGAAAACAATCTTCATGGACCTTATCCACAAGATCATAGGTAATCTGCCAGCTGTGTAACCAACCCATTTTTGATTTGTTAAGGCTAGATCATATCTATTAATTCTGGCAGACTTCTTCAAGAAAATCACCAAGGCCATGGATGGTGGAAAGAATTTGCATCCCACATAACTTGACCTGGACAAAGTATTTGACACAATTTTACGATCCAGTATTACAGAGAAACTGTCTCAACTGGCCATAAACTATTATGTCACCAAGTGGGTAGCCCAATGGATCACCATCAGGACACATACTGTCAGTGTTTGAAGTCACGTGTAGCAAGAAGCCAGTGGCCAGTGCAGTACCACAGGGCTCTGTACTAGGCCCTTTCCTCCTTGGTACTTAATTCACAGAAGTCAAGGCAAGGCAAATTTAGATGGCCTTTGTCCAACCAACTTTGCAGATGACTGCAAATTGTGGACAATCCTTGAATCCAGTAACAGTATTAATATACTGCAGAAAATATTAACACATGCAAATGAATGATGCCGGTGTCATGGAGACATACTAAATTTCCAAAACAACATAATTAGTTCCTTTTGTGAAGCAAATACCCAAGCTAATTGCAATATAAACAGCACATCCCAATGAGTAGACCAAGTGGTATGTGATCTGTGTACTCGGGTAGATAGTAATTGCAAGTTCACCCACCATGTGTCCACAGTAGTGACAAATGCCTTCTATGTGGCACAACTCATAAATATGGGCATATTATCCACCTCAAAGCATATTATAATTCCATTGTACTTGGCCCTCATTACAACAGTAATTGAGAACAATGAACCCATTTGCATGTAACTCCACACACAGCTGCAGCAACACCAAAGATTTTGCACAAGGTGTAAAAGACAAGTCCTACATGGAAAGATTGAAACCCATATCACTGTATTCTGTCCCCTACAGACTGCTTAGGGTCGATTTGTGTCTGGCGTGTAGGGCAGTCTACAAATTGGCCCTGATGGAAATGATATGCATTGGTAAAGCAAACTGAAAGAGGTTCACTTGTTCCAAGGATGTTAACTTAACCTCTGACATAGTAAATCATGTTGGAGAGAGAGAAATGTCTCTCAGACACTACCCCTTCTTTGGATAAAGTTTTCCATTCACATAAAGAAATGACCTTTCCTGACCCTGTTCAGCTGTGAACTGCATCAATGGATGGTTAATGGTGATTGTACTCCTGGTGTTGTGCCCATGTTCCTCATGGATAGAGGCAGTTGGACTTAGCACAGCATAGGCTCATAACTGTGTGAACTTTGTTCACATAGCTATTTAAAATCAAGAAACTCCTGTTAAATATGGCTAGGCTTTTAGGTCATCATGAAACATTAGCCTAGTACTTACCTATGAAGCTATGAACTCTAGTTGTATCTTAGGTACAGCCATAGTGTGACTGTACAGCATCACTGACATAACAGTACATCACATTAATATTACCACTTGATAGTTAGCATGAATACATATGCATGCATGCCAGGATTTCATGCCAGTGTAACTTTTCCACTAGCAATGTCAGGGGGAGAGTGAAGGTGTGGCACATGTCTTGAGGTTTGGCATGTGCCTATAAAGTGTGCTCCATGCATTGTTTGGTATGTGAACAAAATATCACAGTGACAGATTTCTTGCTCATTGATGCTAAACTTTGCACTGCTGTTGTTTCTATGCACATGGACATAGTTGATGCATTGCCATCGTGCTGTACCATTCATTATAACACACCAGTTCTTAATTCACACATCAGTTGCAGATGCTGCAGACAATGTCTATTGCTACTGCATGTGGCAGATGCATGCAATACGCAGCTGTGTATAGGGAAATTACTCATAATAGTGTGTTGTTTCTAAGTGTTGTTATCCATATGGTCGATACCTGTGTCAGCCAGGGATGCTTTAGTCAAGTGTTTTACGTTTGGCACAGTAAGCTTGCGCACATCTTGTCACCCATACAGAACAATTCTCTGTTATGCATGCCTATTAGGAATTGACATTGCAGATTTCCCTTCAAGGTGTTGTATGAGATGCATGTGTGATACATCTTTCTGTGCTGAACCCAGTAAAAACAGAGATCATTCACAACACTAATGGCATGGGTTTGATTCTTGCATGTGTGGATCGTGACTTATGTGTCATGCAAACCTCTCAAATGGCTATGACTGCCCCTGGATTCAACTCCAGGTTTAACACTGTCCCACTTAACCCTTCCAAAAACAGCTTATTTTTGGAAAAGGGGAGGTGAATTTCCCTTATAGAATACTGGCAATTGCTATAGTTGTACATGTCTGTTCCTGCAAAACATGTACGATATCTTAAACTCACATATTCTGGCAGTGTCACAGATTAATGTTGTTAATATTTTTAAAATGTTTCTGATTGTGCCTGCTTCTGACAGCAGTTGTCAGAGAGTTTGTTGCTGTGTCTCCATGATGGGCTGTAAGGTTTGCTGATATTTCAGTCATATTTTAAGCAAGTCATCTTGAAGATCTTTACAACATACACATACCCCTAATGTATATACCATCCTTGCTAAATGTTCTCTCCAGTGAGAATGTCAGTGATGTTTAGATCACAACTATTCAACTCCATTGCCATGTAACCTTGTGCGACAGACACATGAATAATATCACGTGTGGTAATATACACATACTTGCACAGGAGGTGTAAACAGCAGTATGTACTGTACTATCTACATATGTGCTTTATGTCATGCTACTGACTTGTCTTGGAAGTGCATATACTTTGACATATCCTATCTTGGGTCTTTCCTGTCATTCATGTCTGTGGCCATTTTAATCAACACACTTTCCCTGCCTAGTGTATTTATGTTGCATTGTATTTGCCCTTGCTGATCACCTCAACATCTATTATTTCAGTCTATAAATACTTTTTGTAGTGTAAATTGCACTGAGTACACTTTTCTATAATGTGTTAATACTGCAGTTATTGCAGTATTTTCACCCTTGGTAGTCATTGTGGGTGTCTGCGCAATTTCGCAGAGCAGGTTTGCCCATAGACAAACTTGTATGCATGTTTTTTCTGCATTCATGCTGCTTTGCATGGTTTCCCGTTCAGCAACACTGTTCCTGGCTGTGGTATGATGCTTGTATTTGTGTAAGCTCGATGTGCTGCATGCATATGCAGTTAGTGTTGCTGCTTATCATGCTAACACATACGTTTTGTATAGGCTTTGTGCAAATTCTACATGGAGTTTATTGAATCCCCAGGTACATTGCAGAAACATAGTGATATCAATAAAGTATTGGAATATTCAAACCAGCTAGTCTATTCTCACAAAATGCATCTAGCAAATTAGGACTAATTAAATGAGATAATTAAATTAATTAAATGCACACATTTTACTGCTGAAATCAAAGTAGGATCATGCTTCCTCATTACTTCACTTAATTTCTGAATGTCTTTACCCTTTATTAATGTGTATTATCTGTCTGAATCCATTCTATGTACAAAACCTCTTGCATAACCAAGATACTCTGAGATACATTATACCAAGTCATACAGATTTTTCACACATTTCATAAGCAGCTGGTTTTAACACCCCTTAGAGCCTTTCCTTCACTGGAAACCACTCTGCCTCACCTCTGCCAGAACATTCCACATACTGCACACATAGCCTGAACCAGCAATGCTGCCAAAGTTCCTCTGGTTAAATGTGAAGCAAACTGCCTGTTCAAGTTTATCTGATATGAGTCTCCTGTTTTACCTGTTATATATCTTGTCTTCTTTATCCTATACAACTCCATTCCATCCTCTTTCAAGAACTGCTGGACTTCTGGACCCTTCATGCTACTACCTAGGGCTGTCCCCTTGCAACTAAGGTTACCTGCTACTTAGACCTGCTGGAGGAGGGGAAAGCTTGGTCAATGTGGTCTGTTTCCAAACTGCCCTTGCAGAGTTTGTATCATTCATGACCTCCACCACTTTAAATTTGTTACTCAAGTACATGACTCTGAGCACTGCAATTTTAGAAAAGATATATTACAGTGTAAGCTAAAAATCTGAACTAGATCAGACAGGTGGTGCTTAACAGCTGAAATATCTATTAAATGTAAAAATTAACTGAGCATTCACTTGAATATTCAGGTACAAAAGTCATGCAAGTAGCAAAGACAACTTAATCAGTCATCATCATCATCATTAACCCCCCTTTTCCCCATTATCTACACAGTGTTGGGGTGTCATGTCACTTGTTTCCATCTATCTCTGTTCAGTGCCACTCTCCTACTTTCTTCAACAGTCATGCTTGACCTTCACAGGTCTTCTCTCACACAGTCCATCCATCTCTTTGCTGGATGTCCTTGGTTCCTTTTGCCTTCATCCTGTGTGTCCCAAATCTTCTTCACCAGATTGTCTTCTGCTTTCCTGTACATGTGTCTGAGCCACCGTAATCTGTTCTCTTTGACCTTTTCTACAAGTGGAGCTACTTTGGCTTCTGCTGTTATATCCTCATTCCTTCGTCTGTCCCACAGTGTACATTCTACCACCCCTCTCAGGCACTTCACCCCTATCACCTCTAGCTTCCTCAGCTGCTCTGCCTTTACTGCCCAGGTTTCTGTACCATACAGTAGTACTGGTCACACCACTGTTAGGTGCATCTTATTTTTAAGATTCTTTGGTATTCTTCTGCCATACACTATCTGACACTCTATGCCAATTGAATGCAGCCCCTCTGATTCAAGCTTTGACCTCCTCATTCAAACTTCCCTTCTCCTCAACCACCTCTCCCAGATACTTGAAGCTGTTAACCTGTTCCACTGTTTTCCTTTCTATCTCAGTTCTCAGCTTCCTCTGATTTCCCCTTTTGCTACCATTATAGCTGTCTTATCTGTACTCACGTTCATCCCATGTGCCTTCAGTTTTGCATTCCATTCCCCCTATCCTTTGCTGAAGTTCTTGCTAAGAGTCTGCCTGTAATTCCACATCGTCTGCGTACAGCAAATTTGTTGATATGTTTCTTCCGACCTGTTTGCTAATGTAATCCATCACTAGTATGAATGACAGTGGGCTCAGAGATGAACCCTGATGTGCACCCATTCCTACTGGGAACCCCTCTGTAAGACCAAATACTGTTCGTACTTAAGTCATTGGGTCCTTGATCATAGCCTGCACTAATTCTACAGATATTAGTGGGACATTGAACCACCATAGGACTTCCCAAATCAGCTTTCTTGGTACCTTGTTATATGCCTTCTCTGAGTCTAGGGATGCCCACTCGGACTCTTTCCTCATTGATACCATCTTCTCAAGTATCTGTCTCACTGCAAATATCAAGTCTGTTGTGCTGCATCGTGATCTGATTCCAAACTGCTCATTTCTTACTTTCTACTACACTGTGTATTCGTTTATCAATCAATGTTAAGTTAATCAATATGAACAGCAAAATAGCAGCTGTCAAATTCCATCGCTAACCACGTGTTTATTTCCTTGTGCTGCTTTCTAGTAAGGAAGAAGTCCTTTGATGGGAGAACTCCTGTGTGAAGATTTTTTTCTTGTATACCTGGAAGCTTCAAGCCCATACATAAAAGAGTAGTTAAAAGGGAAATTTGAGAGCTTGTGTTTTGCTCTTTTCATGTGTTAAATCCCTTGCTAACTTGTGGCTTAATAATCCGCTTTATATTGCTTAACTGTTATATTTTCAGTGGTCATTTTAACTGTTTACGGACACTACTATGATTAGTGTGACATGAAATCCATGTAATATGCTAAAAAGTATTAAATGTTGTGATGGTGTTTCCTGACTTCTTTACTATGCAGTATTCAGTGGGGCTTTTGATATGTGCTAGATATCTCTTAGATGTATTCTGGTACAGCTTGTCTTAAAAATTACATGCTGTGCATACTGCATACTGTTTTGGTCAGTAACTCTATTTTGCCGGTCCTGTATTTTAGCTTTTATCTTTTCCTTTCATTTGATGAAAGTTGCATCCTGTTCCATTCCACTCTTTCCCTTATTAGCTTTGTCCTTAGGACATTGTGTCTTTTGAACTGTAATAAGGAGGTGTGTGTGTGTGTGTGTGTGTGTGTGTGTGTGTGTGTGTGTGTGTGTGTGTGTGTGTGTGTGTGTGTTTGTGCGTATGAGCATGTGTATGTGTTTCTGTGCATGTGTATACACTTGAGCATTTAGTACTCACTTGCTCAAAGTTGAACCAGTTATGCTGGTGACACTTGTTCCTATACTGATCTGAAGAGTGCTATTACGAAGACACTGGAAATTTTTTAGGCCAGGTCAAAGCATGGAGTAGAGTTAATTGCTGGCCTTGTGAAGTAAAAAGCACGTCTTTTTGCTTTCAGTACCATTTAGGCTGCTTTCTCAAGACACTCGACAGTCAGCAGTGTTCTACCTACGGATGGTTTTGGAACAGCTTGAGGGAATTGTTAGCCCACCATGGTATAATGAAACAATGGGTAGAAATCTCAACAGTTCTCCAGCAACAGAAGTAAGGAAATCACCTCAGGTAAGTACACTAAGTGCCATTTTAATAATTGTGAGTGCATTTTAATAGGTACTTTGTTTCTTGAGAACAAAGAATAAATCAGTGATTTTATTCATTGGTTATCACGCTGATAAAAGCAAAGTGAAAACATAAGATTAATGCAGAATAATATTTTTCATGGGCAGTAGCAGTTATAAGATAAGATTTATGAACTGTTTACAATGAAAATTTTCAAATTCCCCAAAACAAACTTATTTATGGTTTGTCTCTTCCTGTTTATTATGATAGCTGCGGAATTAAACTACTCTGCCATTGTTTTATAAGATCATTAAAGAGACATGCCTATGGCATTATCATGCAGAAACAAAATGTTGAATACGTTGAACCTAAGCAGGATGTTTATACTGAATTCTCAAAGTGTTACTTTCTAGTGGTGGTTGTGAAATTTGAAAAAGAACATTATACACTTTTGAATCCTCCTGTTTTGAAAAGTGTACAAAACAAAGTAATGACATTGTCAATAATTAACAGAAAACTATTGAAGCACAAGGCAATATTGAGAGACAAAGTTCCAAATGCAAATGAAGAGATCAAGGGTAAGAAACATACAAAACAAAGATACTGATGTATGATTCAGAAATACTGTGCACAAACTGATATGTTGGCCAAGATCATGCTCGGTTTTGTGCAGATGCATAGTAAGGAAAACAATGTGCATCAAAAAAAGGAATTGTATACAGCATGCAGTTGCATAAACATGTTCACATGTTGGACTGTATGCAATTTATTTATATGGCAGACACATCTCACTTTGGATTATGTAGCCCAGGTGGGTAAGACTTTAGCCCTGAGCAGCCTCCTACCATCACCCAGAATGATACCACAGTACAAGCAGAAACTGGTTGATTTCAACAATTGGCTAAGTTTCTGGTGTCATTCTAAGGGGATCCAGTATCTGTCTGCCTGGGATGACATGACTGACAGACCTCGATGCTTTGCCAGAGATGGACTGCATCTGTCACCCCTGGGCTTCCGGATGCTGGCCAAGGCTCTTACCACCCCTATAGTGCCTTTTTTAGGCAGTGTTACAAAGAACAAATTACCACCGTAACAGCTACAAACAAATGCAATCTGAGGGTCATGCTGCTCAACGCTAGAAGTCTAAATCTCAAAATGCACTCGCTCGAAGCACTCTTTAAAAATGGAGAACATTGACATTTGTGCTGTAACAGAGACCTGGTTCAAGGCAGCAGAAAGTACCTCTGCACTACTAGGCTATAACTCATTCCACACCTTTCAGCTCCAGAACTTGGACCGAAGCTTCAGTGGTGGTGGTGTTTCCATATTCATAAAGGATGTGCACATCTCCAGACTGTTAGCCCAACATAAATCATCAGAGGTACTTCAGGTGCAGCTAACATTGGGTAAGACAGCGATTCAGGTCATAGCCTGCTATAGGTCTCCAACCATGTTCCAAGACTCACACTCCACATTCCTAAGCACCCAGGAGAATATTAGGGTCCAACCTAACACTCTCATACTGGCTGACTTCAACTACCCCTCCATTAACTGGGAAAACTGCTCATGTACCAATACACTTGCCCACAGTTTCCTGGAATTCATTAATTCCAATGCCCTGGACCAGCTCGTTCTTACCTCCACTAGAGGTAGCACCATCCTTGACCTGGTCATTACTAACATGAGTGACCATTGCTCTACACCATTAGTCAACTCCTCTCTGGTTAGATTGGACCACAAACTAATTACCTTGGAAATCCCCATCCCTCCCACCTGCCCCGCAAAGGTAACCACCTTGAAAAACTTTTCCAAAGCTAACTTTGGGCTCCTAAAAACAGTGGTGGCTAACTTCACGGCACCCATGCAAATGGAGAATAGTTGCATGACCGCTGAATCATACACCAGTGCATTGTACGAACATGTACACAGATGCATGGATCTTGCCTTACCCAATAGAACCAAGACGCGCTCCTCCCAAAAAAAACGAAACCAATCTGGTGGTCCCCTGACATAAACAAACTCTACAACAGAAGGAGTAAACTGATGCAGAATAAGGTGAAATCCCAAGATGGGAAAGACTCCCTTATCAGCCTCAACAAAACATTGAGATCCCTCATCAAATCCTGTAAAGCTACCAATGAAAACAGAATTGCAGCAGATAGTAAAGACAACCACAAGGCCTTCTATATTTATGTAAAGAATCTCTATGGCAATACCCAGATTTGCTCTGAGCTACTGCATAATAGTATCTGCTTTACCGAGCCAACAGATATTGCCAATATACTGGCCAACAGATTCAGTCCCAACTTTACCCCTCTCTCCCCCACCAAAAGGACCAATCACAATGCCATTCGATTGCCAGGCACCAGTATTACTGCTGCACAGATTAAAACAGCTCTGTCCAAGGCCAAGAATACAGCTTCTATGGGACCTGACAATATCCCTGGCTCTGTTCTACATGAATTTCAGAGTGAACTGGCACTGCACCTGTGTGCCCTCTTCAATCACAGCCTCACCTCAGGCTTTGTCCCTATTAAATGGCTCATTGCTACAGTCATCCATCTCCACAAAGGTGGAGCAACTACAGACCCTGGGAACTATTGCCTCATTAGCCTGATGAGTCTGATATGCAAAGCTATGGAACGCATCATCATGGACCTAATAAACAAGAATATAGGGAATCTCCAAACTCTGGATCACACACAATTTGGTTTTGCGAAGGGTAGATCATGCCTGCTCAACCTGGTCAACTTCTTTGAGTCAGTCACCAGAGCTGTGGATGATGGCAAGGTGGTTCATACAGCCTACCTTGATCTGGCCAAAGCCTTTGATACCATTCCCCACTCAGGAATTATAGAAAACCTCACTAAGCTAGGCATCAACCCCTATATCACTAGGTGGGTTGCAAACTGACTCACAGATAGAACCCACAGTGTAAAAGTAGCTGACCAGTTATGAGTGGAGTCCCACAAGGTTCGGCCCTGGGTCCTCTCCTGTTTGGTATATACTTCTCTGAAGTCCAGGCCAACACAAAGGGACTCTGGCTGACAAAGGTTGCAGACGATTGCAAGTTGGGAGCTATTATTAACTCCCTAAGTGATGTTGACATCCTACAGAAAGGCCTCACTGAGACCAGTGACTGGTGTCAGAACCATGGCCTTAAGCTCAATGTTAAAAAATGTCGTCATCCCCTTTGGGGAAAAACCCAGTTTCTTTGAATTACCACATAAATAGTAGTCCACTGAACACAGAAGGCATTATAAGAGATCTGGGAACACAGGTTGACAGTAACCTCTCTTTTGACCACCACATTGCCACTGTGGTCAGAAAGTCCTTCTATGTGGCACATCTCATTAATAAGGGTTTTGCATCCAGGAAGAAAGAGGTCATTGTCTCCCTCTACTCTTCCCTCATTAGGCCAGTCATCGAGTACAATGCCCCATTTGGAATGTACCTCACTAGACACTTGCAACAACTGGAGAAGCTGTAAAAGTACCTAACAAAAAGGATCCTAGGCCATGAACACTTGTCCTATATGGACAGACTCAAAAAACTCCAACTATTCTCTGTTTCATATCGCCTACTTAGAAGCGATCTCTGCTTGACTTACAAAGCCATGTCTGACCCGGCTCTGTTAGAAATGCTACATCTAAAGAAATCCCAATCCCTCCGCACCACACGCTCCAGAGACCTCAACCTCATTACCACAATCAACAGAACAAGCTGGAGGGACAGGTTCATAACCCAAAGACTACCCATGTTATGGAATAGACTTCCCATACATATCAAACAGAGCACCTCACTGGCCCTCTTCAAGAAAAATCTTGAAGAGTGGATGGGAAATAGAAAATTCACCACGGGGATCACTCTAGTAGCTCTACTCAACAGAGGCACTGGGAACTAAGGTTAGGTGGCACGATGCCAGGGTAATCCAATGGGCTAGGCTTGTAAAGGCTCCAGGACCATTAGCCTGGTACAGACCTATGAACCTATGATCCTTCCAGCAGATCTACAAAATACAGAAGACATACAACTGGTCAGAAACATTCAACAGGAGTGCCCTTTACAGTCGACACACCCCCTTGTAATACATATAATACAGCGAAGGATCATGGTGTAACTAAACTTTGTGTTGCAGAAATTCACTGTAAGTCCACTGTATACTGAGGATATCCCTAATAATAAGTGCCATGTAGAGTGTGCAGTGTAGAACTGGTCTAATGTGCCGTGGAACACCTTTTTGCACCAGACACATCACAGTTGCTGTATGGCATAGAAAATGTACTCTGTGAAGCTAAAATGTGTGCAGTGGAAGTCTCTTGTGCACATACTGAATGCATCCCAAAGTAGTGTATGACATAACCAATATGCATGTAGAGCAGGACTGTGCCCAGTAGGCAACTAGTGAGCATTATGACCATGTGATATGTAATATTTGATATGGGTACTGCATACATTTTTGAATAAAATCATCTTTTTTGTCATTTTTATTTGTCATCAACCATAAAAATGAAGCCTCTCTTTGAATGTCTGTTTACATCCTTAAACAATACAGCATACTAAACATAATTCAAATTAAACAAAAATACATGTTAAAACATGCTTCTTATTTACATAACATGTTCAGATGTTCATTATTTTCAGTGGTGCATAAACACAAATCGTAGTTTTAGCCTGTTAATTAAGTACACTTTTACTGTGGTACCACACCATCAGTGTGAGGTTTGACATTGACATTGAAACCACCACCTCCTTATCCGAGCTATTTCACAGTCCAGTAAGTAACCTGTTTCCAGTCATGTGTAGGGCCTCTTACTTATCCACCTAGTCACCATGCACCTTTTATAAGTCTCCTCTTACTCCTCCATCCACTTACCCTGTACCTTGTAGAAATCCTCTCTGTTTTAGCTATCAGATCATCTTCATATCAGTTCAGAATATTAACCTATTAGTATGCAGTACAACCATAATTCTAATGTTAACTAATTAAGAAACTTTCAGCCCACAAATTGAATTATATCTCTAGCAGTGTCAACAGAACTTAATACTTCTCATAGTATCTAATCATTATAGACAATTTTTAATCTTGCCTGCCAGCTTCTTAACATAGCCCTGTTATGCAGTGAATCCATGGTCATAGTTAAAAATATACTGACTGTTGGCAGGTGGTGCAGAGGGTTAAGGCTGTGAGCTGTAGCTCTTGTAGTAAAGGGTCTGATTTCCTTAGTTGTCATTGACTACTGTGTTTGAGCAAATCATTTAACCAGGCAGTGCTTTGGGACAACTGAAGATTTGGGCTAGGCCCCTCAATAGTCCCCTGGACTCCAAGCCTAGTAGCAATCTATGAACTATCTTCCACATAGATACCAACTCTAAAACATATATGTTTTGACACTGTGTGATAACTCTAGCCTGTTAATATAAACAAATTAACATAAATGTAAAAAAATGGAAAATTATGTTTAGTACAGTTAAATATACAATTAAATAACATATCAACTAATTTTAGAGTAAATTAATGCAATAAGGAAAGAAATTTGTTGAATACATTGGCTAAGACAAGTTATTTATATGCTAGAACAAATAATAGGGATTCATATGTTACTTAAGTTGTTCCTAGGCTGTGGAATAAACTGCCCATAAATACTAGATCAATCAGTGGAATTATAGAATTTCAATTTACGTTAAATGTGTGAGTAAAGGTATATGTTGTGTTATAATTTGAAGGATTCTGTGTTTCTTGAGGGTCTGTAGGCCTGAATATTGGTTGAATTAACTTATGAACATGAACGTATTAAATAAATACATTTTTATATCATGTACAGTGTGGTGAAGATGTACAGTGAAGTAAGAATATGGACAACTGGCATCTACTGCTCATTGGAAACATCTCCAAATCATGTATAATATGGTGTAGGTGCAAAATACTGCAGGAACATGCTCTGTTCATTTATATGGGGTACTGCAGGCATTGTTAGGGTATTTATATAACTCACTAGCAGGAAAGTGGAGCTGGAATATGTTTCTTTGACTGATACAATACATTACAAGATGTCACTCTACTTATAAAATAGTTAACAGGAATAGAATGGCACTGGCACATGCACCATTAACATGTATACTATTCTTACCACACTTCTTAAGCATTCTTGAATGTTCTAGTGTGCACTGTGGAATGGAATAGTGGCCCTTGGGTCAGCAATGTACACTGATTACATCCCACATGGTTACTCCATGTGTTGCGGTGCACTTTGGAGAAAGACAATAGTCATTGAAACTGTAGTGTGTACTGAACACATCTCCAATGGTTTCTGCACCCTGAAGTGTACTGTGAAGTTCATCTCATCATCAGAGGACTCAGTATGCCCATAGAGTACTACAGAGTAAGATGATGCTCAGTGGAACCTTACTGCACACTGAATGACCACTATGTGGGTATAAGATGCCCTCGTTGTACTGTGGGTGATCATGGTGTTTAGTAGAGCATATCTGTACAGTAAAACAAATTTGGCAAGTGAATACAAAGTGATGTAAGTACACTGTAGTGCAGTATTTTGCCTAGTGGAACACAGCAGCATACTGAACCCCCTTCATGAAAGATACTCTAGACACTCAGTTTTAAAAGGATTGTGCCCATTTAATATGAAGCATCTTCCAAGGTGCGTGAATAGAATGATCTGCAGTAGAACCCTATAGTGCTCCAAACACATCTACAAGAATGTTTATGTCTTCTGTGTCACACTGTGAAATAAAAAAGTGCATATCAGAACCTTCTAACACATCAAAGGCATATGTAAAAGGATATGTGTTCAAAGGGTACTATGGAGAAGGCAGGTGTGCTTTTATTCATAATTTACACCAAACACATCTCTGAGACTGTATCAAATGTAACAAGTGGAGCAGTGAAGTGGAAGGAAGGCTTAGAATACATGTTAACTATAACCCTGGCTCATGTTTATTACTTAATTATTCATTATTTACTTATTTTCAGTTTGTTTACAACATTGGTTTGTTTGAGCTTAAAAAGAGCCTCTTTTAGTGGAGAACTGGAGAGAAAAACTTCAAAATATTAATTACATGTAGCACATAATGATGTAAATATATAGAAAAGTGCAAAAAATGACAAAAGTAACAAAACTGACAATGATTATATAGTATTTTTTATTAGCTTAGGGTGAAAGGTTCTGTAATACAAATCAGCTAGCATTGTGACAAACACAGGATAAAGGTAAGCTGCTTTGAGTAATAATATATAATGTATATAATGTTTAAATGTAGATTAGTATGAAAAGAGATACACTAGCCCCCAGATTTACTAATCTTCCGTGCAGTACTGCTCTAGTCCTGTATGGTAGCGGCAGTTTAAGAGGAGGATGGCAGCGCGCCATGCATATTAATGAAGGCGCGCTGCCTGAACTCCTAATGCTATACGGAGCGTGGACGAGTGCAGGGGGTGTGTCTGAGAGCAGAGCTCTCAGAATAAACATGCCCCTGCAAAGTAGAACAGAAGAATGTGTAAATAAAGAGCGAGTCCACTCATAAGTGTCCGCATATCCCCACCAACAGTCCCCATGTGTTCAACAGCAACAGTACACTTAAATTAAACAAAGAAACCCTAGTAGTAATTTTTTTTAAAACCCTAAGCACAGCTAACTGTAGGTGCACGGGTTTGCCCATTGCTTAGCTACGGGTAAAGCAGCTGAAAAGGCTGAAGAGGATAACAAGCAATATATATACAAATGAAGCAGCACAGCAATAGTGTAAAGGTTAGAGCATCTGCCTAACGAACAGGCATTCCCAGTTTGAGTCCCACTGCAGCACATATCATTTTCCATGTGAAATCTGTATATGAACATATTTTTACATCCTTTAGCTGTATAACCTACATAATAAAATTTAAATGTGACCTGGAGTACTGCATTAAACGCACATGTGAAGTGTCAGTGTCATAATGAATAAGGTACTAGTAAGCAGGTTTAAGCACAAATAAGCAGTAATAAGCATATATAAGCACTAGTAAGCGTGTTTAAGTGCATTTTTGCGGTGGTAAGCATTGCCCACACAGATTAAGCAATGTAGAAGCTAACTGAGTGTAAGAAGCTGTAACCGGAGGTTAGCAGTGCTTATCTCTGGACAAACCCACTTACAACTGCTTTAAAGTGCCTTAACCACTCTGTACACAACAGCGCATGTACTGCCCAGCAACAAAATAAACAGCCTCTGCAAGTCTTGAACCCAGAACCCACTACACTACAGTCACAGTAGTTAATCACTAAGTCATTATTAGCAATGCATAAGAGTGAGGTGTCAACAAACAAATCCTCACCATAGGAAAATCAAACTGAACATGTGGAATGAACCTATGTATAGTGTGATGTTGTATAACCTCTCACAGAACAATAATATGTGAAGTGGAGTACTGCATTAAGGCCAGATGTGAGATGTTACTGCAATGAAGTGTTGAAGTTCCCAGGATCCCAAACAGCGTATGTACACATGAATCAAGGATACAAGACACATATATAACATGTAATGAAGAAGACATCAATGCCAAAAGGCAAATATCATGTAAATTGAATATTAAGCACCACTAAGCTTTGCACAGCACTGCTATCCTGACTAATGGCAGGATACTACCAGTGGGAGAAACAGTGTCAACCTGCAAAGTCTAATCTTACACAAAAGTATGTTCGACCCCAAAAATTCTGCTAAAAAGAGTCCTCGGGGTAACATACCATGCCTCACAGGTAAGCAAAGAAGGATACGTATGTTCATGGACTGAATGTGTGGGAACCCTGAAGATCCATGGGGTGAGGCAACTTACATGATGGGTCCCGAGAAGTGGAGAGTGGCAGTGTGTAGTGGTGTGGTGAGATTCGGATGGAACCTGTAGGAAGGATGATTGATGTGGAGGAGGGAGAGGGTGGAGGCAATGATAGGTAAGACATTATGGGCTGAGGTGTGCCAGGGTTGGATGGACCCGTTCTAATGGGACTGCCCCATGGATGTAAGCAAGAAAGGAGGGGGGGGAAACATGAAGGTAACTGAGACATACCATTTCTCATGGCAAAGCAGGTTATGAGTAATGTGTATGTTGCATAACCCTTGGAATAACATATATATATATGAACTGGAGTACTGCTGCTACAAAAGAACATATATATATATATATATATATATATATATATAAAACCTGGAGTACTGCAGGAAATGCACATGTGAGGTGTCAGTATCATTATGCGTAAAGCAATAGTTAGGTTAGCAGCAAGAAGCAATAGTAAGCATATGTCAGCACTAATAAGCGAGTTTAAGGCCGTGTGCAGGGGTTTGCATGGAGGTAAGCACTGCTAATTTCCATTTACAGTGTCCTACACCCAGTAAGCTTGTAAATTGCTTAACCTGTGTAGGCAGTGCTTACCTTAATCACACTGTATCCAACGGCCCATGTTCTGCCTCACAAAAAAATAAGCATAGTCTGCTAGGAACAAACCGATGACCCTGCACACCATAGCCAAAGTGATTTCCCACTAAACCATCTCAGATATACGTATCCTTGAATTATTCACAAACATATCATTCAGCCCAGTCATTCAACAGTACAAAGAATATATTTCAACATGTTGATGTATGTGTGTGAGTAAATATATTAATGTCTAAATGGTTACAACATATTGATATATGTGTATATATATATATATATATATATATATATATATATATGTGTATATATATATATTTATGGGTCTACTTCATATGATCGAAAGTTCATTTGATAGAAACTCATCTGACTGAGACCATAACACCAAAATTTCAAAACACTGAAAACCCATTTGACTGAAAACTCGTAACACCTACACATTACAGTGAAATATATATGCCCTTTCCCCCACTGTAGTGTGATCATGGAGTTAGAATATATAGTTAGGGTGTGTGGGGGATGTAGCCCCCCACATAGTTTAGGTAAATATTGTTTTTTTGCAAAGAATTATTCTTTGCAGTTATAAGTATCCATGTGTATGGTTTAAAATGTCTGAAGTATATGGGGGGGGCTCCACCCCCCCACACCCCCCTTACCATATAATCTAACTCCAGGATCGCACTACAGTGGGGAAAAGGGCATAATCCTTGAAATTTCATGTTTAGGTGTTATGAGTTTTCAGTCAAATGGGTTTTTAGTGTTTTGAAATTTCGGTATTATGGTCTCAGTCAAATGAGTTTCTATCAAATGAACTTTCGATCATATGAAGTAGACCTATATATATATATAAAACAATATCAATATGTATGAACATATAAACATGCAAATGCCTACATCTATAGATAAAAATGCCACATCTACTTGTCTAAATATATACGGCAGGTAATATGTATATATGTCAGCAGATATATATATATATATATATATATGTATGTATATATATATATATATATATATATATATATATATATATGTATATATGTATGTATATATATATATATATATATATATATATATATATATATATATAGTTATATACGAACATACATCTGTAGATAATGGGGAGGTAACAAAACATATATGTCTTTATGCAACGTTAGTGGGGTTGAGAGGCCCCTCACAATATACATCTGGTACGAATAGGTATACTCCCCCCAGCCAAGCACAATCTCCATGTAATACAGTACCAAGTGGTGCAGATCCCATAACCAGGACCAGACACGACATGGTCATCCCTAGGATACACATACACAGACACATATATGCAGATACATATATATATATATATATATATATATATATATATATATATATATATATATATACACATATAGATAGATATATATGTAACTACACATACACACACAGAGATTTGTACAGTAATATACATATGTAGTACATGCACACAATATGGAGCAACCAGTATTCCTACAGTCACCACCTTACCAACTGGAAACTGCATGAGCCACCCATACGGATGACATTCATAGCCTGCAACATATAACCACAGAGATATCAAAGGGTATAACACCACACACAGGTGTGCATAAATGAATGTGAAAGCTTTATCTGTGTACTTTGACAGTTGTATATGCCATGTCATTTAGCTGTTTAGACACTGACATCCATATGAACAGTGTAATGCAACTGTGAAACAGTTATACTATGACAGTAGTCTGGAAAGGTCGACATATGTTGCTGCCCAGGCTGAGGCCTTCAAGTAGTACATTAGTAATGACAGACTGGGCCACAGCATACCAGACATTCAACAGTATGTAATGCGGATGGTTAGGTCAGCAGCCTCTATCTACACTCTGTACACAATCTCTAGGGTGTACAGACCCCAGTTGACACCATGGGATGTATCTGTGACATAGCAAAGCATACCTGACACCATCACAATCACACTGACAAACAGAACATCCCGTATGGCAGGAGGCAGTAGGCTTGCATGTACCCAAGGTGGATTGTACGGTCAGTACATCCAGATACCTTAAGGCAGCTTATCCCAGATACCCACACATGTTGTAACAGCCTAGATTGGTCATGGTGCACCCCCCTACACTCACTAATACTGGGCCATATACCACTGTTACATACAATGGCCTCTGGAGTGCATTAGGACAGACATGTATTGTGTAGGTGAAACCCACACATATATGGCCCCAACCCCTCAGTATGTGTGGGGGACATGACAGCAGTGGAGTGATGGCAGGAATGACAGCCTGACATACACACAGCCCACTACATAACAACCCCTGACAGCATGTCATATGTGCAAAGCCTGGTTTATAGGTGGAGGACAGAGGCTGGAACACAGGCACATATGTGTAAAACTGTTGTCATACAGTAAGCAAGATATGTATATGTGTACATATCTATATGGCTATATGTATACTTATTTATACATATATGTTCACCATATGTCCTGCACATGGAGTGGAGCCCTACCTCAGCCCCAATAGTCCCAACCTCTGAGTGCAAGGGGATGTCACGTATGTAGTGCAGGTATATTTGTAGACTGTTGCTACTGTAATAGGGATTGTCTTCACAGAAGTGGTGTGTGTGTGGGAGGCCACATCTGCTGTTAACATGTGCACCATTGGCTACTTACAAACATCCTATGGTCAGCATAGTACAATACCACTGCTAGCACAGTAATGCCCCTGTGGACTACAGCTGCGATATGGCCAATATATGTGGACAGTCTGACACACTTGGGTCAGTCCAGGGGTATACACAGAACCCCTTCATGCAAGACATGTGGACCAGGCCTGTCAATGTGGATGTTAACAGCCATGTAGATGGGTAAAACATGTACATAATGGTATACATTTGCCCCCATAGGTTATGCATTCATACACCCCTGTCCTGACACATAATAACCGCAGGTACAGAGGTGCCACATACTATCCACTAGTTAGTGACATACATCTGAACAGCATCCCACTGCTTTGTCTGACATACATGACTGTTATGGTGGCCAGGCAGCAGTACATCTGGCAAGTATCTGGACATGACATCTCACTGGATAAGTACAGTAAGCTGCTAGGCATGTAACAAAGCACAATGCAGGCTACAGGCAGACTGACCCAACACTGGGCTACATCTCCTATATGGGAATACACATTTACCTGCATAGATAGCAGGCTCTACAGGCATGTCACATCACAGAGTAACAGACACCTGTGTGAAAGTGCATAACCACAACCAATGTGAACACAGCCACAGCCACATATGGTAAGCTAGCGCACTATTACAGTATGTGGACTATCTGATGTACACCATCCTCATATAGGCCACTCACATAACAACTCTACATATACTGGGCCACTAAACAGTGTGGTCCGATGGCTGTCTGTCGTTTGGGACATGTGTGTGTCCGCCCCTACAAACTTGTAAGCTGATAGGGTGATATGCAGTGGAGCATCATGTAACATCAGATAGAACAGGACCAAGAACAATGAAATCTACCAAAGTCTATACACAGGCCAAGGTACATATGCACTATATACACACTGTCGACAATTACCAGGCTTACACATACCTCAGCACTGCGCACATAACCACAGAATGCCCAGGCTATGTCCTCAAATATAACCCCTACTATGCATAACATGTGTAGCAGTCTGATATCTCATTGGCTTGTTATCAGATATGCTGTCAATGAATATGATGTGCAGAACATATGCACCCCTTACTGCATGACATATGTACAAAGGTTGACAGAGTTGTGGCTGGAGGCACAAACACAGGGCAAATATTGACATGCCGCTGTGATAACCTCATACATTACCTGTCGTAACATGGTTTGATGCAACATATGTCCTATGAGGGATATGACGTCAGTAACTCTCCCAGCTGTCACCATCTACTGACTGCAACTCTCACACTACCTTCTGCAGTCCAGAGATAGGTGCTCTGTGGGTAACACAAAGAACACAAGACACCACACATTGCCCAGTCTGCATATGACCCTACAAATGGGGATTCCTTATAAACATAGCACTTACATGACAAGTATTAAAACATGTAGGACAGCCATATCCACACACACCCTGTTAAACCAATATTACCCCAACTGCAGTATAGCAGCACTTACAGTCTGTAGTCAAGACAGGCACACCCCCCTCCTGTGTGTTGGCCCGTTTCCACAGTGTATGTTGTCAGAAGTAAGTCCCCAATCCGTCTGTGATGCTGTTTGCCAAACAACACATCTAGTTCCTGCTCACAGTGAATGAAAAGGCCCAACACCAACATGATGTTCCTAGATATTGGAGTGTATTTCCATGCAATTGGCTATGGGAATGTTACCACAGTTGATCCACATGCAGTCAGCTAGAGGAGGGCTGTAATCCGTGCAGAGGCCATCAGCTGATCATGAGCATCATTGACAATACACATGCCACTGCCTAAGCAAAGCAGGTGTAAGTCTCCACATCCACCAGAGAGGGAGTGAGAGAGGCAGACAGAGGCAAAGATGAGTCAGGGTGGGTTGGGAGAGGAAAAGGTAAGCATAATTGTGGCAACACACCTACCAGTCCAGGGTATCAAACCCCAGACTGACTATGTACTGATATCACATCTGTTATCCCTGCACGGTGGATATTGTGATTTATGCTAGCGGCACCATATAAGATATTATAAAAACCCACTCAACATTGAGTCCAGATGTTGCACACTCACAACCACCTCCACACAGGACATGACTGACAAATTAAGACACACACACCTGGCATATCTGGGATTAGAGCTCCTACCTAACTAGTTATTACACTATAGCACTATGCAATTTTAGAATGTGCCACAGAGATTACTGGAGTATTCTTTCCCCAAAGGTGTATTTCACAGTGAGTGACATCAGCAGGATTGCCAAAGTAGGGCAAATGAATTGTAGTGAGTGTGACTAGCCAAACATGCATTGCTCTCTACACAGGCATAGGAACAGACACAAAAGCATCCACAACTCCCATGTGTGAAACTAGAACCCCAACCAGAGTTCTATATCACACTACAGCATTACACTGTTAAAGCACACACCACAGAGAATGTTGGAGTACTCTTTCCTCAGAGGTATAGTTCACAGTGATTGACATCAGCAGGATTGCCAAAGTAGGGCATTTGAATTGTATTGAGTGTGACTAACCTAAATTGCTATAATTAGTCTGTATGCATTAACCACTTTTCTGGCCAGACCAAAATAACCTGCCTTTGCAGGTCATGAACCCAGGACCCTGTACACTATAATCACAATAACTAACCACTAAGCCATCACAACAGTACATGAGACTGTGGTATCACCAAAGTAATCCCACCATAGGCCAATCAAACTGAACATGTGAAAGGAATGTATATACAGTTGTCCTTAAAAGAACTCTCCAAAGCCAACTTCATGCTACTCAAGGCAGATGTGACAATGTTTGTGACACCCATAGAGACAGGAGCTGACAGTTCTACTGATGAATCCTGCACTAAGGCACTGTATGAGCACATCCACTTGTGCATGATTCCTGACATCCCACATAGAACCATGACACTCACCTCCCAAATAAGCAAGCCAGTCTGGTGGTCTCCTGCCATTAACAGAGTATACAACAGAAGGTAGACACTGTTGAAGAGAAAAGGATGATTCAGGGATGCAAACAACTCCCTTTCCAGACCCAGTAAGACACTGAGATCCCTCATAGAATCCTCCAAAGCTGGTTATGTAACTAATATCACTACAGATTCCACAAACAACCACACAGCATTCTGTAGTTATGTCCAGAGTCTAACTGGCAATGCTCAGAAGTGCTCTGAGCTACAAGAGAATGGCATTACATAGACTGCTCCTACGGATTGTGCCAATATCTTGGCAGATTGATTTAGTGCTACATTCACCCCCTCTCACCCCCAAAAGAGCCCATGTTAAAACAAAAAGAGTTCCATTGCCCAGTAATCACAGCCACACTGGTAGAAACCGTACTATCTACAGCTAAGAATACAGCACCTATGGGACCAGAAGGCATCCTGGGCTGTGTACTGCATGAACTACACAATGAAATGGCAACTCACCTAACTGTCATGTGTAATCATAGCCTTGCATCAGGCCTGGTGACCACTGAGTGGCGCACAGCTGCAGTTATCCCACTCCCACACATATGTATATCTGTATCTGGGTATCTGTGTCTGTGTATCTGTATCCTGGGGATGTCGATGGCTTCCAAATATTACATGTCCTATGGGAGGCAGACTGTACTTGGTAGTTTATTGCAGGGCCACATGTTTGGCTGTGGGGGGATGCCTATTCGTACAAGACGTATAGTGTGTGGGTCCTCTCAACACCATTAATGGTGCATGTGGACATATGTATACTTGTTAATCCCAATCCCTCAGAGCCACATGCTCCAGGAAGCTAAACCTTGTCATCACAATGAACAAAACATGCTGGCGGGATAGGTTCCTGACCCAGAGACTCCCCAATCTGGAAAAGACTGCCCATACATGTCAAGCAGAGCACCTCTTTGGCCTTCTTCAAAAGGAACCTTGACGATTGGATGGGAGATCGGAAGTTTACCCTGGGGATCACGTCAGTCACCCTGCTAGACAGGGGTCCAGGGAAGTAAATATTATGGGAAGAAATATCCAGGGAATTGTTATGGCTAGGCTTGTATATGCCCTAGGGCCGATAGCCTAGAACCAACCTATGAACCTATGTATATATATATATATATATATATATATATATATATATATATTATATATATGTATATATATATATATATATATTTGCATGTATGTATATATATATGTATGTATATATATATATATATATATATATATATATATATATATATACACATATATATATATGTATATCTATATATATATATCTATATATATATATATATATATATATATATATACACACACACACACACACACACACACACACACACACACACAAACACACACACACACACACATATATTACTTTACTTAACTGAACAGCCACATCACCAACTTTCATTTCACTGAGATGACAAGAACAAAAAACCAGAAGACAGACATCTGGAAGACCGACTTTCCACTCAAGATAAGTAACCACTTGGCCATCCAAAAAAAAAAAATTAAACCCACACCCCCCCCTAACTAAATATACCAACTTCGAGATTGCACTACCATGGGGATAAGGGGAAAAGTTCAACAGGATGGCCAAGCGGTTACTTACCTCAACTGGAAAGTCGGTTTTCCCCTGGGAAAAAAAATCAATGTTCCATGCCTTCGACATTTTCACGTTTCACATTTTAAAGTTCGATATAAGAGCATTCGCTAATTTAAGCGTTCGCTCTTCTGATAGGAACACGCATAACATAATTTAAGACTTTTCCAGGAAGATATCATTAATGATGCCTCTTTGGCACTCCCCGGGGCCTTAACAATATAAAAGCTACACAGCAATAAAAATGACAATGTTTGGTATCTACATATGTATGTATGTATGTATGTATATGTACACACACACACACACACACACACACACACACACACACACACACACACACACACACACACACACACACATATCCATGCACACAGATATGTATGGGTCTATGTCAGAAACTTGAGTTTTCAGAAACTCGAAATTCATATTGTCGAGATGATATGATCAAGTTTCTGAAAACCCGAACTTTGGAATACAACAAACATCTACCTTTTTCTACATTTTTGTAAGGGGACAAGACCCTGTGCACCCCCACACCCCCTGCATACTATATATACCAACTCCAAGATCACACTACAGTGGGGAAAAAGGTAAAATTTCCAATCCTCACTGTATTGCAATCTCCATCAAAAACTTCGAGTTTTCAGAAAAGCGATCATATGATCATGTAGTCTTTACAATATCAATTTCAAGTTTCTGAAAACTCAAAGAAACTTGCTTTTGAATTCTTTATTTATGCCCACTCTGCTTTGACAACTGACAGCTCCTGTTTCTTGTCTTTCACACCCTCCATACTTTATTTTTCTAACTCTGAGATCACACAAACATATACACAAGGCAAACTCACACCCACACATTACAGTCCCTCAAACACACACACACACACACACACACACACACACACACACACACACACACACACACACACACACACACACACCACAGTCACAACACACACTTGCACACACTAAAGCGCCTCACAAGCACACTTACACACGCATACTTACCTGAACCACAACACCAGAATCGCTAACTCAAAATCCCTTAACATCGGGATTTTGAATTTCGTGCTTCTGGTCTTTCGGTAATGTGGGGTTTCAGGCTTTTTGTCTCTGTATTTTGGGAGTCGGAATTTTGTGCGTTCGGGATTTTGTAGGGACCCATATATATATATATATATATATATATATATATATATATATATATAGCCCTATCACTTTATTGAAGTTCCAAAACTCCGAAAGACCATATGGCCGGGACTATATGTTCGAAATTTTGGAACTTCGAAACAATAAAAAAAAAACACTATAAAATAAAACAATTTACCTTTAATTTTTTGCAGGTGGACAAGCTCCACTGCACCCCCACACCCCCTGCTACTTAAATATACCAACTCTGAGATCGCACTATAGAGTAAAACAGCAAATCCCAAGTTCTGTACTATACGGTGATCTCAATGGAAAGTGTTCGGAGTTCCAAACCTTCGAACATGTGGGCTCAGCCATATGGCCTTTGGAGTTTTGGAACTTCAATAAAGTGACACCCATGCAGATGGGAACTGAAAGTTCGACTTCTGAATTCTACACTAAGGCACTGTACGAGTACATCCACTTGTGCATGAATCGTGCCATCCCAAATAGAATCAAGATGCTCTCCTCCAAAAAAAAGAACCCAATCTGGTTGTCCCCTGCCATAAACAAACTTTACAATAAAAGGAAGAAACTGTTGCAGAAAAAAGGAAAATTCCAAGATGCAAAAAAAACTCCCTTACCAGCCTCAGTAAAAAGCTGAGATCCCCTCATAAAATCATCCAACGCTAGTTACAAAAATAAAATTGTCAAAGATTCCAAAGACAACCATAAGGCATTCTATAGCTATATCAAGAATCTAAATGGCAATGCTCAGATCTGCTCTGAGTTACAACAGAATGGCATTAAATGTACTGATCCCAAGGATATTGCAAATATCCTGGCAGATTGATTCAGTGCCAACTTCACCCATCTCTCACCCCCTAAATGGCCCATCTCAATACCGAAAGATTGCCAAATTTCGGTAGTAACAGCCACACAGGTAAAAACCGTACTCTCCAAACCTAAAAATACAGCATCCATGGGACCAGACTACATCACGGGCTGTGTACTACATGAACTATAAAATGAACTGGCACCTCACCTAAGTGTCATGTTTAATCATAGCCTCACCTCAGGCTTCGTGCCCAATGAGTGGCGTGCAGCTAAAGTTATCCCACTTCACAAGGGAGGATCCACCTTGGATCCTGGGAACTACTGCCTCATCAGTCTGACGAGCCTGATCTGCAAAGCCATGGAATGTTTTATCATGGAAGTTATAAACAAAAAAATTGGCAACCTTCAAACACTGGAACCTACCCAGTTTGGGTTTGTGAAGGGCCAATCTTGTCTCCTGAAACTGACTGACTTCTTCGAATCAGTCTCCAGAGCTGTGGATGAGGGTAAGGCGGTCCACACAGCCTATCTGAACCTTACCAAGTCCTTCAAAACCATCCCCCACTCTGGAATCATAGAAAAACTTACTAAGCTGGGCATTAATCCCTACGTCACTGGATGGGTTGCCAACTGGCTTACTGGCAGAACCCACACTGTAAAAGTAGCTGACTCCAAATCCAGCTCCAGACAAGTAACAAGTGGAGTACCTCGGGGTTCAGTCCTGGGACTGTTCTTGTTTGGCGTCTACTTCTCTAAAGGACAGGCCAACACTAAGGGACACTGGCTAACAAAGTTCACAGATGACTGCAAACTGGGAACCATTATTGAATCCTCAAATGATGTGGATATTCTACAAAAGGGCCTTACAGAAACAGATGCTTGGTGCCAGAGCCATGGGCTCAAGCTCAGTGCCAAGAAATGTATAGTTATACCCTTTGGGAAAAAACATGTATCCGTAAATTACCACATAGGTGGCAGTACACTAAACACCGAAAGTGTGATAAGAGACTTAGGTACACAGGTGGACAGTGGTCTCCCCTTCGATAACCACATCGCCACAACAGTCAGGAAATCCTTCTATGTGGCACACCTCATCATTTAGGTTTTTTCATCCAGAAAAAAGGAGGTCATTGTCACACTGTACTCATCCCTCATTAGGCCTATTATAGAAAACAACACCCCCTTTGGCATGTACCTTTCAAGACATCTGCAACAAATGGAAAGGCCGCAGAAATGTCTCACTAAAAGAATCACAGGCCTAAAGCAGATGCCCTATGCTGACCGTCTAAAAAAACTCCAGCTATACACTGTCGCATATCGTTTACTCAGAGGTAATCTCTGTTTAACATACAAGGCCATGTAAAACCCAGAGCTGTTGGACATGCTACACTTAAAGAAATCACAATCCCTCAGAGCCACACGCTCCAGGGATCTAAACCTTGTCATCACAATGAACAAAACATGCTGGAGGGATAGGTTCATGACCCAGAGACTCCCCAGTCTGGAAAAGACTGCCCATACATGTCAAGCAGAGCACCTCTTTGGCCCTCTTCAAAAGGAACCTTGAAGATTGGATGGGAGATAGGAAATTTACCCTGGGGATCATGTCAGTCACCCTGCTAGACAGGGGTCCAGGGAAGTAAATATTATGGGAAGAAATATCCAGGGAATTGTTATGGCTAGGCTTGTATAGGCCCTAGGGCCGATAGCCTAATACCATATATATATATATATATATATATATATATATATATATATATATATATATATATATTTGTATGTGTGTGTGTGTGTATATATATATATGTATATATATATATATATATATATATATATATATATATATATATATATTACTTTACTTAACCGAACAGCCACATCACCAATTTTCACTTCACTGAGAAGACAAGAACGAAAAACCAGAAGACAGACATCTGGAAGACCGACTTTCCACTCAAGGTAAGTAACCACTTGGCCATCCAAAAAAAAATAAAAAATTAAACCCACACCCCCCTAACTAAATATACCAACTTCGAGATTACACTACCATGGGTGTAAGGGGAAAAGTTCAACAGGATGGCCAAGCGGTTACTTACCTCAACTGGAAAGTCGGTTTTCCCCTGGGAAAAAAATCAATGTTCCATGCCTTCGACATTTTCAGGTTTCACATTTTAAAGTTCAATATAAGAGCATTCACTAATTTAAGCATTCCCTCTTCTGATAGGAACACACATAACATAATTTAAGACTTTTCCAGGAAGATATCATTAATGATGCCTCTTTGGCACTATCCCGGGGCCTTAACAATGTAAAAGCTACACAGCAATAAAAATGACAATGTTTTGCTATCTACATATGTATGTATGTATGTATGTATGTATATGTACACACACACACACACACACACACACACACACACACACACACACACACATACACACACACATATCCATGAACACAGATATGTATGTCTATGTCAGTATCTTGAGTTTTCATTAACTCGAAATTCATATTGTCGAGATGATCTGATCAAGTTTCTGAAAACCCGAACTTTGGAATACAACAAAAATCTACATTTTTCTACATTTTTGTAAGGGGACAAGACCCTGTGCACCCCTACACCCCCTGCATACTATATATGCCAACTCCAAGATCACACTACAGTGGGGAAAAAGGTAAATTTCCCATTCCTCACTGTACAGCAATCTCCATCAAAAACTTCGAGTTTTCAGAAAAGCGATCATATGATCATGTAGTCTTTACAATATCAATTTCAAGTTTCTGAAAACTCAAAGAAACTTGCTTTTGAATTCTTTATTTATGTCCACTCTGCTTTGACAACTGACAGCTCCTGTTTCTTGTCTTTCACACCCTCCCTACTTTATTATTCTAACTCCGAGATCGCACAAACATATACACAAGGCAAACTCACACCCACTCATTACAGTCCCTCACACACACACACACACACACACACACACACACACACACACACACACACACACACACACACACACACACACACACACACACACACACACACACACACACACCACAGTCACAACACACACTTACACAAACTAAAGCCCCTCACAAACACACTTACACACACATACTTACCTGAACCGCAACACCAGAAGCGCTAATTCAAAATCCCTTAACATCAGGATTTTGAATTTCATGCTTCTGGTCTTTCGGTAATGTGCGTTTGGGATTTCGTAGGGACCTATATATATATATATATACATATATATATATATATATATATATATATATATATATATATATATATATATATATATATATATATATAGCCCTATCAATTTATTGAAGTTCCAAAACTCCAAAGACCATATGGCCGGGACTATATGTTCGAAATTCTGGAACTTCGAAACAATAAAAAAACACTATAAAATAAAACAACTTACCTTTAATTTTTTGCAGGTGGACAAGCTCCACTGCATCCCCACACCCCCTGCTACTTAAATATACCAACTCTTGAGATCGCACTATAGTGTAAAACGGCAAATCCCAAGTTCTGTACTATACGGTGATCTCAATGGAAAGTGTTCAGAGTTCCAAACCTTCGAACATGTGGGCTCAGCCATATGGCCTTTGGAGTTTTGGAACATCAATAAAGTGACACCCATGCAGATGGGAACTGAAAGTTCGACTGCTGAATCCTACACTAAGGCACTGTACGAGCACATCCACTCGTGCATGAATCGTGCCATCCCAAATAGAATCAAGATGCTCTCCTCCAAAAAAAAGAAGCCAATCTGGTGGTCCCCTGCCATAAACAAACTTTACAATAAAAGGAAGAAACTGTTGCAGAAATGAGGAAAATTCCAGGATGCAAAAAACTCCCTTACCAGCCTCAGTAAAAAGCTGAGATCCCCTCATAAAATCATCCAACGCTAGTTACAAAAATAAAATTGTCAAAGATTCCAAAGACAACCACAAGGCATTCTATAGCTATATCAAGAATCTAAATGGCAATGCTCAGGTCTGCTCTGAGCTACAACAGAATGGCATTAAATATACTGATCCCAAGGATATTGCAAATATCCTGGCAGATTGATTCAGTGCCAACTTCACCCCTCTCTCACCCCCTAAATGGCCCATCTCAATACCTAAAGATTGCCAAATTCCGGTAGTAACAGCCACACAGGTAAAAAACGCACTCTCCAAACCTAAAAATACAGCATCCATGGGACCAGACTACATCACGGGCTGTGTACTACATGAACTACAAAATGAACTGGCACCTCACCTAAGTGCCATGTTTAATCATAGCCTCACCTCAGGCTTTGTGCCCACTGAGTGGCATACAGCTAAAGTTATCCCACTCCACTAGGGAGGATCCACCTTGGATCCTGGGAACTACTGTCCCATCAGTCTGACGAGCCTGATCTGCAAGGCCATGGAATGTTTTATCATGGAAGTTATAAACAAAAACATTGGCAACCTTCAAACACTGGAACCCACCCAGTTTGGGTTTGTGAAGGGCCAATCTTGTCTCCTGAAACTGACTGACTTCTTCAAATCAGTCTCCAGAGCTGTGGATGAGGGTAAGGCGGTCCACACAGCCTATCTGGACTTTACCAAGTCCTTCAACACCATCCCCCACTCTGGAATCATAGAAAAACTTACTAAGCTGGGCATTAATCCCTACATCACTGGATGGGTTGCCAACTGGCTTACTGACAGAACCCACACTGTAAAAGTAGCTGACTCCAAATCCAGCTCCAGACAAGTAACAAGTGGAGTACCTCAGGGTTCAGTCCTGGGACTGTTCTTGTTTGGTGTCTACTTCTCTAAAGGACAGGCCAACACTAAGGGACTCTGGCTAACAAAGTTCACAGATGACTGCAAACTGGGAACCACTATTGAATCCCCAAATGATGTGGATATTCTACAAAAGGGCCTTACAGAAACAGATGCTTGGTGCCAGAGCCATGGGCTCAAGCTCAGTGCCAAGAAATGTATAGTTATCCCCTTTGGGAAAAAACATGTATCCGTGAATTACCACATAGGTGGCAGTACACTAAACACCGAAAGTGTGATAAGAGACTTAGGGTCACAGGTGGACAGTGGTCTCACCTTCGATAACCACATCGCCACAACAGTCAGGAAATCCTTCTATGTGGCACACCTCATCATTAAGGGATTTTCATCCAGAAAAAAGGAGGTCATTGTCCCACTGTACTCATCCCTCATTAGACCTATTATAGAAAACAACACCCCCTTTGGCATGTACCTTTCAAGACATCTGCAACAAATGGAAAGGCCGCAGAAATACCTCACTAAAAGAATCACAGGCCTAAAGCAGATGCCCTGTGCTGACCGTCTAAAAAAACTCCAGCTATACACTGTCGCATATCGTCTACTCAGAGGTAATCTCTGTTTAACAAACAAGGCCATGTAAAACCCAGAGCTGTTGGAGATGCTACACTTAAAGAAATCACAATCCCTCAGAGCCACACGCTCCAGGGATCTAAACCTTGTCATCACAATGAACAAAACATGCTGGAAGGCTAGGTTCCTGACCCAGAGACTCCTCAATCTGGAAAAGGCTGCCCATACATGTCAAGCAGAGCACCTCTTTGGCCCTCTTCAAAAGGAACCTTGACGATTGGATGGGAGATAGGAAGTTTACCCTGGGGATCATGTCAGTCACCCTGCTAGACAGGGGTCCAGGGAAGTAAATATTATGGGAAGAAATATCCAGGGAATTGTTATGGCTAGGCTTGTATAGGCCCTAGGGCTGATCTGGAAGACCGACTTTCCACTCAAGGTAAGTAACCACTTGGCCATCCAAAAAACAAAAAAAAATTAAACCCACACCCCCCTAACTAAATATACCAACTTCGAGATTGCACTACCATGGGGGTAAGGGGAAAGGTTCAACAGGATGGCCAAGCAGTTACTTACCTCAACTGGAAAGTCGGTTTTCCCCTGGGAAAAAAATCGATGTTCCATGCCTTCGACATTTTCAGGTTTCACATTTTAAAGTTCAATATAAGAGCATTTGCTAATTTAAGCATTTGCTCTTCTGATAGGAACACGCATAACATAATTTAAGACTTTTCCAGGAAGATATCATTAATGATGCCTCTTTGGCACTCCCCGGGGCCTTAACAATATAAAAGCTGCACAGCAATAAAAATGGCAATGTTTTGCTATCTACATATGTATGTATGTATGTATATGTACACACACACACACACACACACACACACACACACACACACACACACACACACACACACACACACACACACACACACACACATACATCCATGCACACAGATATGTATGGGTCTATGTCAGAAACCCGAACTTTGGAATACAACAAAAATCTACCTTTTTCTACATTTTTGTAAGGGGGCAAGACCCCGTGTACACCCACACCCCCTACATACTATATATACCAACTCCAAGATCACACTACAGTGGGGAAAATGGTAAATTTCCCAATCCTCACTGTACCGCAATCTCCATCAAAAGCTTCGAGTTTTCAGAAAAGCGATCATACGATCATGTAGTCTTGACAATATCAATTTCAAGTTTCTGAAAACTCAAAGCAACTTGCTTTTGAATTCTTTATTTAGGTCCACTTTGCTTTGACAAGTGACAGCTCCTGTTTCTTGTCTTTCATTGGCTTGAATGTAGACCAATGAGAGAGAGAGAGAGAGAGAGAGAGAGAGAGACAGAGAGAGGCTGAGACTTCCTGAAACTTGTCCTATTCAGAATGGACAAACTTGCAGATATGGTAAGTAACTGTGTGAGTGTGTATACATGTGTGTTTGTGTATGGGGGGGTGCATGCACCCACTCTCAGGCAGAGGGTAAAACTCGGCCTTACATCTGTCCCTGAATTCAGAATATCCTTGATTTTTGCCTGGTATTCTTGCCTTGTCCCTAAGAAAATGTTTGATTTTTTTTTGGTAAGTCAGTACGAGTTACAGTCAGTCAGTAATGCCAGTTAGTTTTATAGGTCATATTGTTCAGTAAATTCATGTTTATGCAACAGCTGTCATTACGTTTTTTAGATGAAAATTTTGTCTTCCTCTCAACTGTTCCATGAAAATTTCTCATTGGATACACTTACTTCCTGAAGTGCTTCATGCAAGGTACTAGTTACAAATCCAACAGTCTAATGAAATCAGCACACACGAGCCTTCATTAGTACTAGTACTATGAATCTACTAATGAACGCACATGAGCAGAAAGTGGTTTACTTATTCACAGAATTTCTTTGTAACTGTATTGATTATATGACTGTACTTGGTAGGTGAGGCATTCTACAATGATGAAAAACTGTACTGAATAAAAGAAATAAAGGGCATCATTATTGCTCATGAAGGAAACAGAGTACAAAGGATTAGTCCACATAAAATCACTTTAGCTAGTAGATATAGGATACTCTCTCTCTCTCTCTGATATGCTCCTGTGGGAGGAATAAAGATGCCATATTGAAGTTTCAAGTAGTTTATTCAGTTAAGTAGGTAGATGGATGAATGTTCTTATTCCATCTACCTACTTAACTGAGTACACTACTTGAAACTTCAACAAGGCATCTTTATTCTTCCCACAGGAAGGGTGTCAGAGAGAGTCTTCTAGATATGCTAGCTAAAGTGATTTCATCTGGACTAATCCTTTGTGCTGTGTTCATGTTAGTCCTGCCACCCATACCAGACGTCAGTCAAGCCCTCTGAATTACATCTGTTTTCTATTACTCATGAAAGAGTGTTTTTGTGGCCTTTTTTGCTGATTTCATTAGACTTCCAGTCAGCTGTTGCCAGATTTGCTGAAAAGCTCATATTTTTGCCATTCCCTGTAAACTACTGTAGTTCCTGTGGTACAGGGTTTGATTCCCTCAGCCCTCATCTGCCTGTTGTGTGACCTTGTGTAAGTCACGTAACCAGCCATTGCTCTCGAGTTGCTCGTGGGCCGCCTGGTTAAAAATAGGATTATTATATATACATATATGGGTCTAGGACACATGCTCGACTAGCATATGTCCGAATTACAAAACATCGAACACACATACACGAAAGTGCTTAACATCAAAAAGCGCTTCCATGTATGTGTAGTTCAAAAAAAAAAAATCTAAGTTTCTGCAGGGGGGCTACACCCCCTGCAACCCCCTCACCCCCTTACTTTATTATTCTCATTCCAAGATCGCACTACAGTGAGGAAAAGGGAATTTTCCCTTACCCGCACTGTAGTCCGTTCTACAAAACAGGCACACATACACGGAAGCGCTTGCCAATGTTAAGCGTTTTCGTGTATGTGTGTTCGATGTTTTGTGATTCGGACATATGCTAGTCGAGCATGTATCCGGATCCAATATATATATATATATATATATATATATATATATATATATATATATATATATATATATATATATATAAAATGCCTGTAGTTTAATAGCTGTTACTGCTGAGAAAATTAATGTTTATGCAACACCTGTTATGTTACATTTGCAAGTGAATAGTTGGCTGCCTGTCATCTTTCCCCAAATTTGTAGACCATCTCAGATTTTGCCTCATATTTTTGCAGTCCTTCATATAATCCTTGGTTTTCTGGTAAATCATTGTAGATTACAACCAGTTAATAATGCTAGTCAGTTGAGTTTTGTCCTTCTTATTGTTCTTATTGTTCAGAAAATGAATATCTGTGCAGGACCTGTTGTTTTGTTAACTTAGAGTGAATTGGTGTGGTTTGTTTGTCATCTATCCTTAGTGTTATGGAACATCTGGATTTTACCTCATATTTTAGCCTGTCCCTCATTAAATTCTTCATTTTCTGGTAAATCAGTGAGGATAAAGGCCTGTCAATAAAGCCAATTAGTAGAGTTTAATTCTGCTTTCAGTACCAGTGTCTGTTGTAGCTGGGATACTGTGTGTTACCACAGCATTCTATTAATGTTATGAGTGAGTGATGACATTGTGATGACACAGATGATTTTTAAACACAGATACTCAGCAGAATATACTGATATGCATTCTTCTTTATGACTGAAGGGTATGCGTGCCAGTAGCTCTTATCTGTGCATGCAACCACATATGCACCTGTAGGGAAAGTGAGTGCATTTTTTTGGTTCATGTCAGTATCACAATACAGCTCTTCAGTGGTATATACCCAGTTTAAGTGGCTTGTTAGGTGTTTTCGCAACCTGCCTCAACTACCAAGTATAGTCATTCACACAATTAATACAGCTTGTACAGATAGGCATTCTGGATAGCAGTACTTTTTGCAGTTTGTAACAGGCACAGAAGTGCCTTGTTATTATTTTTATTTATTTGACATTTGTTTAGTGGGGAAAATCTGACTGGGATAAAATACAATTTTCAGTAGATGCCCAGAGAGAAAAGCACCACATTGGCATAATATGGTTATACTTAAATACATTTATTACAAAGCATAATACAGAATAATTACATATTAGCTAAGTAAACATGTCATTTTCAGTTGATACAGTGTGAATCTGTACATACATAGTGCAAATATTTAGACAGCTATAATAAGCTGAAAAAGACCATTGTCAATCGATAAGGTATTCGCAAGTTGCAGTTCATATAGATGACAGTAAGCATAATGAGTACGCTCTGGAACAGATGACTAGGTAATAAAGCCTAGGTAAAATATATTCGATCTTTGTCTAAGAAACAGCTTTTACTAATTCCTTTTCTGTGAACATAATCAGTGTATGCTGGTGGTAGAAGTCTGATAAACAAACAAGCAAACAAAAATTCTATTTCATACTGAAGGCCAAATTATTTGCATGCTGGAAACTGAAGCACATTTGGCAAGGGCACAATGACAAATGATAATTTCTTTAGATGTGGCAGGAGTGATAAGTATTCTTTTTGTCTAAATTGTGTGGATGATGAAGAAGGACTGAAATATGAATAAAATGCTGCTTAGTTTAAGTCAGTCTTACACACAAGAAGATTCACCAGTTTTAAATGTGTTTCCTTCAAAAGTGGTATTATATTTCTTTTGCAGCACCTCACTTAAAAACTTTAAATCTTGTTAGAAATTATGGAAGGCCCAAATAGATACTAATATAATATGTAACACAATTATTCAAGAACCGTGCAGACTTCCCATTTAAAGAGTTGGCTGGTTAAGTAGATAACATCACTAATTTATTGTTTATAATTTTAGATAATCCTGATTACACTTCATTTCCTTCCATTGAAGGACATGGAAGCTAGTTTTTAGCTTCATGTCCACTAGAGGGCATCAGAAGTATTGCTATAAAAAGGCAGCCTTTTTACATCAAAAGACTGTATGCAGCTATAGTTATGCATGGAAAAACAAGTAGAAATAGGCATACCTCTCAACTGTCCAGATTTTTACCTCATATTTTTGGTCTGTTCCTCATAAAATCTGTGGTCTTCTGACAAATCACTGGAGTAATCTGAGCAATTAAGTCACTAAATAATGGCATACATTTGAGTTTTAGACTTCATATACTTCAGCTGTGATAGCGTTGTCGCCTCCCAGTAAGATGCTGTCCGGTTCGATTCTCAGCTAGAGCGTCTTCTGTGTGGAGACATGCATGAATGGGTGTACCTTAGTTGAAGGTTGTGCGTCAGGCTTGGCAAGCCGGTACGTAAAAATCAACTGCCAATCATTAGCAGACCGGAGTTCCGCTGTGGCGACCTTAACCGGGAAAAGCCGAAAGACACAAACAAACAAACAATACTTCAGAAAAATGCATGCTAAAACAAATCAAGTTATTCTAGCAGTCGTTTAAGTTTACAAGAGAAACATTTAAAATATGTCCCTATTTTTGGGCCTTTATCCCCCATTATGTCAGACTGTCCAGATTTCTTGCACTAAGAGGTTGAGAGGTATGGAAATAGGAGATCAGTGCAAGAGATTTAGATGTAGCAAATGGGTTGCAAGCAGTTCTGCCTTGCAAAACATAAGCAGAATAATACTTATGAATTACAGAGCTGGAGATCTTACACAAATATTTGCCAGTGCTGAGTATTTGTTTGCAGACTGTATAGGTTTTGAGTTGTTAATCAAACTTTTGTATAGTTTAATAAAGACAGGTTTAGTTACAGTGGATCAGTCTACTCATATAGGCTATATTGTTATTAAAGGTAGTACAAATAAAACAGGAAGAATATTATTCCTACTAAACCACATGTTTTGCTCTTTGTGAGTAGAAGACTTATTTCCATGTCTGGAGGAGGTGTGCTTCTGTTAGTTTCCAGACAGATATATGCATTCTTGGTAGCATCAACCCCCAGTTTAACAGATTTAGCTGGCTTGCATATGTTTATCTCATTGGGGAACATCTTATATTTGACATTGAACTTGCATGCAGTCTCTAGACAGCTGCCTAAAGAAGCTCTCCATCAGTCATGCAGCATACCTAATCCCTCAGTACTAAGCACTCCTTGATGAATTGGGTGTTTAGTAATACTTCAGAAGGGCACAGTCCTTAATGAATTCGGTGCTTACTAATACTTCAGACAGGCACAATCCTTGATGAGTTGGGTGCTTACTAATACTTCAGACAGGCACAATCCTTAATGAATTGGGTGCTTAGTAATACTTCAGACAGGCATAATCCTTAATGAATTGAGTGGTTACTAATACTTCAGACAGACACAATCCTTAATGAATTGGGTACTTACTAATACTTCAGACAGGCACAATGTGTAATGAATTGGTGCTTAGTAATACTTCAGACAGGCTTTCTGCTATGCTTTTTTTTTCCTTGACTGCTGTAATGTTACCATCCTGCTTTGCTATAATAGGTAAGTGTAGATATATTATTGTCTTTTAGCATAATAAACATTTGCCTTTTCTCGCAGAACTTTGCACGATAAGCTAGTTATGTGTGACAGTGCAAATCAATGGTAATTCTGAATTGCAGCACTTCTTAAACCTGTTTCTCAGGGACAAAACCTTCCTAATGATACTCTTTTAATTAAAAAAGGATCTTAAAGCCAAAAGAACTGCCTGTACAACTTTTAAAATCACTCTTTCATACTCTAGTTTGAGTACCTTCTGTACAGTCATAAATAAATGTAGGAAGATGAGCAATAGAAAAAAATAACATTATGTTAAAGAATGCCAGTCTAGACTTCCTGGCAACCTAAGTAGCTTTTGGCAGAAAATCAGTAACTCATCTGGTAGGACAGAATTAATATATCACACTGATTCACAACCATTTTCACATTACTTATCTAGCCTCTATCACAGAATATTTTTAATATATATTTTAAATATATATTTTTAATATATTTTCAAACAGCAGATGCTAGCATACAGTTTTCTCATTAAAATGTTTATAAACATGTTTTATTAATTTCCATAAAACAATTATAGGCTAGCTACAAAGACAGACCTTGAGTGCAACCCAGGAAACCAGGGTTCACTTAGCATCCCACTCTTTGAGGAGTCAGCTGAGAAGGTGAGAAGAATTAGCTGGATTTCTTAAGTCTGCATCAGTGCATGCCTGAAATTATTTTACTTTTACTTCTGCCATTGGTAAGGGTAGATTTACCCAGGAATCTGAAAATCTTCTATTAGATTTTAACTCATTCCCTCCAGTACAGCTTTTTGAGTGTTTACCTTTAACTCCCAGTGGGTGTGGCTTGAGTCTTTAAAAACTGAAGTAATCACCTTACAGTACTAACAAATAGTCATTGACAGAGGTCAAATATCAATACAGTTGTGTTTGTTATCATGTATACTACAATATAAAATATTATGATACCTTGTCTGTAGCATAGTTTTGGAAATATTAATGCAAATATGAACAAGCAATATGTGACTCAGTAGGAGGTAACTGCAGAAACTCCTGAAGGCGCACTTGGCTGTAATGAGCATCTCTGACAGACATGCTCTTCTGATATATTTACTTCTGTAGTTCCTTGTCTGGTCAGTATTTCATTTTCAGACTATATTTCTATAGATTAACTAACATCCTATGCAGTCTTGGAGGTGCGTTGTATAAAGAATTTGTAAATATAGTTTGCAAAGGTTTGTGATCTACTTCTGTCTGAACTTGTTTACTGTGGACATATTCATAGAACTTCTCACATCTGTGTACTATTGCTAACAGTCCCTCTTCTCTCTGATTTTATTTATTCTGTGTATCTACAAAAGCTCTTGACGTATAGGCAGCTATAGATCTATCCCATTAAAAGATCACATCTGCCAGATCATTCTGACTGGCATCTACTTACAATACAGCAGGCTTATTGACACCATAGTATTTTAACATTAGAGCATCTGTAATTCGTTTCTTCAGCAGTGCAGTACTCTTCTGTTCCATAGTTCCATTCCTAGACTGCATCTTACTCTGACATCTTTCAATAGGCATAATTTCCTAAGACATATCATGTATAAACTTAATAACTTCTGTAATGTCTGCTTGCCGTCTGGCTGTAATATTTGCATAATAACTCAGTTTTTTTCGGCTTCAGGTTTTTGTTCCTCTGGTATTAGAACATGACACATATTTTTCAGAACTGTCATTCTTCACATTTGCTCTTATTGAATTGAAATTATGTAGCCTTAATCTATTGATCACCTATATCAGTCTCATGTCATTTTTTTCATATGACTGACCCCACATTAAATTGTCATATATTATTATTTTACAACTCAAGGACAACAGCTGTTTGGAGTATTTCTGGTGCTAAAAAATAAGAAGTGGAAGTATAACAATGCCAAACCTTCCTAATGACTTACTTATGTAATGACCCTTATGCATTTTCAGACTTCAAATTATCAAATCATTTGACTTTACTAGTGCCAATCAAAGCTATTTATAGCATCATTTTCATATTTCTGGCCAATACAGTTAAAATTGTTTTGAACACACTTATTTTACATTTATACATTTTAGAGAAATGTCCCCTAATTGGACAGATTTTGCAAGCTTGATAAAATACGTCACGTCTTCTTTCTGCATGATTCATTTTGTGCAAGTGGACAACTTTTCCTGTTATGTTTGAATTCCAGTTACACTGTCAGATTTTCATGGATTTCACCTTTATTTATTTTTAGCTATCACTGTACTGACTTCAGGTTCCCTCTGGCTTCTCCCATGATCCTTCTTAATTGACACTAAAGGGGTACCCCCAGCATATCCCCTCACTGGATGGGTCCCAATGTTCCATGTGAGAAGACCTCATTGCCAGAAAAACCATTGCAGGTGGGAAAGGAGTGCAAAAGCAGGGACCATCATTTTGTTTCTGACCTGAGATTTTCTTCTGAGATGTCCATACATCTATGTGTTGCTGTACTTACAAGAGGCCTCTGCATGCTATAAGGCATTGTCTAGGACTAGCTGCTTCCCCCTAAGCTGGGACACTGACCAAAGCCTTCCCACATGCCTGACAGTGGAGCACCATTCTGCTCTCCGGTCTTTACTGGGTTGCAGTAAATGGCATGTTTTACCAGTTTATTATAACATCTCTCCACCTGAAAAGAGATGAGCAGGTATAACCTCATCATTTTTATCTTCTCTCTGCTAGCTCTAACAGACATCTGAGCCACTAGTGAAGTGCTAAACACCTGGATCATAGTAAGGCCTTTTCCTGTCTCTGCCAGTGGAGGTGGTCATATGCATTTCATCTCTTCCATATTTCATATCCATTACTTCACAGTATATCTTACATGTATTTAATATTTTTGCTTTACTATTTGACTCTTTTTTTTTGTTTTTTATCACACTTCATTTTAATTCCTTAACTGTGCATCACATGCACTGCACACATCCACAACTTTTGCTAAAGTTCTTCTTCTCTTAGAAGCCCACTTCTTGTTTTATCATACCCCAGTTTATTACATCCCTTATTAACGAATGATGTACTCTACCAAATGTGCTATCTTTGTCTTTTTCAGCTCAGTAACATATGCATATTTATACTCTACATGGTCTTGCTCTTTTGTAAAGAACAAATGTTTAAAAATAAATGCAAATTCTTTCTGGAATGAAAATAATAGAATAATAACAGATTTTTTTTGTTTTTCTGCTACTACACTGTCTTTCTCAACTTCACGAAAAGAAAAATAGTTGAATACCTTTATGGCTTTGGGCTTTATGGCTATGGCAGGACCAGGGGCTGCGAATCATGGACAATAATTGGGGCAGCTCTGTTATGATTCCCATACCCATCAAGATGCTACAACAACAGCATTTTCTAGATAGTACAGTATATATCACTTGACCACAGCTCGTCACCAAGACATGGCTAAGAGCCTTATGAAAAAGAGTGAGAATACTACAGTAGCCTTTAGCTGTATGGGTTATATCTTGCGAACGATATGACAACAATACAGTCTTTCAAAGTCTCTGGCACCCCATCACACATGTCTAGCCCGGATGGCAAAACCTCAGTAATTTCTTGCTGCCCTTGAGAATGCTCCTCTTGGACTTCAGAGGATGGACAGTCGGTTCCAGTCTTCCATTGCTGTCAGGTAAGACCTCTTTGGGAAACATTTCTACATTCTTTTTTAAAATTTTTATGTTGTTTTGGCTAAACTGATACCTGTGTTTACTATTTTAGTGGAAATGCCTCATCTGACTGGATTTTTTTACTGAGACTCTTTATTTTTATTTGGATCATTTGTTTGTGGTAAAAATGCACTGCTTTTTTGCTATTTGTATTTTATTTTAAAAATGTATATATTTTTTATGGGAAGTAACTGTGCTTAATGCTTGTGTACATTTCGGGACAATTTACCGTATGACTTGCTCTTTCCAGCTGCACTTTCCAGTTAAGAGGTATTGCTGGATATTTTGTGAAAGAAGTGTACTGTTTGTGCATTTACTTTTGTGATTTACTGGGGCTGTTGTAGAGAAGTGTTAAGTACGCATAGTGATTGCAAACACTTTAGGTGACAACGTACCTTCTGACTGGCTCCTTTCAGCTCCACTTAACTGTAAACAGGTCTTGCTCTCTCAGCAGGAACGTGGACATGCTTACTGGTCCTTTGGTTCCTTCTGCTGTGGTACCTAAGAAAAAGAATACCACTAGGGAGCCCTTTCCAAAACTGTGGACCCATTCAGCCATGGCTTGTTCCTCAGGCCACTCACTGGTTTCCCCAGAACACTCTGGTGTAGTCACTACTGCCACCATGGACTGGAGGTTAGCCACATTCTCTGCGGATGTTCTAGTGTCCATTCTGGGAATGGGAGAACCACTGTTTTTGGTCATGGACATTTCTCCAGAAGGTTCTTCCTGGGGTAGACAAGATAAGAGACCTCTTTCCTGGGTTGAAGTGATTTCTTTAAGTCAGTTTCCTAATAGGATTGTCCCTAGGCATAAGAAACAAAAAAATCAAATATAATTATTCTATTAACAGCTTTTCTGCTGTTATAGATTAATTAATTTATTTAGCTAAGGGCTTACTGCAGACTTTGAATCCTGTGGAACAGCAGGGAAATGTCAGTGTTTTACACAATTCTTTGTTATCATTTCTACGGGATCCCTTGTCAGATGATTTTGATAAGGACTGGGACAGGGCTTCATCTGTGTTTTCTTCCTATGTCCCAGATTATGTTTCTGTGGAGAGTGTTTCCTCAGTTTCTGCTGCAGAAGACTTTTCTTTGGCTAAGTCTGTGTTGAGAATAAATAATTTATTTCTGTGGGAACAGGTGGGTGTTCCCTCTTTTTTAAGGAGATATTACGATATGTTGCAAGTGCATATGCCACACTATACTCTATTCTTCCTATTATGCCAGCCTTGGAGAATGTTTTTAAGATAGCCTGTAATAATCTTATTGGTCAGTCTTCAGTTCCTAAAAAGGCAGGCAGACTTTTTAAAGATCCTGTCCAGCTGCTAACGTGTTTCTCTTCAGTGCTAATCCTTCCCTTCCCTTCTGACAAGGATGGCAACTGTTGACAGGTTTGGGTAGATCATTTTTTTCTTCTGTTACTTCAGCCTTCAGAATTTTGAACTACCAAGCTCATATGTTAAAGTACTTGCTGGTGTGTGTGTTGATAGTTTGAGTAATTTGTCTGCCACTTTGCCTTCAGAAATTAGATCCTTTTTGAACCCTATTATTGCTACTCTTTCTGAAGTGTCTCAACATTCTTTTAGGAGTGATTATGATTGGGATGACTCTGTATCCAGGGCTGCAGTTGACGCTACTGTTGCGAGACATTTTGCCTCGGTATGTAATCAAAAGTTTTCTGAGAATGTTATATCTGAAGTTTTGAATTTTCCTTTGGATAAAGAGGTTTTGTTTGGTCCTTCTGCTACTAGGGTTCACAAACAGTTTGATGAAAGAGGTAAATTGATTTTAGGGGTTACTCAGACTTGTGTACCCTCTTTCCTTAAATATGCTATAACCTCTGGTTCCTTTTCCAAAAAGCAAATCAAACAACAAGCTTCTAGCAAACAGGGCTCTAAGAAAAAGTAGCAGGAGAGAAAAAAACACAAGCCTCTACTTTGAAATGAGTACGTTGACATTGTTAACAGTCCACCACACACTTCTTTAAATCAGTGCCAGAGACTGGTTCTCTATCTTCCTCTTTGTCATCAGATTGTCTCAGACAAATTGATTTTGAGAGTAGTTCAAGAGGGTTACATGTGGGACTGAGAATACCCACCTGCTTTTTGGGATCCTCCTCCTCATTCATTCAACCTTTCCTTTCTCAACTTGTTTGTGAAAGTCGCTAATTTCAAGATGTTGATTTTACAAAGAATGTTAACTGTCATTCCTCTGAATAGTTTTTTGGTAACTAGACTTGACAGATGCTTAACATCACATTCCCATTGCTACATAGTTAAGATGTTTCCTCAAGTTTTCTGTATGTGTAGTCACATTAGCAGGTCTCAGCATTACCATTTGGGTTGTCTACTACACTGATGGTGTTTAAAAAGTGCCTAGCTCCAGTGATAGCTCATTGCAGATTGCAAGGTATTCACATATTTCCTTATTTGCATGATTTGCTTATATTTGCAGAGTCTTTTTTCAGGTGTTAGGTGTCCCTTTAATGGGTTACAAATCTCCTTCTCAACCTGGGTTTTCAGATCAAGTGTCAAAAATTCTCCTTAATTCCTTCTCCCAGGATAGTATTTCTAAAGCAATGTGTGAGAAGGTCTCACACACACACACACACACACACACACACACACACACACACACAAAAAAAAAACAAAAAAAAAACAATCAGTAAAAACTAAATGAAAACTCCAGGCAAGCTGGAACTTCCAATGAGTGACCTCTCAAACCTCTTGAATCAGAGACACATAGGATATATGCCAATGATCCTTATGAACACCAGGTGTTTCAGCTAATTGGCGATTCTAAATGCCCATGACTTGTTTTGTCATTTTAATGGACAATTTCAGGCCGATAAAGCCAAACCCCACTAGCTGTGGATATGCATATTTCAGCGTTGTTATGACCTCATCAGCACAGCAGACAAAAATCTAGTCATGGGCATAGAACAGAAGGGGAAAGAAAGTGATTCATATGGAACAAAGGATAAACTTTTGTTAAACAAAGCCATAATGGAGACCTGTAAAAAGAAGAGAATCTCAGTATGGCATTTCTAGATTGAAAAAAAATTTGATAGTATTCCTCACTCCTGGATTATATAACACTTATTGATGCATACGATTCATCACAGACTAGTACATTTTTGCAGCTACTATGAAGAAATGGCAGACTACTTCCCAGGTGAACCACAAAAAAGAACAAATTGGTATCCATGCTGTAAACATCCAGTGTGGAATATTTCAGGGTGATTAATTGTCATCACTACTGTTTTGTCTTACTCTCAATCTGTTAAGATGTTTACTCAACAGCTCAGGTCATGGATTCTGACTGACTCTAAGAAAATCATCAAGTGAAAGGATATCTCATCTAGATTTTGTGGATTATCTAAAACTCTATACTTCATAAGATAAACATCTGAAAGAGCAGCTACAAGTTGGTAAAGCCATCTCAGATGACATAGGAATGTCATTTTGTCTCAACTGATGTGTAAAAGCAGCATTTGAAAGATGAAAACTGAAGACATGAGAAAATATAAAACTTGGGGAGGAATGTGTTATTAAAAAAATTGGGAAAGAAGGAGTATACAAATATCTTGGAATAGTTGAAGGAGCAGTGATATAACATGAAAAAATGAGAAAGCTCAGTATGTAATATTTTAGAAAAATAAAATTTATACTGAAAACTGCTTTGACACCTAGGAATAAAGTTCAAGCTATAAATCAACTTGCATTTCCTGTTTTAACTTACAGCTGTGGGGTGATTGTCTGCCACAAAAAGAGCTGGTTATGCTTGACAGGAAAACAAGAAAATTGTTTCATGCCCTTCAAATGATATACATCAGATATAACTCTAATAATAGTAGTGATATAAATGCTATAAATATATATAATATAATACAAATGACAGAACTCTCTTCCTTCATAGAAAATACTTCTACCTACCCTCTATCAGCTTTCAGACTCCACCACTACTAAACATCCTTTTACCCTGCAACTTCTCTTTCCTTCTTAATCCCTAATTCCCCACTACCTGCCATCTGTAACATACAGATTCCTTTACTTAATCCTGCTACTACTCAGCTTATCCTCTATTCTTCTTCTGCTACTAGGCCATCTCTCATCCTGTCACAACTCTGAAATAGCTCACAACTTGTCTTCAACTCTGTCCCAATCACCTATTCATACTCCTTCCCTACAATCTCCACTCATCACACCAGAGCTATTTGATGAATCCCCTCATCTTCTGCAAATGCAGACTGATTAATTCCATTTCAACTCAAACAAAAATAATTAAGTGGAAAAATACTCTCCATAAAACAAGTATCAATAATTCCCCAATTGTACTGAAATCCTTCTAGGAGGAGACATTCATCCTAATCCTGGCCATACCTATCACAATGAATGTCAAGACAGTTCATTTCCACACATAACTCTAGCCCTTCAATGGTCAACCCCCAACTGCTATAAACTTTTGAACAATAAGAAATAAACTTGCTGAGCTACATGTCTGTATTACCCAACATAAGCCTGATATTTTTGCTGTAACTGAAACTTGGCTTATACCCAGCATAAATGACAAATTACGCCTTCTGGCTATAATATTGTCCGCAATGACTGTATAAAGAGAAAAGGTGGTGGTATTGCTTTAATATTTTCCATCAACAGCCACATTTCCCCTTACAACAGTCCTATACCAAAATTCCGTTCACCAGAGCTTCTTATTATTTTCCCAAAATTGAACAATTATGAACAACTATGTATTACTGTTCTTTACATTCCACCTGTTGACAATACAGCTATACAGAAAGATATCCTAAACTGGATATCCATAACAACTCCACAAGAAATAATACCACCAGGTGATGGGAATGTCATTTGATTGGACATGAACTTTAACTCCCCTACATCTAGTGTGAACATATTTGGTTTCACACAACCAATTCATAGCCCCACACTTTATAACAATACATCAAATTCCCAATTAAATTGGATCCTAGTATCAGAAGCTAGCAAATACAACACCTCAGGTACAATGTCTGATTGTATCAGTGATCATCTCTCAATCTATACAAATAGACATCGCACACATCCACTTAAACAGCATGTTTATAAAACATCATGCATTATTTCCAAGTTTAATCCAAAAACGTTCATTACTAACCTTTTGTCTATTAATTGGAACTTCCTAAAATCATCCCTTTAGATGATGCTGCAAATGAATTCAGTACAACTTTCCTGAATATCCTATATAGCCTTGCAGCTCCTAGAATGAAGAGACTAAAACAAATAATGCAATTTGGCTGTCCAGAAAGAGTAGAATGCTAATGCAAGGTATAGACAAAACATGGAAAGAATGGCAAAAGTATAAAACACTGCAATATTTTGAAAACTTCAGTATGCTTTGCAGTTGTACTAAACAGCAAATTAATGAAGACAATAAACTATTCTATATTAACTTTCAGAATAATAGTAAACACAATGCTAAAAAATTCTGGACAGCCATTAAAGAAATCTTGCATCCTGGCCATAAATTCAACTCTAACCCCTCTCCCAATATTTCATCACTTAAAACCACAATACAGTTCTATTCTTATTGCATTTCTAACCAAGAATACCAACCTTGCCCAGCAATCAGGTATCACCACATCCACTTTCACCTTCAAACCTGTGTCCACATCCTATATAAAACTACTCTTAAACAAACTTAAACCATGTTTTTTTTCAGCTGATGACCTTCCAAACAAGTACCTAAAAATAGTAGCCAATAGCATTGCCTATCCTGTCTGAATGCTTATAAATAGGTAAATCCAGGAATCCAACTTTCCCTCTCTCTCTGGAAAAAGTTCCACATTATTTCTCTGCACAAAGGAGGAAATTCAATAGACATTAATAACTTTAGACTTATAGCATTCTAATCCTCAATCTCCAAAATACTTGAAAAATGTATTCAAAAACAATTGCTAAACTATCTGCTGCAGGAAGAACTCCTATCCCCCACACAACATAGCTTCCATCCTTCCTATAGTACTAATGATGCACTTCTAACCTATGTAGATATGGTGAATAAAGCAAGAGATAATGACAAACTACTCTCCACCTTATTTCTAGACTTGTCTAAAGCCTTTGACACAGTTTGTCACAGCAAACTTCTACTTCATATGTCCTCATTAGGTCTCTCTCAGCCCACACTTCTGTGGTTCAGAAGCGACCTATTCAGTTGGTATCAGTCAGTAAAATAGTACGCCACACTCTTTCTCTCTCCATGCCTCTCATTCACTACCAGTGTACCACAAGACTGTATCCTTGGCCCAATCCTCTTAAATGTTCTCACCAGCACCCTCCAGACATCCACTCAGTAGACCTCCCCAATACAGTACATAGATGACTCTGTGCTTATTTGCATATCTGACAATGTGGCACACCTCCAAAAAATTACTCAAGAAGTTTTAACAGCAATAGAAACATGGTTTTGTAACTCGCAACTCATGCTTGACCCTAAAAACTGAAACTACTGCTTTTTTCACCAGATCCTTTTTCCATTAAAAAATACAGTTTAAATTCCTCTGTTTATAATACATTCATTGAAGTTACTTCTAATAACAAATTATTATGGATGATAATGGATGATAATCTTAAATTTGACCTGCATATACAAAATTGCATAAGAAAAAATATCAAAAACTAGGGATGCGTTATAGAGCCAAAAACTTTCTCATGATGCAACTAAAGCTGCACTTGCTACTTATTATCTCTTCCATACACTTATTTATGGTGCTGCCATCCCTGCTAATCTTCAGATATCACAAAAAAAAACAACTTGAGCAGTGGTATGACACAGTTGCTAAAATTGCAGCAAATACTTCTTTCAGAACCCACCACTGTATAGCACTAAAAAAACTAAATTGCTTATAATTATCCCATCAGCTAACATATACTCAGCTTCTTACCACCTGTACATTAATCCAGAATCCATCTGCTTGTCCAGCACTAAATAACATTCTACGCAACTTTTTTTCCTAGTCAGTCATTGCAATCCATTAATCAAAAAACTCCTGTCTGTCCAGAAACCTATCAAACCAGCTGGGTATTATCTGTACTTGTACCATGTTGGTAAAGCCTGGAACTCCTCATCTTTATACATCAGGTCAATATCCTCCCTCCCATCCTTCAAAAGCATTTTGAAAGACTTCCTAGCCAAATGCTGTCTCTTTTCCTGCTCAGCATCAGGATTGTGAACAGATACCAATTCATACCTTGCATCTTTTTCTCCCCTCACTTCCATACTTTTATCACTTTCACTCCTCTGGCTTTCTCTCTAAATATACCATAAGCCCATTTTTTTCTCACTTCTTATTGCAATTCCTGTTTATATTATACTACTAACTTCCCTTTAATTTCTCTATAAACAGGCTAAAATTTCTCTAACTATTAACTCATTAACCTCAAGTACCACAACAGGGCACATCTAAGGTTACATCTGTGGTCTCCCTGAGGCCATAACTATCATGGTACATTACATTTGAAGTGGTCTAGGAGCACGACTAAGTTCATGAACACAGTGTAACTCCATTTCTAATTATTTCCTTATCGCTAGGTATAGTTTAAGGTAGTGTTCACTGACATTCCATTCTGATTCCTAACCCTCTGACACAAACTTTTTTTTAAACTTACTTTAGAGCTAAACTTGTTTCTTATTTAGGTATTAGATTGTCAGTTAATTATTTCCTTATTGCTAGGTGTAGCGAGGTGTAGTTTAATGTAGTGTTAACTGACATTCCTTTTCGATTCCTAAACCTCTGATACTTAAACTTTTTTTTTTTAAACTTACTTTATTGCTAAACTCTGACAAGATATCATGCAGACTGGGTAACTAACAGTTTACTAGTAGTATAAACCTTGCTAAACCCACTCCAATAAACGCACTTCCTTTTCAAAAGGTACTATGCCAGCATGTAGAAATTTGTTGTCTGTAGAAATTAAAATAATTTCTAAGTAAGCAGGGTCAACTTTTACATTTAAATTCAGTCTGACCCTCTCGTTTGAATGTTTATAGATAATATCAACAAAATTGAGAGTTGGAGCCTGTGCACCTTGTTGAAGTTTTAAACAAAAGGAGAGCACTGCCCTTACATTTGGGGATTTTGAGCATCTCTGCATATCATCAAACAGCTAGTGCACTTAAAGTAACAATTGTGCCCCATAATCTCTTGTGCGCTTGGTAATGGCTACTGTTAACCAGCAATCTGAAAAAAGAATTCAAAACTATTCATCATCATCTATTGATGATGATTTATGTGCATTCCAAGATTCCACCAACCTTATTTGCTGCTTTCTCAAAACAAGCTATTTTTGGCATTTGGAGGACCTGAAGTTTCTTGGTATATATTACATGTAATATGTTTCATGATAGTCATCAGAAGATTCAAGTCATCTGGAGCCAGTGTTGAAATGGACATATTAACAACATCCAAAACAGAGATAAGCCATCTGCTAGGAAGAGTGCGTCACACTTGAAGAATTATTTTGTCATGTGCTTATGTTACGTATTCGGTAAGTCGTGGCGCTGAGATTACACCATTGTGGAAGGTTATAGTTATCCACTTTCTTCAGTCCATTTCAGAGTAAGCCTGAACTAATGCTTCTGTTGCAGAACAGTTGTGCTTGCACTTAGACAACAGCAGTTGAACATCTAGGTCAGGATTCATGAAATAAAAAAAAAAAAAAGAATAGAAAAGCGTATTTGCATTGTATAGTGCTGCTTTCCTTTTTGCTGAATATGTGTGAGTGCATCAATCTTTTACTCATTGTTATTGGCTGTGACAGTCAGAACACGTAACAAGGCAACTGTTGGGTAGTGGCACACAAGCGGTACATCCCCTGTTGTATCAGTTAACAAACAAAGAAACTGATAATATACAAACAGCATCACTGACTGCCATGTGGCTTCACAGGTTTGTGAAACAGGAACAGAACATTTATAACATAACAATTGCTGACAAAGTACAAACTGATAGGCTTTCTTACAGTGGAAAATACTGTGTGTTATTGATGTTGAATTGCCTTTTATTAATCGCATTCTCACTTCATCATCAGTAATTCTTATCACACATTGGCTTGGCATAAAGTTGCTCCCTGATATTTTTTTCTGTATACTTTCTTAACTTTACACCTGCGTGCTTGTGTATAATATATATGTGTTACTCTTCAGTTAATGGGAGCAGTCATTGGTAGGCTGCAGTTTTGTTTCTGTAGTCTTTTCTGCTATTTATGGGTCACAGTTGCACAATACTTGCCTCATAATCTACAAGCAAGCTAAGACTTACATTATCATTTCCACTGTTTTGTCACTCGTTTTTTGCATTGTTTTGTGAGATCTGCATTATTTGAGTGTTTCTGTGTTCGAACTGCAGAAAATGTTGTGTTTAAATAACAAATGTGGAAATATTTGTCTATGGTTCATAGGTGTATACTAAGCTAAAGACCACTGTAGCCTATATAAGCATAGCTGTGCAACTGAGAGTGGTGTATAGATATGATGGAAATACCTCCTTTTACTCCTGTGTGTTCACATACATAGTACGAGTCAGGAAACAGTTGCTCCTTGAACATCCTTTCATTTCTTGTGCAGTCCTGTACAATAAGCCAATGTTCCTTTATTTTTGTTGTGTTTATAGGTGGTAATAGAGAAAATATTAATGATATTACTACTTTTACTGGTTTACTTAGATGGTAATGACTTAGTCGTACATTACACCTGCACTTGGAATGTAATGAATGTCTGCTCAACAGGTCATATGCAGCAGTTATCACTTTGTCTGAAATTGCAGAACCTTCCAGTAATGAAATGTAAGTCATTGATCACTTTATTCATTTACAATATGTGCAGTTACAGTATATAACACTGAGTCATTATCACCTTTCAGGTAAAACCCTCAGCAGCTGCCACTGTTATTCACATTACTAAAAGTCGTTATCGCAATGATGAATGCACATGCCAGACTTTGGTTTCTGCTAATGTGGAGTCATGCAGAGGGTTTTTTTTACCCCAATTTCTTGCAAGATACAGGTGAAGGTGTCCATTGTGATTATATGTGTTTCATATTTTTGTGAATTACTGCAACTGAACTATCATTTAATTGTGTCTGTATGCTTTACACATGCACAGATATGACAATTTGTTTATGACTTAGGTTATGAAATTTATGATATATTTTCATATTTTGGTAAATATCTCTGCTAGGAAAGTTGGCAAGGTAATGAGTGAGGTATTCTTTTGAAGCCACTATCTAAATGCACAACTTCATGTAATAATATGAATTATGAGTATCATACATGGACAGATGTCACAGTTTGTTTGCTTGTAGGATTATGAAAATTAATATAAATTCCATATATGTGTGAATTTGTGTACAAGGAAATAAGGCAATGTCAGGGGTGAAGTGTAATTTTCACAGCAGAACAAACAGCAATTTCTGCAAAAAAGTAATGCTCATCTATGACAAGGGCAGAAATCAAATACTTGGCTTATCTGTCACTTTATGGAAATTAGGATATTTCTAATTTTTATGCCCATATCTTTGCAAGGGAGCATGGTGATGACACACATGATGGATCATTTTGAAGCTGACATTGAACTACACAACTTGCACACTGATATGTCATGTCTGTTTGTTACAGGTGATGAGATATTAAGCTTTGTTTAATTGTCATATAATGAGAAATATAATATTAATCATATTTTATTTATTTATTTATTTGACATTTGTTAACTGGGTTGGTCCAACTGAGTCAAGACCCATTTTCAGTGGAGACCCAAGGAGAAAAGCTTCAATACATAGACAAAAATTATAACTGCACATTATAACTCTGAAATAACATTGTAGAACCAATGCAATTACATAATAAATATAAGTAGAGTAGAAAAAAAATAAATTAAGGAAAGAAAAGTCAGTTAAGTGAAACACAATATATACATATTTACATGGGTTCTTGTTTTCAGAAGAGTGGAGAAAAGAAAAAAAAAGAGAAAGATAGCAGTAATTAAAGTATATGAGACAGAGAGTAATTGTTAGGGAATAAAAGATGAGGAAGAGATTAGGTATGGGCCTGACAGTGACAAGTCCTAGAGGCAAGTAGAAGTTGTTTTAGCCTTTTTTTGAAGAGCAGGGGGTGGGAGATAGTTTTTATGCATATGGGAAGATTATTCCAGGCCTTGGCTACAGTGTGTTTATACAAGATTTTTCCTCCATTTTTGTTAGGTTTATGGATGTCAAGGAGTTGCTGATTGGATGTGAGGAGAAAGCGACTGGGAGTGTAATACGTGACAAGGGTGGAAAGGGAGGGGCAGGATGTGGGTTTGTAAAGGATGGAGTGTACAATGCGGAATTGAGTCAATTGGAGTTGCTGGTGAAATTCTAGCTATTGGAGTGTATAGGGAGCAAGGAAGTGGTGTGAGTTGTGTGGTAAGTTAATAGTGTATCAAGCTATATTGTGATAGGTTTGTTCTAACTTAGATAAAAGAGTAGTTTGGATATTAGTAAAGATAGGAGCTGCATAGAGAAGGGAGGGAAGGAGGAGTGCTTGGGCCAAGGAAAGTTTAGTGTCAGAGGTTAGGAATTTTTTATTTCTTTATAATAGTCCTATTTTATGGTGGGTTTTTTAATAGTTTGTTCAATATGTAGATTAAATTTCAGTTCATCATCAATAGTCGTACCTAAAAGTTTGGTGTGGGGACTTGGTTTAATGGTGGTGTTATCAAGGGATGTGCTAGTGAAGGAAGATTTATGATGAGCTAGAGGTTGAGGGAGAAATAGTAAAAGTTTTGTTTTTTTGGATTTAAAATTAGTTGGTTGTGTAAGAGCCATTTTTCAATGGAAAGAAAAAAGTTTGGGGTATGTATGTGGAGGTCAGTGATAGATTTTGAGATGGTAAGAAGTGTGGAATCATCTGCAGATTGAATAATGGAGGATTGTTTGCATGCAGTATGCAGGCCATTGGTGAAGATGTTGAATTAGAGGTCCAAGAATAGAGCCTTGGGGGGACCCCGGCTTTGATGGGTACGAAGGCGGAACAGGAGGTAAGCCATCTGACTGATTGCTGCCTATTGGAGAGGTAACTTGTGAACCAGACAAGAGAGGGCCCAAAGAGATTGAGGTTGGATAGTTTTAAAAGAAGTAGAGCGTGAGACAGTATCAAAGGCTTTGGAGAGACCAAGGAAAAGGGATGATACTAGTTGATTGTTGTCTCTAGCCTCAGCTACTGTGTGGGTAAAAGATAGCAGTGCAGTGGTAGTACTATGGTGTGGCCTGAAACCATGTTGTGTGGGAGTTAGCAGGTTTTCCTGGAGAAGAAAATGCATGAGCTGAGTGTGGATGCATTTTTCAAGTACTTTTAATAGATGGGAAAGTATAGCTATGGGCCTAAAGTTAGATGGGTCAGTAGAATTTCCACCTTTGTGCAGAAGGATGGTGTAAAAGGATTTCCAAATGTCAGGGACTATGACCTCTTGACTGGATCTGTTGATTAGTAGACTGATAGGGTAGGCGATGGATTCGGCCGCAAGTTTGAGGAAGGTGGGGGGAAGGTTGTCAGCAGTGGGGGAGCAAGGATTGAGTTTGAGAAACAGAGATTTAATATAGGCAGTGGAAACTGGTTTGAGTGAGAAAAGGTTGGTGCTGTGTGGTTTTGAAGAGGTGAGAGGGTGGACAGGGTTGCAGTTGGTGCATGTTAATTTTTGAATAGTATCGAAGAAGTAGTTGTTGAGAAGGGTGGAAGTTTCTAGTAGGGTGTTATTTGGGAAAGGAGTGGGAGTGGAAGGGCTTCCAGGATGTAAAATTTTGTTTACAGTAGACCAAAACTTTGCAGATTGGATTTTCTGTTGAAGTGGGGTGAGGTGTAGGAAGTTTTCTTGTCTCTGTTGATTAGTTTTTTTGGAGAGATTCTTGAGTTGTCTATACGTTAGGAGCAGTGACGGTGTTTTTGTTTTAACCCAAGTTTTCCAGGCACTATCTCTTTTGTGCATAAGGGATAGGGTCTCTTTAGGTAACCAGGAGGCATAGTTAGCTTTGATTCTGTTTCTCCTATTTGGGACAAGGGAGTCGAGAATATTTAGAAATATTTTATTAAACTTTAGCACAGCTTAATTGAGAGGGAGCTACCTGAGGACTGACCAGTCGATACATGATAGTAAGGAGTTTAACATTTTAGGGTTAAAATTTGGTAGTTTACGACAGTCTCTGTAAGTGTGTGATTTTGGTGCTTGGAGTGTGTGTCTTTGGATATGGGTGTGAAGATGGTCACTCAAGGTATCTGGTAAGGTAAGGTAAGGGAGTTATGATAGAGAGAGGGGGTGTTAGTGAGGATCCAGTCGAGGATTGGGTGAGTATGTGAGGTTTTATGTATGCATGTAGGTGATGTAACTAATTGATGGAAACCATGTAGGTTGATGCTGAGTTGTGGGAAGTCAGTTGTGAGTTTGGACCAGTCTATATTGACATCACCAAGGATAATGGTTTCTTAAGATATACTGAGGGAGAGCCAAGACAGAATGTGCTCAAGGGGGGAGATATTATTACCAGGTGGGATGTATAAGGAGGCTATGGCAAATTTCTTATGTGAGATTAGGTGGCAGTTTAAGATAAGTAGTTCGGCAGGGTGGAAGTTTGGAACAGGGATGGTAAGAGTTGAGAGGTTAAGTAGATCAGAATAGAGGATGTCAACTCCTCCACCTTTGTTTGGGTTTCTGTCAGAGCAGAAGATGTTATATCTAGGTGGTAATATTGCTATATTGAAATATATATATTTTTGTGAATATCTCAGTAAAGGAGCATCACACAGTAATGGTTACAGTATCATTTTAAAGTTGACATTCACCCAAACAAATTAATTCCAAATTGCATGAGTCTACATGGTATGTTGACCAAGATATTGTGATTTGTTTTACCAAAAAAGGTAAAAAATATGCATAGCATCAGCATTCCTTGACAAACATTTAATAATGACTTAGATACACAATATAAACCTTTACACCATTGGAAAGAGGAGTGTCTACTGAACAACTTTGGCATTTATATTTTTAGTCTAACTCTTTTGGTTAAAGAGCTATGAGCATTTGTTTTATGTATAGTATTACAAATGGATTATCTGAAAAAGAACTCAGGCTGCACTGTTCTTCCTGTGGTTTAAGTAAGCAGTCAGCATTTTCTGAGTTGCTCTGGAGTGAATGAGTTAAATCATTGTCATATAACTTCTATCTGTTCTTAACCAATGCTTTCTTATTATGTCAAATTTGGTATAATTATTTAAACTGTATTCATTTTTTGTATTATTTTTTTAAAAAGTGTAAATTATTGTTCTTAAAATGGTTTGTAACTCTTTGGAACTCTTCTCACCGGGCTTCTGCTGAAAAGGGGGTCCTACCAAATCAGACTTTCCCGGTAATCAAATATCTATAACTAGACAAATAAGAACCAGTGTTTGCCAAGATTATATATCCCTTGGTCTGAAGGTTGTTGAGCCGCCTTGAAATCAGCTATACATATAGGTTGCTGATTGTGGGATTGCACACATAAAAACCGGTGTTTGCCAAGATTATATATCCCCTCTGTCTGAAGGAGCCATAGGCTTCCTTGAAATCGACTGTACATATAAGTTGGTGATTGTGAGATTGCATACATATCAATTGACATCCATCAGCTCTAAACATGTTGAAAGTTGTAAAACATGAATAAAATATGTCTAAGATGACCTATTTGCTTAGGTTTGCAGAAGCCTTTAGGAAGAAAAAAAGCAGGCATGGAAATCCAACCATGTATGGTTTGTGAAAATGTTTTCTTTACCAAACCGAAGTATGTCACATTTTTCACATTTAATTTGAGGTCATTGTGCTTGCACCAATTGCTAATATGGTCTAACTCATGTTGAAGCATTTGTGAGTCAGTAGAAGATCAAACAACAACACCGAATTTAAAGTCACTTGCAAACTTAGACTATCATAGGCCAAGAGTGTTGGCCTGAGAGACTGAGAAATAGATGCCAAATAGGGAAGGGCGTTGTCGCCTCACAGCAAAAGGTTCTCCCGTTCGATTCTCGGCTGAAGTGCCTTCTGTGTGGAGTCTGCATGTCCTCCCCATGACTGAGTGGCGTTCGAAAGACATGCATGAATGGGCTTGCCTTCGTTGAAGGTTGGGCATCGGGCTAGCACCTTGTTACCATAAAAATCGACTGCCAATCATTAGCGGACCGGAGTTCCGATGTGGCAACCCCTAACCAGGAAAGGACAAAAGAAAAACAACAACAAGGAAGGCAGGACCTTCTTTGATAAAACCAAATTGATTAAGGTCCAGTTTTAAGATATTTTCAATGTCTGGATTAATGAGATCTGAGTTAATATGCTCCATAGCTCTACATATGATGAGGCTAATGAGACTAATAGGTCTAAGGTTACCAGAATCTGTGGTTGGGCCACCCTTGAGTAATGGCATTACGTCTGTTGGCTTTAGGAATATAACCAGTAGAGAAGCTTAGATTAATTAGTGGTTCATATAAGCCATGTTTGTGGTTGATAATTAGGTTGATAAAATGGTGTATTACCAGAGCTAATAGATTAGTCCTGGGATTTAGTAAACTCCATGTAGGCACTGAGTTTACATGTGTGTGCCGTGATGCACTTTGAGTAGAAGCACACATTGCATATTCATGCCACACACTGCATTTAAACATAAATAAGTGAGATTTTGTGGCTGGCAACACACATAGCAATCCTTTTTATGTCAGAGCACTGAAGCTCCATGGTTTTGTGCAGAATGCCACAATGATCACCGGGGCTTAACAGATTATAGTTTTCATAGCTCTGAAACTCTTAGTGCAAGACACCTGGACAAAGGCCAACATAACGGGGTGGACTATGACCTCAAAATAGGGACAGATTTGACATATTTGCTCTTTAGAAATATGCTAAAATAACAAGGGGTTTGTGTGAAGATACATTTTCTGAAGGATTTGATGTCTGAAATGCAAATGTATGCAATTATTGAGTCACATCAGTCACCAGTGATATGGCAGAAAACCACACATTTGATAAGGAGCACACCAAAAGGTATATAAGGCAAATATCTGAACATTCAGTGAAAGTCTGGATTGTTGAGAGGTATGATAGTTAAGTATATGGGCCAAACACAGTATAGGACAATGTATACAGTGAAGAGTATTATGAAATCCCATTCCTGGCCTTTAGTACCGATGTTGTGTAAATGATCTGTAAGGGTACATGGACTGCCATGTAAAATAAACACTCAGGTGAAGTGTGTGTATTAATTAGGGACACACAGATGAATTGTAGGAATGAACACAGGGAAAGAGGACAACCTAATGTACAGCAGAAGAGGGCATGTCAATGGAAGACTGTTGTAGTAGCAACACCACTCATATATGAATGTAGTACAGTACAGACTGCACAGTGAAAATGTGTATTATGTGACTGTCACACAAGGTGACACAATAATCGGGAAGATGTCTGTGTGAGATAAGCATCCTTACATGAACAATGCAGAGGACATCTATCAGGGATGTTGCATAACAGTTGGGGTAGGGTGCACATTGTGAAGCTGTGCAAACTGATTTGCTTGAATATGAGTGTAATCTCAGCAGAGGTCTACAGCATAGACCTATCACATCAGCAAACCAAACACATAAACACACAAAAACATACTCGGAGGCTCTAAATAAAAATCTGCCAAAGCAGCAGAGACCTCCAAAGCAGACATCCAAGCAACCGCTACCCCGCAACAATACCCACGTATCACATATTTCACAAAGTCAGTGTGCCACACAGCCACAGCCCTTAAGGCTAAACAACACACCTAACACACTTGTAATAGGGGACTCGATTGTCAGACACACTGATGTCCCTCTCACCAGACTGAACAAGGAGAAGGTCACTGTAAGCTGCCTGTTGGGTGCCAGGATCCGTCACATAACACAAGCACTCAGGTCACTCCAAAGCAAGTACAAATATGACTCCTTCATTGTCCATGCTGGTGTGAATGACCTGAGATGTGCCTCCCTGGACTACATGAAAAGAGACATAGAGGAGCTCTCTGATCATGTAGCCCAGACCGGTATGACCCTGACCTTGAGTAGCATCTTTCCCTCACCAAGACTGATGCCACAGTATAAAGACAAAATGATCAATTTTAACAATTGGCTAAAGTATTGGTGCCATTCTAAGGGGATTCAGTGTCTGTCAGCCTGGAATGACATGCTTGACAAGACACGTTGCTTCGCTAGGGGCGGCTTGCACCTGTCACCCCTGGGCTTTCAAATACTGGCTAAGGCTCTTGCCACCCCCATAGTGCCGTTTTTAGGCAAGGCTCAAAAGACAAACCCACCTCCATAGACAACACAGGAAAAAAAAAACTAAGGGTAATGCTGCTCAATGCCAGAAGTCTAAACCTCAAGATGCACGTACTCGAGGCTCTCCTCATTATGGAGAATATTGATATCTGTGCAGTGACAGAGACCTGGTTCAAGGCCCCAGAGAGCACCCCAGCACTACCAGGTTATACCTCATGCCATGCTTTTCGGCCCCAAAACTCGGACCGAACCACAAAAGGAGGGGGAGTATCCATATTCATCAAAGATACCCATACCTCCAGGTTAGTGGCACTACAAGAAGCATCGGAGACCATCCATGTACAGTTAACAGTGGGCAGAACTGCCTTTCAGTTTGTAGCCTGCTAGAGACCACCCTCCCAAACTCAGGAACCCCACTCGGCCTTCCTGAGAACATTGGAGAATATGAAGATCTCTCCAAACACAATAATATTGGGTGACTTCAACTACCCGAACATCGACTGGGAAAACTACTCAAGCCCCAACACCCTTGCCCAACGGTTCCTAGAATTTATAAACTCAAATGCTATGGAACAACTGGTCACCACTCCCACAAGAGGGGATAACATATCGGACCTGGTCATCACCAACATGGGGACTCTATGTTCCACACCAGAGGTATGTCCCTCATTGGTAAGATCAGACCATAAATTAATCTCACTGGACATCCATATCCCATCCCCACCCTCAGCCAAGGAAATCACGGTGAAAAATTTCTCAAAAGCAAATTTCACACTTCTCAAAACCGAGGTGGAATCCTTCAAAGCCACCGGGCCATTGGAAAATACTGCCCAAACAGCAGAATCCTTTACAAATGCATTCTATGGACATCTACAGGAATGCATGGATTGTGCTATCCCAAATAAAACCAAGACTCACTCCTCCAAAGGCAGGAGACCAGTCTGGTGGACCCCGGCCATAAATAAGCTATACAACAGAAGGAGGAAGCTACTACATGATAGAGCAACATCCCAAAAAGGGAAGGCATCTCTGATCAGTACTAGTAAGAAACTACAATCCCTCATAAAATTATCTAAGGCCAGCTTCAAAAGCAAAATTGCACAAGACACTAAAGATAATCACAAGGCCTTCTTTAGTTATGTCAGGAATCTGGGGGGCAACTCCCAGATATGCTCTGAGTTAGTACAAAATGACAAAAAATACACTGATCCCACAGACATTGCCAACATCCTGGCAGACAGGTTCAGTGCAAACTCCCCCCCTTCCCCCCCAAAAGACCAAATGTCTATCCCAACAGAATGTAGCCTCCCTGACATCACAAATGCACAGGTGAGAGCTGCCCTCTCCAAAGCAAAAAACACAGCATCAATGGGACCAGACGGTGTCCCGGGCTGCGTCTTACATGAGCTCCAAGAAGAACTAAACCCTCACATAAAGTCACTGTTCAATCTCAGCCTTGCTACAGGATATGTACCCAAGGAATGGTGTACAGCAACACTGGTCCCGCTCCACAAAGGTGGTGCCACAACAGACCCAGGAAACTATCGCCCTATAAGCCTGACTAGTCTGATCTGCAAAGCTATGGAGTGTATCATCATGGAACTCATAAACAAGGACATTGGTAACCTCCAGACACTGGATCCCACCCAATTCGGCTTTGTTAAGGGCAGATCTTGCCTCTTGAACCTGGTTGACTTCTTTGAAACAGTTACCAAGGCCACGGATGAAGGGAAGGTAGTCCACACGGCCTACCTGGACTTCGCAAAGGCCTTTGACACAATACCCCACTCGGGCATCATAAATAAGCTCACCAGCTTAAATATCAACCCCTATGTCACAAGATGGGTTGCAAACTGGCTCAGGGATAGAACCCACATGGTCTGTATTGCAGGTGCCATGTCAGACTCCAAACCAGTTACAAGTGGCGTCCCACAAGGCTCAGTCCTGGGACCTCTCTTGTTTGGTATATACTTCTCTGAGGTACAGGCTAATACGGGAGGACTATGGCTGACCAAGTTTGCAGATGACTGCAAGCTGGGCACCATAATCAACTCTCTGGCTGACACAAGCATCCTCCAAAAGGGTCTCACAGAGATGGATAACTGGTGCCAGAGCCATGGCCTTAAGCTAAATGCCAAAAAGTGCATAGTCATCCCCTTCGGGAAAAACTAAGTGCCCACAAATTACCACACAGGTGGTAATCCATTAAGTACGGAAGAAGTAATTAGGGATTTGGGGACCCAAGTAGATAGAAACCTCTCTTTTGACAATCACGTTGCCAGAGTGGTTAGAAAGACCTTCTATATAGCCCACTTTATCACGAAAGGGTTCACATCTAGAACAAGAGAGGTCATTGTGCCCCTCTACTCATCACTCATCAGGCCCATAATTGAATACAATGCCCCATTTGGGATGTACCTTACTCGACACCTGCAGCAACTGGAGAGGCCCCAAAAGTACCTCACCAAGAGGATCAAGGGACTCAAACAGATGCCCTATGCAGTTCGGCTAAAGAAACTCCAGCTCTACTCAGTTGCTTACCGTCTACTCAGAGGTGATCTATGCCTGACATATAAAGCCCTGTCCAACCCAGAATTAATGGACATGCTCCACCTCAGGAAATCCAAATCCCTTAGAGCTACACGCTCCAGGGACTTAAACCTCAGTACAGAAATAAATAGGACATGCTGGAGGGACAGATTCATATCCCAGAGGCTGTCCTCACTCTGGAACAGAATCCCAGTCCATGTTAGGCAGAGCCCCTCACTGACCCTCTTCAAGAGAAATCTTGACGAGTGGATGGGAGATCGTAAGTTCACCCCTGGGACCTCTTCTGTGTCCCTGCTAGACAGGGGCACAATAAACTAACCTTAAAAGGGCGATCTTCTGTGACCTACTCTACAGAGGCACAGTAAAACGATCTAAAAGGGTGGCGAAAGCCAAACACACTCTGGCTAGGCTTGTAAATGCCCCAGGACAGATAACCTAGTATAAACCTATGAACCTATGAACCTAAGTGTTACACAGGTAAAGGCTCATGGACAACATTAAAAGAAGCAAGCACAATCATGGACAATATCAAAATAATACTGCCAGTAATCCCTTGTCTCTGACATAACATATGGGATTTAGAGTGATCAGAGATGATTCTGCACAAACACACTTGTACAACTATTATGACATGTCCACACTGTATTTGGGTAATCACACACACTGTCCTGGCACTGTAACATCTGCTGGAGATATTAGGAGGGACACTGCTATACCTATATGCAACAGGGTCTATATTAGAACACCGAACATTTGAAATGTTAGGTGTTCTCATATTGACCCATTTTCTGGGAACACTGAAAATATCGAAGTCACAGGAAACTGAATTCTTTCCTAGTGAAAGAATTCAGTTATCCGTTTCTGTTGCTTTGGTATATTCAGCGCTCTGGTGGAAAGTTACGGGTCGGGTTCAGGTAAGTGCGCGATTGTGTGGATTAGGGCGGGTTAGGTGAGTTAGGGCGCGGGTCAGCTAAGTGTGCGATTGTGTGGACGTGTGGGTTAGGGCGGGTTAGGTGAGTTAGGGTTAGGGCGCAGGTGAGGTGACTGTGCAATAGTGACGGACCTTAGGGTTAGGGTTTGGGTTAAGGTTAAGGTAAGTGGATAGTTAGTGGTGTTTGTATAGTTTAGTGTAGGGTTAGGTGTTAGAGTTTAGGTGTATGTGTGTGGATTTCTGTTTGTTTAATGTTCTTGTGTTGTGTGTATGTATTTTGGAACAGCAAATTTTTTCCCTAGGAAAAAATTTGCTGTTCCGAATGTTCGATGTTTTTTTTCGATTGCTAGGGTTCGATATTAGAACACTCAACATTTTAATTGTTTGGTGTTCTAATATAGACCCTATGCAACATTGTGATCAATCCAGGCAATTTGACAGGTGTGCATAGCATATATATATATATATATATATATATATATATATATATATATATATATATATATACATATATACATATTGCACAATCCACACTGTCACAAATGTTACCCATGCCATTAATGTTGTCAAACAGCTATGTATGTACTGTGTGCATCACTGGAACAGGTAGCACACATGCATTTGGTGTAACAACTTGATGGGGGTTCCAAACCATCAGACAGTAATGTTTGTGCCACAAAAAAAAAATACCTAGGTATGACCAATAAGATGTTTGACAGCTCTCTGTAATAAAGGTGGTACACTTCAGGTGCACATCACTGGAAGATTTATAAGGAGGTACATGAAGAAGGGTACTTTGTACTCAGTTATTGGTGTGATGAAGGCTGTGAACTATGGTGGTATTATAGCCTCTGATATGGATGCCCTTCACATACTCAGTTGCTGTGTTACATACAAGAGAGTAGGCACTCTGACCACATGCTGGTGGATGTTCCACATACCATCTACCCCAGAAGAGAGGTCACATACCTATTGGTCTGATTAAAGGATGTGATATCTACATTATACTTGGGTTGTCTGTTTGTTTTCCTGATGTAACAAATTCACCAATGTTTTTGTGTCATTACAGGTGTTGTCATGGCTGTGGTAGCAATCTTTGGTGTGTGTTGAAACTGTTTGTATTATACTAATATCACAGAGTGAGTCAGTAATTGCCCATAATCAGTAGTCCATCAGACAGCTGTTTGGATAGAAAACAGCCTAGCAGACATCCCTGATCTATGGATCTGACCACTGGACATGAGGTATAAGTCACTTCACACATATCAGCATATTTAGATGCCACGTATGTGATGCACTGGTCTACCCGTTTGGTCATATAGGTGTCTATGGAAACATCTGACAGTGTAGACTGAATACCCCAGTGTGGATTGGTGTCAAATGCCTTGGGCTTGCCAAGTTCAAAAGGAATAATAGTGTTGTCATCATGCATGCCCTGGATGACCTGTTTGGGGACATCTAACAGATGTAACAGACATGATGTAGCATTAACAACTCACACAGGTCTGTTGTAGACAGCCAGGATATCAATAGTGTCTATTTAGAAAAGGTCCCTGATGAAATGTTGGCCTACCTCAAACATGAGGAGAGTCAGGATGCATGCATCAGGTGCTGTCCCCCCTCCAACTCAGATGGAGGCATACTGATGTATAGCCTTCTACAGGAACATAGTCTATGTGGAGGGTGTTTTGAAGTGTGTATCCAACCATGTCAGGAAGGCGTATGTGAAGAGTCACATGATAGGCAATCGGTGATGTTGTCACAGCCAATTGACTCTGTGTGATAGGCCTGAAGAAGGTAAGACAATACATACTGGCTAGCCTCAATTGGCCTAGGGTTTGATCACAATCCCCCACACAGCTATCATTGAGAAACTCTCCCAGCTGGGGATTAAACCTTATGTCACAAGATGGGTAACCAGTTGGCTCACTGACAGAACACATACTTTGAAAGTTGGTGAATCAACCTGTACCAGTAGAGCTGTCACCTTTGGTATACACCAGGGATCTGTGCTTGGTCCACTATAGCTTGGAATCTGTTTCTTGACCATTCAGGCTACAGTGTACAATCTTTGGCTTACTGCATTTGCTGATTCTTGCATACTTGCATACTGAGTGCAATCTTTGAGTACACCTATGATGATAACGTACTACAGGAGGGGCTAACACAGACAAATGATTGGTGACAAAGCCACATGGTCTACAAATAAATGCAAAAATGTGTCTTTATTTTTCCCTTCTGCAAAGTGGAATTCCCTGTGACTTGCAGCATTGACAACAGCCCTGCTGTGCTGAAACCCAGTGGTGCAAGCACTGGGAACACATGTACATAGCAATCTGAACTTCGACCACCAAGTGTCTACACTGGTATTGAAAGCCTATGTTGTGCACATCATAAGTCATGCCATCGTATTCCGATGTCAGGAGTATATTACAGCACTGCACTTGAACCTCATCAGAACACTAATATAGAGTATAATGCTCTCTTTTGCATGTACCTCACCAGACACATGAAGCAGCTGGAGAGATCATAGGGGGTTACTTACCAAGAAAACACAGTGCCTACAAACAATGTCATGATGTTTGTGAATAGACTGAAATCCATGTCACTGTAATCTGTATTGCATAGATGAGGTGACTTATGCTTGCTCTCAAGGCTAGTCTCTGACCCTGCCCTTGTGGGAATAGTGCGCATCACAAATCAGATATAGCTGATGACATCAGCAGTGTCTGGTGAGTAGAATATGTCAGTAACAGTGTCCCACATTATTGTGTAAAAGGCTCTCTGTAATGTCAAGCAAGTGTACACACACACACACACACACACACACACACACACACACACACACACCACACCAGTTGACTGCAGTGAGAATAGAACCCCTACCTAAGTACACTGAATACAGAACTCTGTATTTATGGCATACGCCAGAGCTCAAGTCCAAATCAGTGTCTCAAACAACACTTTATTGCTGATGACATCAGTAGTGTCTGGTGAGGAGAATATGGCAGTAACAGTGTCCCACATGCTGATGTAAAAGGCTGTCTGTAATGTCAGGTAAATGCATGCATGCACACACACACACTCACACACCCCAGTTAACTGCAGTGAGAATAGAACCCCTAGCTATCTAAGTACACAGACTACAGAAGTCTGTATTTAAAGCAAGTGCCACAGCTGAAGTCTGATTCAGAGTGTCTCAGGCAACACTTTATAGCTGATGATATCAGGATTGTCTAGTGAGGAGAATATGGCAATAACAGTGTCCCACATGCTGGTGTAAAGGCTCTCTGTAATGTCAAGCAAGTGCACGTGCACACACACACACACACACACACACACACACACACACACACACACACACACACACACACACACACACACACACATGCCCAGTTGACTGCAGTGAGAAAGAAACCCCCTACCTAAGTACACAGACTTGAGACGTGCCTCACTGGACTATATGAAGCAAAACATGATTGAGCTCTATGAATATATGTCCCAGGCAGGTATATCCCTAGCCTTGAGCAGCATTCTACCCTCACCTAGGATGATACTACAATATAAACAAAAAATGATTGACTTCAACAATTGGCTTAGTTTCTGGTGTCATTCTGAGGGGATCCTGTTCCTTTTAGCCTGGGATGACATGGTTGATAGACCATGCTGCTTTGCCAGAGATGATCTTCACTTGTCACATCTAGACTTTTGGTTACTGGCTAAAGCACTTGCATCCCCCATAATGCCTTGTTAGGCAAGGTATCAAGAACAAATTCCGATGTGAAAATATCACTCCAATAAATTAAAGGTTATACTGCTAAATGCTATCAAGTTTAAGTCAGAAACTGCACTCTCTGGAAGCACTCCTCTCCCTGGAGGATGTCGAAATCTGTGCAGTCACAGAAACTTGGTTCAGGGCCGCAGAGAGTATCCCAGCCTTGCAAGGCTAGAATGCCTTCCACACTTACAGACTGCAAAATGAATGTATGAGAAGCAAAGGAGGAGTATCTGTCTTCATCAAAAATAGATATACCTCAAGACTGGTTAGACAGAAAAACTCCATGGAGTTCAACTAACTGTGGGTAAGACTCCCTTTGAAGTCATCATTAGCTGTAGGCCCCTTCAATGAACCAAGATACCCATGTTGTTTATTTATAACTGCCTGAGTCAATTAAAATGTAACCAAACACTCTAGTCATAGACGATTTTAACTATCCCTCCACTGACTGGGAAACTTATACGAGTACTAACATGCGTACACAAAGGTTCTTGGACTTTGTTAGCACTAATGCCTTGGAACAAATAGTATGAAACCCCACAAAGGGCTGAAATATTCTCAACCTGGTCCTCACCAACGTGGTTGACCAATTGCAGCACCACAAGAATAGGACCCTCACTGGTTAAATATGATTACAAATCAGTCACATAGCTAAAACACTTGAACCTCTCTTAGGTGAAATCAGGCTAAACAATTTCAGCAAAGCTCATTATACCCTCCTAAAGGATGGCATAAATATTTTCCAAGCTCCTTTTCTCACAGATGGCATTGGCAACTATACTAAGGTGTACACACATGCCCTGTACAAACATTTAAACAAATGTATTGACACAGCTGTAGTTGATAGGTTCAAAACAAGATCCTGAAGAAAAAACAATCCTCCCTGGTGGACATCTAGTATTGATAAGTTATACAACAAGAGGAAGAAGTTGCTGTATAACAATAAAAAAGAGAGGTCCCAGCACTGGAAGAACACCTTCCTCTGTTTGAACAAACAAATAAGACAACTTGTAAAATCCTCTAAGGGCAACTTTGAAAAAAATTTAGCAACCATAGCTAAGGATAACCATAATACATTCTTCAGCTATATCCGTATCCTAAAAGGTAGGACCCATACATGTACTGAACCATCTGTGGATGGCATAGCACAAACTGATCCTGTGAAAATAACTAACCAATTAGCTGACAGGTTTGGCAAAAATTGCACCCCCCCTATCCCCTCCAAACATTCCAAAAAGTATTCCCTCTGCATCTCCCCCACCTTGCATCTCCAAAGAGCAAGTTATTAATGCTCTCTCCAAGGCCAAAAAACAGCTTCTGTGAGACTAGATGGTGTCTCAAGCTGCATTTTAAATGGTCTAAAACGTGAATTATCAACTCCATTAAGTACTTTCTTCAATCACAGCCTGAGTACTGGTTTTGTCCCTGCTGAATGGAAAACAGCAACCGTCATCCCCCTTCAGAAAGGGGTTACAGCAACAGACCCTGGGAACTACAGACCCGTAAGCTTAATCAGCCTTATCTGGAAGGCCATGGAATGAATCACAGACCTTATAAATAAGGATGTAAGTAATCTTCAGGCCCTTGATCTGACACCGTTTGGTTATGTCAAAGGCAGGTCATGCCTGTTAAACTTGTTGGACTTCTTCAAAAAAATCACCAGGGCCATAGATGAAGGCAGATCTGTGCTACAGCCTACCTTGACTTAGTCAAGGCCTTCAACATGATCCCACATTCAGGCAAACTCTCCCAGTTGAATATCACCCCTTATGTCACCACGTGGGTTGCTAACTGGCTCACCAACAGATCATGCTCAGTAAAAGATTGGGACTTTACCTCAACCAGCAGACCTGTCACAAGGTGAGGTTCCAGAGGCATTAGTGCTAAGCCCTCTATTGATTGGAATATACTTCTCAGAACTTCGGGCCAAAATAGAGAGGCTGTGGCTGACTAAGTTTGCTGACAACTGTAAATTAGGTGCAGTCATTGAATCCCCAAACAATATCAATATACTTCAAGAGGGACTAACACAAACTAATGACTGGTGCCAAAGCCATGGACTCAAACTCATTGCAAAAAAATGCATTATCATCCCCTTTGGTAAAAATGATATCCGTGCAGACCATCATATAAATAATAATACCCTGAGTAACAACTCAATAGTGAGAGACTTGGGAATGCAAGTTGACTGTAGCATAAACTTTGACCACCATGTGTCTAATGTGGTAAGGAAGGCATTCTACATTGCACACCTTATTAGAAAAGGCATTGCCTCAAGAGCGAAAGAGGTCATAACACCCCTGTACTCGACCCTCATCAGGCCAATTGAGTATAGTACTCCCTTTGGCATGTACCTTACCAGGCACGTCCAGCAACTTGAGAGATCTCAGAGATTTCTAACCAAAAAAAAATTCAGGGTCTCCAGCAGATGTCATACCTTGACAGACAGAAGTCACTGTTACTGTACTCAGTAGCATACAGACTTCTTAGAGGAGACTTGTGCCTGGCCTACAGAGCAGTCTTGGAAAAAAACTATTGGAAATGTTGCACATCTGCAAGTCAAATGGGAGAAGGGTCACCTGCTCCAGGGACCTTATCCTCACCTGAAACATAAATAGGACCTTCTGGAGAGACAGGTATGTCTCTCAGAGGTTGCCAATCCTCTAGAATAGGCTACCAGTTCACATCAAACAAAGCCCCTCTATGACCCTGTTTAAGTGTAGCCTAGATGACTGGACAGGAAACTGTAAATACCTGCTGTGGATTTTACCTATAACCCTCCTAGATATGGGCAGTCATTGCTAACTAAGATCTTGAGTTTAGTTAGGATCCTTTATATTGGGTTTCTCTAGTATTATATTGGGCACATATGGCTAGGCTTATAAAGACCTTCAGGTCAATAGCCCAGTAACCACCTATGAACCTATAGAACTCAGTACTTTATGCTAGTGCCATGGCACAAGTCTGACTTTTACAAGGCTGCAGGACAACTTATAGTGGATGGCATCAGCAGGGCATGTTGGAGAGAAGATGTTGGGAGGTCTGCTTGAAATGGCTGTGTAGGCATGTGCAAGTATCAAATTACTGTCAGTCCATGGGATTGGAGCAATAACTGTAGGATACACACTTCTGCTCTTCTGGCTAGATACACACACACACACACACACACACACACACACACACACACACACACACACACACACACACACACATACAAACACACACACACACACACACACACACACACACACACACACACACACACACACACACACACACACACACACACTCACAGTTGACTGCAGTAAGAACAGAACCCCTGCCTATCTAAGTACACAGACTACAAAACCTAGTACTTTGCGCAAGTGTCACGGCACAAGTCTAACTTTTACAAGGCTGCAGGTCAGCTTATAGTGGATGACATCAGCAGGGCATGTTGGAGAGAAGATATTGGGAGGCCTGCCTAGGTTCATAGCTTCATAGGTTCAGAGAATGTTACTAGGCTAATGGTATCGGAGTGTTTACAAGCCTAGCCGTGTAAAAAATACAAGTACCCTTATTGAGTTTAGTTAGATGGTCATTGTTAGCAGAGCAATTTTGTGATCAGAACTGGCTACCCGTGTCCATGAAGAACATCAGTACCACCTTAGGGGTGAATTTACAATCCCTCATCCAGTTGTGAAGGTTGCGTTTGAATACAGTCATTGAGGAGCACTACATCACATGTAGTGGGAGCCTGTTACAGAGGAGTGGCAATCACTGGGAGCTATATCTGTCTCCTCAGCATGTTCTGATTATGTCACAGGCTAGGTGGAGATACCTGGAGCAAGTTATTCTTGTCCCATTTGATTTGCAGATGTCCAGCATTTCCAGTAGGGCAGGGTCTGAGACTGCTCTGGAGGCCAGGCACAGGTCACCTCTCAGCAGCCTGCATAATACTGAGTACAGTAAAAGGTCATTCAGTCTTTACATGTATGTCATGGTTTGGATGTCCTAAATTCTCCCGGTCACAATCCTCTGTGTTTTCTCCAGTTGCTGCAGGTGTCTGGTGAGGTACAGACAGAAGGGAGCATTGTACTCAATTAATAGCCTGATAATAGTCGAGTATAGTATAGCTATGACTTCCCTGGTCTTGGATGTGATGTCTTTATGAGGTGTGCAATGAAGAATGTGTGTCTAACTACTATGGACACATAGTGATTGAAGTGTAGATTGCTATTAACATGTGTTCCAAGTGTCACAACACTGTGTTTGAGCTTAGAGAGGTGCTATGCATATCATAATTAGCAGAGGTATTTCATTGCCAAAGAAAACAATGAGGCATTTTTTGCCTTAAGGTTCAGTCCAATGGTTTGGCATCAGTTATTTGTCTGTGTCAGCCCTTTCTGTAACATGTTAACATCCTCGGGGGACTCTGTATATGAGTGCATCTAGTTGACAGTCATCTGCAAACTTGGTAAGCTGCAGGCCATCTACCTTTGCCTGGACTTCAGAGACATAGTTTCCAAACAGTTGTGGGCCCAGCACAGATCCTTATGGTATTTCACTGGTAAGTGGTCTAGTGGTGGAGGTGTAGTTCCCAACTTTGACAGTGTGTGTTCTGTTGGTGAGCCATTTGGCTATCCATCTATAATGTATGGATTAATCCCCAGATGGCAGATTTTCTCTATGATTCCTGAATAGGGGATAGTGTCAAAGGCCTTAGATAAATCACCATAGACCATATGTCCTGTTGTCCCTCATCCAGGTCTTCGGGGTCATTGTCAAAGAAGTCCACTAGGTTTAGTAAGTAAGATCTAACCATGAGAAGACCAAATGGGTTGGATCAAGTGTGTTGAAGGTCACCTATGTCCCCGTGATGATTCCTTCCATAGTCTTCCAGATAAGGCTGTTTAGGCTTATGGGTCAATAGTTCTTGTTCTGCATGTTACCAGATTGATATGCATTGCATATCACACAACATTTGATAAATAATTTATGTTGTGTAATTGCTATATGTATGAAAAAAGTATTGAGACACTAGGGTTGCAGTGATCGAGGGAGGCAGCACATGGCTGCATTGTAAATATGTGACATATTTTTTACATAGTGCCTTCAGTTTATGTATCCACATGTGATTTCAGGACATAAACAGAAAATGGTCAGTAAACAGCAATAATGCATAATAATATTTAGTTTTCCATAGTGCAGTGAGCAGCGGGTTTGAGCTGCAATTGGCAAAGTGTTTGCACATGAGCAATACACATTTCCATTACTTTCCCTGTTTGCACATAGTTAACCAGTGTGCAAGCATGAGCCGCATTGCTAAAGTTTAAACGTTAGTATTGAATCTGTAAAACACACCTGCTGCTTAACTGACTCTGTGGCAGCAGATGTAAATGCATTGGCACATTTCTTTTTAAGCCCAGATGATACTGGGTTTGAATGCAGGTGTATCTAATAATCTTAAATAAACAGTGATAATGCAATGGCATTAATTCTTTATAGTTGATGTGTGTTGGCATAGCATAGCAGTGTAAAGTTGCATTGCATGGAGGTAAATGCAGAGTTATAATGCTGCTTGGCATTGCTGCATGATGCCAAACTCTGGGCAAACATAGAGGCCAAAAAGTGAAGGGGTCCATTGCTTTTTATGCTACTTATCTGTGTTGTGTGTGATTCTGTTTTTTTTTTTACCAGATTACAGGTGTTAAAATGGGGTAGATAAGAAAGTGGTGAAATGGGGAGCAAGCAGGGGGAAGGACAAAGGGAAAGCAATACACGAATGTGCAGGAGGGAGATAGGAAAGAACCATATCTATCCATTTCTTCAACAGTAAAAACCTATCATATGCGCAGAATATTAGCTACATTTGGACTGTCACCTCCAGAGAGAGGGTTGACAACAATGTAATCATGTTCCGCTCCGCTGTTATACTATTGTCTTTTTTAACAATGCAATCATGTTGTTTAGCCAGTTGGACTGAATCAAATGTGTCAATAAGTCATGTATGCAAAATGGAGAGCTATGTATGGGACATTTTTTTGTGGGACAGGTGCCCATTTTTTTAAATTCAGCAAGAGAGGACTGAAAGAAACAAGATGAGACAGGGACAGTGAGAGAAACAAAGGGTTGGGGGACACCATGATTGGAGTGAGGGAGGGGGCAACACAGGCCTATGCCTGTCAAGCTTGGAGTCATTGAAAATTGAGTTTTCACCCAGTGGACTGCTATCACTGCCCACTTACTCTGCAGGTGGCTGGAGTGCTTGATGTCTTTTCCTGCTGTGGATCATGAGGGAGAGCAGCCTTTCTATCCAGCATAGGCATTCACTGTTTGTGCGGTGCATGACCGTACCCCAACCCTGGCATCTCCCAGCAGGTGATGAAATCATCACTGTTTCTGAAGGGTAAACCTGTACTAGCTTCCGGGGCAGTAATACCTGATGACACAGGTGGTGCATGGGGCAGCAGAGGCAGTGCTGCCAGGCTGGCTGACAGACATGCTGGGCATTGGTGCTATAGCCAGTGGAGTGGGGGCAGGCTTATCCACTGGGGCTGGCCTACCTCACTGTGCTATGTAGCAATTAGTGATGTGGTACACATGGAAGATGTGGAGCCATTTTGATGACACAATAGAAAATAAAAAAAACAGAGATAAGGGTTGCGGAGAGAGAGAAAAAAAGAGATAAAATTAGTACCATCATATGTGATATACAATGCATTAACACAATTATACAACTCTTTTATCTGAAGTATTACATTTAAGCATACATCCTAACAGATACACACTATACTACAGATTGCTGAAAGCAATCCTTGAAATTTGCATATATTGCACATATGCATGTTCAGTTATACACAATACAGTAAATGGCATGGCATTTGTACCACTGGTTTAGAGGTTTTAATTATTTATTTAATTAGTTAATTAATTAATTAATTTAACATTTGTTGACCAGGAAAGTCCGATTAGGACAGAGTCTATTTCCAGCAGAGGCCTGGGGTGAAAAGCTCCAGAACGCATGTCTTTGGAATGTGGGAGGAAACTGGAGTACCCAGGGGAAACCCATGCGACGGCAGGGAGGACAAGTAGACTCCGCATAAAAGGCACCCCAGCCAAGAGTCAAACTGGAGAACCTCTTGTGTGAGGCGACAACGTTAACCACTGCACCACCCAGCATTTAATGTAAATATTAAAGAAATGCAGTATTGTAGAGTTGTGATTTGTAGTATTTGAAACCACAACCTCTGACTACAGTATGATATTTGATTCCTACAATTGGTTTATGTTACAGACTAATGGATGCATACTTGCTTTTACAATTGATATATGTATGTTGAGTGTGATACAACTGTATTAAAAAATGTTTATCTTTAACTTTTAAAGCTACAATAACACTTCTATTGTGCTGCATACATACCACTTGCTTTCCTCAGTCTGTCCATTTGAGCAACATGAACCTGTCTATTGAACTCATGTTCAATGGCAGTTGGGAGAAGAACAGAAAAGAACAGAAGAGTATTATGCATATCATTCTTGCCTATACTTAGCTTTCTATGTCTTACAAGTAGTGTCTTACTGTCATATTTACACAGCTGTGGGATGTCTACATTTTCAAATTCATTCAACCAACGGTTGAGGGTATCCCTTTTTCGCCTTTGTGGGTCATTAAAATGATGCCTACAATGATCTCCAGTGTGTGGGATGCCAGTGACACTTGACACAGCCTGAGACAAACTATTTCACTCCTCCAACTTGTACTTTAAGCCAGAATAGTCCCATTGCAGAAGCATTTGACTATGATGGTTTACCAGGAGTCCAGTAAATATCATAGACTCCTGGACACCCCATCTCTGTGTCCTAAACTGGGCACATTTCTCTCTAATGCCAGCCATGTACACCAGCCAAACTAAAACAATGGAAACTGATGCTTTCATGCCCATTCCAGTTATCACATTTACTGGTTGCGCGGAAACCTGATCAACAATATCAACAGAGATTAAGCAATATTAAGCAGATCGCAACAGTACCAAGCAGGGAGGAATTAAATAAATGGAACTGGAATGTTAATCTGACACCTGGCCTTAGTTTGAGGGGTGTCTACTGATGTAGCCTGGAAATATATATTGGAAATTGGAAAGTAACCGTTTGGTGAGTTAAGTTTGCAGACATGCACTGGGGCCATAAATATAATGACCTGATACATTTGTTTTTACCTTTATACACTGAAAAAAAAAATGATATTTACACTGTGGGATTCAAACCTAGGCATAAGAGACAAAACGTTTTCTTCCACAGTGTTGATTTTCCAACTTTGCCACAGAAGAAGTGCTGCTCAGACATAGTCAGGAATCATACATAAATACAGAGTTTGAGGTGTTACTCATGTACATGTGTGCCCTGGGTCTATATTATATGCACGAACACTTTGGTTGTCGAATACAACATGATCAACACCTATTCAGCGAACGCACAAGTCAGCAAAACCTTGCAACGCAGAAAAACAGAAAAACACATCACCAAAATCGTTTACTTGGCCAACACCGTTCCACCCACTAATGAAAACAAAACACACTTCCCACTACACCACTCGCTACATACTACCCACCCAAACAAAATAAATAAACCACATACATACACTAACCTAAACCCTACTTCTAAACCTACACTAACCCTTACATACACTACTTTCTATGCACTTACCTTATCCCGCACCCTAACCCTAAGGTCCGTAACTAAGACACACTTACCTTAACAAGCTGTAACCAAACGAAATAAATAATCCATACACACTTAACCAAACCCTGCTTCTAACCCTTACATACATTACTATCTATACACTTACCTTAACCTGCACCCTAACCCTAAGGTCCGTAACTAAAGCACACTTACCTAATGGAGCTACACCGCAGAAGGGCCGACTATGCCGAATCAGGATTTTGAATTTCGTGGTTTCCAGCATTTGGTGTTCTCGCAATTCGCTTATTAGGTGTCAAACATGCCATATTCGACAACCTAAGCTTTCTCGCTTACGATATAGACCCGTGTGCCCTGACAAGGTTATTGGGTATAAATTCAGTTGTGTATGTGTCTTATGTAATTGTGAAGGCCATTCAAGTTCATATAGCAGTATTATACTTAGAGAAGTATATTAGACATTATACATACCATCAGTCATACATCTGAAAACACAATGATGTTGTCTCTTCCCTCATATATATAATACATATCAGCTCCACTATATGAAGTGTTATAAGTGAGAGTAAATATAATGGGAAGTGGAACAACAGTAAAAGTGTATGGAATATCTGGGTCTGCATTAAATAATCAAACTTTCAAAAGTTCGACTGTCATATGGTCAACACCATATGATCGAATTTTTGAAAGTTTGAACGTTTTAATGGAGATCTCCGTACAGGGCGTACTGGGAAGATTTCCCTTTTCTGCACTGTAGTGCGATCACAGAGTTGGTATATTTAAAGAGCATGGGTTGTGGGGAGTGCAGGAGGCTTGCCCCTTGCTTAAAACGTTCAGGTAGGCTATTTGTTTATTTATTTTTTTTTAGATATTTGAACTTTTAAAAATTCGATCATATGGTGTTGATCATATGACAGTTAAACTTTTGAAAGTTTGATTATCTAATATAGACCCGGATATCCTGTATTAGAACCCAGGACCATGTGTATGACAGTCCTGCACTTACAACTGTTACCACAAGAATATTGAAATAATACTTCTCTATTTTTTTCAGTTTATTGCTATAAACTGCAGTGTCACAACATTAAAAATAGGTTTCACACCATGTACTATAACCTAGGACCATCTGTACTCCAGCCCTACACTTACACCTGCTGCAACAGGACTAGTTACATGACTCATCCATTAGAACCATCCCCCACCCCAAACACTTTAAAAAAGTGCTAAAACATTTCCTACTTAACACAAGGACCTGCCCTGTCATAACCGCACCTAATCCTCTATACCCCTCTATTACCAATATAATATACAGGAATTATTTTATTCTCCTACTCTCCAACACACCTTTTTTGGTCTAATCCCCATGAGTTAGGCTATTATAACCCATGTAAATATGTATATACTTAAATCTGCTTCAACTATCTTTGTCTTTACTGTCAACATGCTCTACCTTAATTTCTTCTCTTAGTTGCATCTTACACTTACACTATTTTTTTTTCTCTATTTCTTACTCTACCTCTTTCATCTAATATCACCATTCATAAAAACAAAAATTTTTCAAGTATTGTAAACTATAGTACATTTATCTTTCTTTCTTTCTGTAATTTTAAATATTTTTTGTATGTATTACAAATGTTGTTCTGTATAATCTCTGGAGCTTTTTCCCTCAGGTCTCCACTGAAAATGGGCTTTTGGCACAGTTGGACCAACCCAGTTAACAAATGTCAAATAAATAAATAAATAATTTCCTAATTTATTAATCATTCTTAAGTTCTCTGTGTTAACCACTACGCAGTGCCAATTAGCGTGTTTGTGCAGTGCCCAAGAGAATTAAATTTACCCTGTTTCAATTATTGTCTGTCTGAATCCTGTCTGCAGGTGTTGACAGCTGCAGCTGTTGGGGAACCTTGCTAACCATCACGCAATGCTGCTAAAGGCAGTTGCACTATGGAAAACAAAACTTGCATCAATGTATTGTTTTTGACCTTTGCCTTTTACAGATGCCCTGTTTGCAGGTGTTCTGCAGGTGTTCTGTTTGCTTCCTGGGTGGACCACTAGTCCAGTTTGTGCACTGCCATGCTTTGCACAAAAGAGATATGTATAGGCAAATCTTGCATTCATTTTTCTCAGTTTCCTGTGTTTGCACCAAGCCGCACACTGAGCAAGCAGTGCTCCCCCCCAAAAAAGAAAAAGTGGTAGAAATGAGAAAAATCAGTGTATGACATACACACTACAGCATGTTAGTATGCATGAAATATTTCTGCATACATCTAGATTTGAACTCTTACTGTAATGAGCCTTCATAACACAGTAAGGGTTCCTTATTCCTCTTTGCCACACACAGCTTTTCCAGCAAGGAACTGAAATCATTCTACATACAACCAACTGCAATATCATCTACAGTAATATGAAATAGTATAACATTTATGTTTATTAATTTTGGATGTAGTGCACTGAGTGATCACACAATCAGTTATGAGTATTGTTTGAAAATATGCAGTTATGTTTTACCTCCATGTGTTTGTTGCTTATTCTTCTGTTTTCTGACCACTAATCTGACACATGCTGTCTGTTAGCCATTCAATATCATTGTCCTTAAAATGCGTGAGGATAATAAATGGCAGTAATGTAATATGCATTTACCAACAAATGAAGGGGAGGTTGGATGTTAATGAACAGAAGCTGTGAATTGTGTGCTGCTTGCTTACATTTCCAACCTTGACAAAATTATGTCTAACACTTTGTAAGTCTAACCTGACGCACCCACTGGATGTAGGGCAGTCTGCAATGCTGTTGTGTTTTCCTTTTCCCAACTAGTAATCATTCATAGTTGCAGTCCATTAAAAAACAAACTCTGAGGGAGTGCCTGCAGTATGTTTACATCTGATACATGGACGCAAGTATTTGGGATTCAGCAATTCTAATGCGTTCACACCTCATTTGCATCTTCACCATGCAGACAGCCCTGAATCTACACCATAAAAAGGCTACCATGTAGTTAGGGAAACTGAAGGTGAGATTTGTTTATGTGGAGAAAACAGAAAAGATGCTATTACTTTGGGATGTATCTGCACAGAAGATTACTGGACTTGAGAAGGTATGCTTGCATTTTCTCAGCTGTATAATGCATATCGTCCTGGGATCCTGCATTTGTTCCTGTGCGTACAGCACATAGGGCAGTAAGCCCCCTTTAGCACTCGTTTCCATAGCAGGTACAGGTTTTACAGGATAAGATTTCTAGCCCAAGGCCCAACCCTCCTTAGAGTGTACACCACACACTTGCACACACACACACACACACACACACTCACACCTAGGGCCAATTTAGAGTGCATTTCTGTTATGGCACAAACAAGGACATTTTTCTATTGTTACTCTCCTTTTTTTTTGCATCCAGGGTGTTCATATTTCAAATTTCTAGACTGTTTTAAGTTTCTGTAGTGGGTAAGACTGAAATTCTACCTTTTCTGTTTGATCTGGGAACAGTTATTCTGTAGTTATGTGATACTTATGTGTATTATCCTTCTGTTGTCTTTTAGGACACCTAGGACTATGGCCCCCAGGCATCTCAAGCCCTGAAAACCACCTTTCACTGACCCTAATAATCAGTTCATTGTGGAACCTTTTCAGCAATGTGGTGCCTTTCTGCTTGAGAGAGGACGAGGAGATATGTCAGGCAGAATGCAAATTTGGCAGCAAATAGTTGCAGGCATTAATACAGTAGGTGCCCATAGCAGGATATATTATCAGGTGCATCATAGGGCCCCTGGTGTGATCTCATCTGCATGGAGGAGAGCAGCTGCAGAGGGCTGTGATCAGATGGGTACCAGGGGATCTGCTACAGAGCCACCACTAATAGCAAATGAGTTCCTGTCCACTGTCAGGGATCCAGACAACTCCCAGGAAAGTGCAGAACAGCATGTCCTTGACATTGGTGCTACTGTTTCAGGGACAACAAGCATGTCCCAGGAGGAGCTTCCAGGTAGGCTTTTGTATCTCAGTTGTTAAATACTGTTGTACAGTAGAACAATTTAAATCAATACATTAGTTCTGTTTCACAATTTCTTTTGGTGGGGATTGAAGATTGTTACAGTTAACAATGCATTCTGATTGCTTACACAGGTCTATGTTCATCCATTGAATGGAACTTCCATCTAATGGCTGAACATTAAACCTTATACTTCAAACATTGGGGGGGTGTGGTGGGTGAAGCCCCCCACCTGGGTGAGTTTGAAATACTACTGTGGAGCACATGGGGAAGTGGTGACCCACTAGTTACTTTTCCCATCGATGAAATAAACATTCGCTAAATAAGGTTCGGTGTTCAGACGTTCTATGGAAGTTCCACTCGATGGTTGAACTTAGACCCAATTACAAATGAGCTTAGGTTGGACTTGTCATCCAAATTCTTGTTGGAAGTATAGTTAATGGACATATAAAGGGGAAAATGTATTACCCCTTGTTTTACTGTTAATTGTGATGATGTTATCCATACCTTTTGCTTAACTTCTTCCAGGACCATCTGGCATAGGGAGCATACCATCCTCTGCATTTTTATGTGAGTACAGATGAGCACTTCAAAAAAATATTATAGTGTGTGATGTTGATGTCAGGACTGTTGTATGCATTGCTGTACTGTCTAATAGTGGCACCACTGTTATTTTGTTAGCATATATTGGGCTATAGTAGTTTAAGTATTAATTGTTCCTGTGTTTGTTGCTTATTATACCAGGTGATCCTAACAGTAGAAGTGCGGGACTTCTACCACCTGATGTCAGAGTATCAGCAGACTCTGATGATGATGGTGGCCAACCAGAGGCAGAGTCAGTGGGTGCAGAGGTTGAATCTGACACTGAGGTTGACATATAGCCATCCCCTGAAATTCCATCAGACACAGCCAGTAGGCCTTCACCTACCCATTCCAGTGAACTCTCGGATATTGGACAGGTGGAGGGCAAGACAGTCAATCAGGGAAGTGTGGTTACTGTGGCTTAAGTGCCTGTTGACTCTGGTCATAGCCACAAAGTGTGGGCAATGTGGGGTGTGGGGTGTGAGGTGTGCTTGGAGGAGGCCTACTGTCCATCCTCCACCTGATCCAGGTATTTCTTCCCATGCCACTCAGTGTATGTTTAGGGTCATCATGGAGGCACAGGCATGTTCCCATAGGTCCTTCAGAGAAATGTTTAGGGTTGTGGATGTGGCACAAGCCAACATGTGTGACTGCCTCCACAGTGTTGCCAATTCAATGGATCAGATGAATGACACATTGGAACAAGCGGTGTGTGTGATGGAATGTCTGCTGGGAGGGGGATGGCATCCTTGTGGACTTAGGTCAGCCACATCATCTGCTGTTAGACAATGTGGCCATGTCCGATCATGCTCCTGTAGTGACACTACTTCCACTGCTACATCAGAGGTTGAGCTGTTCACACCCAGACATGACAGCCATTGAGGTTGTAATCCTGGGTGTCTTAGTGGGGGGAGCTTGTTCAGCAGATATCAGTCATGTTCAGGTAGCAGCAGTGCATTTGACCATGATCACGGATGTGCCAGTGCAACTCCTGGCAGAGCCAGTTCTTGTGGTTGGGTACAACAGTGGTGAACTGCCACCTCTACCTTGTACTGCCCACCCCTGTCTGACATACTAAGACACAGAGCTAGCACAGAGCTTGGCTGTGTTTATGCAGACACTAAAAACAAGAGAAACAAACACAACTGTGATAAAGTGAAGCTTGTAAACCAGCAAAAGTCAACAAAAAAAAAAAAACCAGCTTCACAGCACTGAGCTAAAAACCAAGTTTTAATGCAAATGTTGAATATCAAAGCTTTCAGACAAGGTCCTTCATCAGTGTTATAAAATGTTTCCAAAGTGCATACAATTTATATCATTCAAAAACAATCACATGACACAACCCATCCTATCAAAACAATTAATTAATCTTTCACCAATTAGAAAATTCCTCTTATATAAAATTCTTAAAAATACATATACACACGTATTTACTCATATAAAAAACATACACATTAAAAGCATATAAAAATATGTATAATTATATAGTCCTATAGCAACTAATCAGGACCTTATACATTATTGTTCATGTTTCAAAATGGTTTAAGTGAAACCTGATTATTAATTCAGTATTAACAACATTATTAGAAAGATTCAAAGTCAGCATTAGTAGCAGCCAAAAAATCCTGCTGGTACTCCAGAGGCTACATTACTGTTAAAGTCAAAAGTATTGTCCAAAAGAGGTTCAGAGGCAATACTAATAGTAGTAGGGAGACTTACTGGTGTTTGAATGATTTGCTCCAAGTTACAGGGCCATTGCGTTGCCTCCCTCGAGAATGAGAGCGTCCTCTGGCATCCCCGTGTTGCCGTTGGTTCACCTTCTCGGGGATGTTTAGAACCAAATATTGAGGATGACCTAAAAAAGATTTAGTTGTTGTTAAGTTCTTAGAAAAGTCATTTTTTGATGTTCCTTGCTCAGAATTACCCTCATTATTGATACGCGCATTCACTGTTCCCATCCGCACTGATGTTTCAGACACCGAGGGTTCAGGGGCGGATCTTATATAACTTCCTCTTACATCCGATTGGCCAGTCACAGACTGTTCAGTCATTGCTGCTGTAGTTAGTGATATCTCATTGGTTGGCATCTCAAAAGTGTCTAAGTCATTTATTGAAGCCCGTTTAGCATCAGGCTTTGGCTTAGTTATAATATTCTGTTCCTGCCTCAATTGCTTGGGCCAAGAGAGAATATTACCACAAGTAAAATCATTAATGTCCCGTTGTATTTTATGTTTCTTTGTTACTTCCAGCTGCTTGTCATAATCACATAGGCTTATATGCTTTTAATATGTATGTTTTTATATGAGTAAATATGTGTGTATATGTATTTTTTAAGAATTTTATATGAAGAATTTTCTAATTAATGAAAGATTCATTAATTATGTTTTGATAGGATGGGTTATGTCATGTGATGTTTTTTGAATGATATAAATTGTATGCACTTTGAAAACATTTTATAACACTGACGAAGGACCTTGTCCGAAAGCTTTGATATTCAACATTTGCATTAAAACTTGTTTTTTAGCTCAGTGCTGTGAAGCTGTTTATGCAGACACTCACACACCAATTTCAACTGGAGGACCCATACAGACACACACACAGCAGTTAAATGGTTCAGCTGTGAAGCTTAAAACTCATTTTGTCTTACTGGCCATTTGTTGCTTTATCCAAATGTTTGCCTACTTCTCTTTGTTACTCACACATACTCACAGACCTTTAGTGTCAACCTAGGCTTCCTGTCCCCCATAACTGCCATATCCCTGTTTTGTATCTTTTGGATTCCATGTCTGGGCTCCATGTCTGATGTTCAGGGTGCATAGCTGACTTAGTGCTTAGTATAGCTGTATTTGTGATGTTGAACTGGTAGTTGTACCTTTGACTTATATTGGTTTTAGAAAGTTAGCCAGTTGATATTATCACATTTTTCCATCTTTATTGTTAGTGATCTTGTGATGATTGTGAAGTCTGAAATTGAAATATGTACCATTACTTTCTAACTTCTGTCTTTAATGATTTTTTCCAGTACAAATGTATGATGCTAAACTGAGGGCATGCAGTGACCATCACTACTTTTGAGAGGTATGACTGTGAATCTTTGATGCTTAAGACCTAATACTTAATAGTTGACACATATAAGTCAAATAAGTCTCTGCTATTACATGTTAAATTCATTTCTGTACAAATCTCCCACCTTTTATTTGCTTATACTACCAAGTAACAACATGCAAGGATATGACAGCCATTCATATAATTACACAATAAACATCAGGTTCAGCACTTACCTGGTAAATCCAGCAATTGCAGTGGTTTTAGTTCAGGATTGACTATGTCTGATGCAAGCAGTACACAGCCATTACATGGATAGGTAAAGGTTGTGAGCATTGCCTGGCATCAATGTTACTATATGTATTTAGGCACTTAGGTGGTGAGTGAGTGTGCTATGTGTTGTCTGTTAGCCAGTGCAAGGGCATATTGAGCATGCCTACATCTGCCTGCACCCACAGCAGGTGTTGTTTCCCCCTCTGACTCCTCACCTGCATGTGGCCTTTCCATTGGTGGTAGGATGTGTGCCCCTTCCCCTCCCCTTATTGATCCTGCTGAAGCTGTTTTCTCAGGATGATGTTGTGTAGCATGGCACATACTGTGCGTATTTCAGTACATGTCCATGGACTGTACTGCACGGCTCCACCAGATGTATATAGGCAATAGAACCACTACTTCAGCAGCCCAGACGCATGCTCTGTGATATTTCTGGTTTGAGCATGTGCCTCATTATGACATTCTTCAGCAGGTGTGTGTGCATTTCTGATGGCTGTCATCAGCCACGGTTCCAGTGCAAAAACTGCATCCCCAGTAAATGACCATGTGGGATATGCCCCCTAGTTACCATCTGATACAATTGGGAGTTGTGCACATACCACCCAATCATACAGAATTACTCGGTTTTTACCGAGTTTTGGGGTCCAAATAATGGGGTGCCACAATTCCCCGAGTGGCACCCCTTCATTTCCGATTTTTTTCCAGCTTTGTTTTAAATTCTTTCTTTCGCACTGACGTCATCATGTGTGCGATAATGTCAGCTCCATCAGCCTGTCAGAATTGAGCTCATGGGCTCACGTCTACACATTCCAGCTATTTGATTGGATCTGCAATGGAAACAACTGCTGCTGCAGAGCTCTACCAGAGAACGGAGTTTATTTCTGAGTGAGTATGGAGTTTATGTCTGAGTTTCTGCAAGGAAACAACTGCTGCAGAGCTCTACACGGAGAACGGACTTGACTTTTAAAGGTACTGTTTTCATTAGTGTGTGTGGTGACTTCTAAAAGTACTGTTTTCACTAGTGTGTGTGTGTGTGTGTGTGTGTGTGTGTGTGTGTTTGTGAATACACCTGGTGGCTAGAGGTTCTGAGGCTCAAACCCTGTACCTTGGGTACAGGTAAAAAGAGCCTAAAGTCCCTACCCACCACCACTTGTGAATTTATGCCTCATATTTTTGTTCTGTTCCTCATTAAATCTGTGGTTTTCAAGATTTTTGTGGCAAATCACTGAAGGATTGATTTCACTAAACACTGACAGGCATTTGAATTTCAGACTTCATATTCTTCAGAAAATAAATGGTAACACAAAACTTTTATTCTAGCAATTTTCTAAGTTTATAAGATCAGTATTTGAAATTTGACCCCATTTTGGGGTTGTATTCCCCCATTATTGGCTTTGTCCAGGTGTTTTATACTAAGACGTTGAGAGCTATGGTAAGAAGTGAGAATGAATTCTGTATTCCCCCATTAGTAGCTTTGTCCAGGTTTTTTTGTGTTAAGACGTTGAGAGCTATGGTGAGAAGTGAGAACTGAATTCACTAAATGTTAGCCATTTAAGTTTCAGTCTTCTTATTTTTCATGAAACTGCTGATTTGGCTTAGTGGTATGTTCCTCTGACTGTAGTGCACAGGGTCCTGGGTTCAAGACTTGGGAGTGAAATGCATGGTGGTAACACATTTTATTCTAGCAACTTTCCAAAATTGTACAAGCAATGTTTAAAATGTGTCCTTGGCCTTTTGCCCCCCCCCCCAAAAAACTGAAATTGAAAATAAGTGCGAGAAGCTGTGCAAGATGCCTATGGCTTACACTACTGCATTCTATGTATGTGTGTGTGTATATAAATATATATATATATATATATATATATATATATATATATATATATATATATGTGTGTGTGTGTGGTGTGTGTGTGTATGTAGTGTGAGTGTGTGTGTGCATGTGTACGTGTGTGCGTGTGTGCATGTGTGTGTGTGTGTTTAAGTAGACTTTTATCATGGAAATGTTCTGAATAGGGCAGTTTTGTCATTATTGGTTCATGCATTTTGTTTCATTGCCTACTGGAAAAATGTTTAAACAATAAATTTAAAATACACTCTAACTTAAGTTTAACAACTATGCTGTATTATACAAGGAATGTAATTTAATAAAGTCAGGAAGGTGTATCAAATAATGCATGTATGTGTCTTGTTTTGTATGTAAGGGGCCTATGATTTAAAAACAGCCCAAAGGCAATCTTTATCCACCACTGGCCAGATGCATTTTCTTTGGATTTGGTGTGGGTTTCAATGCTGTTTCAAAGAATGTAAGTTTCAAGGGCAGAGAAATTTTAATGCCAAGTCTATTTTCATTGTGAGACAGTATTGCTTTGTTTAGCAGATATCTATTAGTGTTTGTGCATTGTGCTATAAAAATGTAAAAATAAAATCCAAATAATCATTGTATAAGTAAAGCAGTATGCACACATTAGTGTTTATGGTAAATGGGGGTGAAATAGCCAGGTAATGGGACATTGGAATGGCTGCAGGGGGACTCTGGTGCTATATTTTGGTTCTGTTCTTAGTTTGCGTTTGAAAGTTGGTATCTCACAATTCCATTGGAGTGGGCAGGGTTATGTAATTATGTATGGAAATTTTACGTTAATCAGCATACAGATTTGTACCTATTTTTCATGGGCGTTGTCCATATTTTTGATGTTTCCAGATTGAGAGGTATGGTTGTGCCAGATATGTGAGTCGTGGTAACTGCCTGGGTTCCAGCACACACATTCAAGATGATTCCCTTAGAGTGGAAGCCCATTCTGTTAATGTAGAGCCTTCCCTGTTCCATGGGTGGTGTCTTAATTTCTACATGTGTGCAATCTATGGCACCCAGTACTTCAGGGTAGTGTACTACAGGGTAGAACTTCTGCATATTTCTGGTCCTATCCTCAGGAGTATGGGGAAAGTGTATGTGGTCACTAGCATGTTATAGCATAGCATTTAGGAATTGCTTGTGGATCCTGGATGCTGCTGCCTGTGACACCCCCAACGTGTCCCCTGTTGGTCTCTGAAAGGTACCCATAGCTAAAATTCCAAGTGCTACACATACCTTTATCTCTACTGGGATGGGTTCCCCTTGATTTGTCCTGGCTCTGAGTTTAGGACAGTAGAGGTTTCAGAGTTCCTGTAATCAGTCTCTATCCACCCTGTAGAGCTATACAATTTCCACATCATGCAGACTATGGTAAGTTACCCAGGGTCTGAAAACTATTCTCCTTCTTGGCCTTTGTCTGTTAGCAGCAGCAGCATATATTTCAGCCTGTTGTAAATACACATGAATTAAAGCAACTACAGTCCCTAACATTGTTTATGTGAAGACTCCTTTACATAGATGTATTCCATTAGGTTTTAGAATTTGCATGGAAAAACAACACTGAGTCTATGTGGTTGCTTTATAGCTTGTTGAATAGCTCCTTCATCTTGGATTGGTTGATTAGCATACAGTTCCGCTGCTTATGTTGTAATTTGCATGCCATGATGTTTACCTTGTTTGAGCTGCTATGCGTGGTTGTACATACACTGAATCCAGAACAGTGTGGTACGGTGTAAACTTTATTTAATCTGGTCATAGGTAAGGGGGCTGAGAGAACATGTTCCATAATAATCAAAGGAGGAAGATGGGGCTGTGAAATCTGTGGAATAGCTGTAACTATAGGTGGTGTAAAATTTAAATAATTTTTTCAGCTAGGATATTAGTTATTTCCTTTGAGTTAGAGTTGGCAGTATTATATTGTACTAGCTCTGAACATAACTGGGTGTTAGATCTTAACTTTTGACATAGTTAAAGAGCTTTATAGTTATTTTTTTTATTTTAATTGGGTATTTTAAGTTCATACTCGGATTTGAGCTTTCCATTGGTTCCTTTAAGTTCTTCACTGGTTGTATAAGTGTACTCTTAAGGTAAGTAGAATGAGACCTGTTATAAGTATTAAGCAATGTTGTTCCCCTGTTATATAATTTAATTCTATAGGTATTCCATAGGGATTTGCTTTTAAATTTTTCATTATGTTTCATGTGGAAGGTACTATCTTATCAATACAGCTATTTAAGTGCGAGTACAAGTCAGTGTCATAGGCAGTAACTTTGGCAAAGGGAACCATCAGAGGAGGATTACAAAGGAATTTAATTAAATCATCAAGTAATTGAAGGGGTGGCACAGTGGTGCAGTGGATAGCATTGTTGCCTCGCAGCAAGATGTTCTCTGGTTCAATTCTTGGCTGGGGTGCCTTCTGTGTGGAGTCTGCATGTCTTTTCTGCGTTCACATGGTTTTTCTCCAGGTACTCTGGTTAACATTGTCTAACTCATGTTGAAGCGTCTCCATATAAATCATTCTGCATTCCGAAGACATGCAGTAGGTAGACTGGACACTGTAAATTGGCCGTAGGTGTGAGTGTGCATTCAAGTGTAGGTATGGAAGAGCAACTGTGGCAGAGCTAGCTACCTGGCAGCATTAAACTTGGCTCTAGATGATTATCACTGTTGAAGTGACACCCCAACCCCATGTAAAAAAAGGAGTTGTGGATGGATGGATCAAGTAACTGAAGGTTTTTTTTTGAGAAGTCTGTAACCACAGAGGTATTTACATGGAAAGTATCACAGTGTTTAAGTGAAAAAGTCAGCAATTTATGGTCTGATTTAACAATGAGGGATGATTCATATGGAGATGCGCAAGAAGTGGCCATATTTGTGAGAAATAGATCAAGGACACTGGTAGGATAGTTACCCTATTTTTAAAAGAAAGTTTATATTTATAATGTCAAGGATGCATTGAATATGCTGACCAGTGACAATACAGGTCAGCCAGTTTATTGATGGATATATGCAGTGTTCTCAACTAATGTGTTATGTTATAACTTTAGTATATAATAACTGCTGATTCTTATTCAAAAACATGCATGCTGAACGGACCAGTGTGACAGTTGTAAATCAAGCATATGCCATTGCAAAAACTGTGGCTGTTACAGTTCTGTTCAGCAGATGAATTTTGCTTTGATATACAGTGGATATAAAAAGTCTACACATCCATGTTAAAATGCCAGGTTTTTGTGATATAAAAAAATTGAGACCACAATAAATCATTTCAAAACTTTTCCCACCTTTAATGTGACCTATAACCTGTACAATTAAATTGAAAAACAAATCTGTTAGGGGAAAAAATATAAAATATAAAAAACGTACAATACGCTGGTTGCATAAGTGTGCACACCCTTAAACTAATACTTTCTTGTGTGTGCACACCCTTAAACTAATACTTTGTTGAAGCACATTTTCATTTAATTACAACATTCAGTCTTCTTGGGTACACACCTATCATCAATTAAAGAGACTCTGATTAACCCCAAATAAATTTCAGCTGTCCTAGTATGATTTTCCTGACATTTCCTCAGTTGCCTGCTACATCAAAAGACATAGTTCGCAGAGAGCTTACAAAGCATCAAAGGGATCTCATTGTTGAAAGGTATCAGTCAGGAGAAGGGTACAAAAAAAATTCCACAGCATTGGGTATACTATGGAACACAGTGAAGACAGTCATCAAAAAGTGGAGAAAATATGGGACAACAGTGACGTTGCAAAAAACTTAATGTCCCTCCAAAATTGATGAAAAGACAAGATGAAAACTGGTAAGGGAGGCTGCCAAGAGACCTACAGCAGTACTGAAGGAGCTGCAGGAATTTCTGGCAAGTACTGGTTGTGTACTACATGTGACAACAATCTCCCGTATTCTCCATATGTCTGGACTATGGGGTAGGGTTGCAAGAAGGAAGCCTTTTCTTACACAGAAAAACATCCAAGCCCAGCTAAAATTTGCAAAACAATACATCAAGTCTCCCAAAAGCATGGGTTCATAGCTTGGTACTAGGCTATCGGCCCTAGGGCCTATACAAGCCTAGCCATAACAATTCCCTGGCTATTTCTTCCCACAGTATTTACTTCCCTGGACCCCTGTCTAACAGGGCGACTGATGTGATCCCCAGGGTGAATTTCCTATCTCCCATCCAATCATCAAGGTTCCTTTTGAAGTGGGCAAAAGAGGCACTCTGCTTGACATGTATGGGCAGTCTATTCCAGAGTCTGGGGTGCCTCTGGATCAGGAACCTATCCCTCCAGCATGTTTTGTTCATTGTGATGACAAGGTTTAGATCTCTGGAGCGTGTGTCTCTGAGGGATTGGGATTTCTTTAAGTGTAGCATGTCCAACAGCTCTAGGTTTGACATGGCCTTGTATGTTAAGCAGAGATCGCCTCTGAGTAGACGATATGCAACAGAGTATAGGTGGAGTTTTTTTTTAGACAGTCAGCATTGGGTATCTGCTTTAGGCCTGTGATTCTTTTAGTGAGGTATTTCTACAGCCTTTCCAGTTGTTGCAGATGTCTTGAGAGGTAATTACCAAACGGGGAGTTGTATTCTATAATGGGTCTAATGAGGGATGAGTACACTGGGACAATGACCTCCTTTTTTCTGGATGAAAAGCCCTTAGTGATGAGGTGTGCCACAGAGAAGGATTTCCTGACTGTTGTGGCGATGTGGTTAACAAAGGTGAGACTACTGTCCAATTGTGTCCCTAAGTCTCTTATCACACTTTCAGTGTTTAGTGTACTGCTACCTATGTGGTAATTCACGGGTACATGTTTTTTCCCAAAGGGGATAACTATACATTTCTTGGCATTGAGCTTGAGTCCATGGCTCTGGCACCAAGCATCTGTTTCTGTAAGGCCCTTTTGTAGAATATCCACATCATTTGGGGATTCAGTAATGGCTCCCAGTTTGCAGTCATCTGCGAACTTTGTTAGCCAGAGTCCCATAGTGTTGGCCTGTACTTCAGAGAAGTAGATGCCAAACAAGAGCGGTCCCAGAACTGAACCCTGAGTACTCCACTTGTCATTGTCTGGAGCTGGATTTGGAGTCGGCTACTTTTACAACATGGGAAAGTGTGTTATGGTCTGAAGAGACCAAGGTTAAACTGTTTGGCCACAATTCCAAAAGGTACGTTTGATGCAAAAACAACACTTTGCATCACCAAAAGAACACCATCCCCACGATAAAGCATGGTGGTAGCAGTATCATGCTTTGGGGTTGCTTTTCTTCAGCTGGAACTGGGGCTTTGGTCAAGGTGGTGGGAATTATGAACAGTTCTGAATACCAGTCACTTTTGGCCCAAAACCTTCAGGCGTCTGCTAGAAAGCTGAATATGAAGAGGAATTTCACCTTTCAACATGACAATGACCCCATGCATACATCCAAATCAACAAAAGAATGGCTTCACCAGAAGAAAATTAACGTTTTAGAATGGCCCAGCCAGAGCCCAGACCTAAATCCAATAGAAAATCTGTGGGGTGACCTGAAGAGGGCTGTGCACAAGAGATGCCCTCGCAATCTGACTGATTTGGAGTGCTGTTGCAAGGAAGAGTGGGCAAATATTGTCAAGTCAAGATGTGCCGTGTTGATAGACTCCTACCCAGGAAGACTGAATGCTGTAATTAAATCAAAAGGTGCTTCAACAAAGTATTAGTTTAAGGGTGTGCACACTTATGCAGCCAGCGTATTGTACATTTTTTATTTTTTAAATTTTTCCCCCTAACAGATTTGTTTGTTTTTCAATTGAATTGTACGGGTTATAGGTCACATTAAAGGTGGGAAAAGGTTAGAAATTATTTATTGTGGTCTCATTTTTTTATATCACAAAAACCTGGCATTTTAACATGGGTGTGTAAACTTTTTATATCCACTGTATCCCTCATAAAGCTTTATAACATTTTACAAGGTACATTACAGAATATGAGGAAACACAGAAATGTTCTGCAAAGCATTAAACAATTGACAAGCATGTTTACCTGTAATAAGATAATCATATCTGTGAACTGGCCACAGATCTGTAAAATGTCTCTGCTTTTCCTCACATTTCTGCCCTGTCCCTCATAAATTTGTAAATTATGTAAGGACTTCTCTTGTCAATAATGACAGACAATGGAGTTGAATTCTACGTATTTCTTTAGTAACGTGGCCGGAATATAACCCAGCAAAAAAAATAAAAGGCAGAGGGGGAGTGCTACAGAGGCACCATCTTTTCCATTCTACCCATTCCGCTGACCTGATGTACTGCGCAAGTGGCACAGTACATCACGTTTCAAGGCAGAACGTGGAAGAGTACTAAAGTTTCATTGTACAGTCACATTATTTAAGAAAGGTAAGTAATTTCTTTCTTAAATAATGTGATCTTATAATAACAATAAGCCACTCTATGACAGGATTTACCCACAGTTCACTTTGATCACTTGGGCTTCGCCTTCATAATCATACCACACCACCATGGTTATCTAAAATAATAAGACTGCAGGGCTGCACATAATGCAGTTACTTAACTAACTTCAGACCTGGTCTTTGACTCAGCAGAAGTATAGTGCATGAAATTCTCTCCTGTTTAACTGTGAATGGCAGAAAATTAGCTGCTAACAGTAATGATTATATATCAAAAGGAGCTGCATGCAGTATTTTGTTTAGAATTCTTTTCAGGTAGATAACTGGGAAGAGAAGTACGGCATGCAGCAAATAAGGAATATGATAAAGGAAATGTGGAAAAAAATGTTTAGCAGAAAGCAGGAAGCAAACAAATGAAATAATCATCACAAGAAACTTGTTTTGCTTGAGTTGCAATTTATAAGTTGGCCAGCAGGTGACAGTAATGATTAAGTTTATAAGAGTGAATGTAACAGCTGCTCAGAACATATTACCTTCAAGGCCAAAATCTTGCTGTGGATGGCTGTTTTCCTCTGACTTTAGTTAAGGCTGCAAGGCTTGCTGGATTCACTTATGTTCCACTTATACTGTGAACATATTTTGGATCATGAAGAAAATCAATCCATATCGTTTGTTTCTCTGTGTATTCAGCAGTTCCTGATTATTCGCTTACATTGTTGAAGCAGCAGTACTTCTGTGCTTTTAAGTAGACTGTCATAGTTTGCAATGCTAACCTTTTTAGATCTATGCTATTAGTTCTTATGTAGGCACCTGAAACTATTAATATAGCCAGATTGTAACATGTGTATGTGTAACTGAAGTGAAAACAACAACCTGCCCAAGCCTTGCATGAAAAAGAGAAGAAACTTAGAAATATTAGTGTATTTATGTAGCACGTGTTTGTACTTTCATACTTGTGCATGTACTCCATGGCTGTATGTCTATAACATTCACAAAACGAGTAAATAGCAATATCAGCATTACCTATGACACCTTATAGTTACTGTTTGCTTGATGCAGTGTGGAAATGAGAAGACTTGCAAGCCTGCAACTCTTTTGGTGAGGATATGTAGGGTTAAGATTGGGCAGGCTGGTTGTAAGCTTGAGGTGTGTGTGTGTGTGTGTGTGTGTGTGTGTGTGTGTGTGTGTGTGTGTGTGTGTGTGTGTGTGTTTGTGTGGGTGTGGGTGTGTGTGCGTGCACTTTCTGTTGCTGTTGTTTCTTGAAGCTGTCAGTATCAGCTAGATTGCATATTTGTGCCTCAGTGGTAAATACAATTCCTGAGATTCAACCTGATGTTGGAAGCAATGTAACATGAAAAGAGAAAAAAAGCTGCCAGACAGGATTCATCATAGATCTGCAGGGGTCAACCAAAGAGAAAAGTAAAAAAGAGTGCTTTCATGATCTGGTAGCAGAAGGTCTAGAGAGGTAGCTTCCACAATCACATATGAGTGTGCCACCAATTGCCATACTTACTGTACAACCTCGAGGATCTTGTAAAACTGCAAGAATGAGAAAAGTAGAAAAGGCTTGAAAGATTTAATCTGGCAAGTAATGTATACATGTCCTTTGTAACCAGTCAAATGAACATGTTAATAAACTGCACGGAAAATGACGTTAATAATAGGTCAGGGGAGCAGAATTTAATGGACGTTAAAGTTAGAAAATCATGGTGTAAAAGGGGTGTTTGGATGTTCATTAAAAAGGTAATCTATGAGTGGGTGAAATTAAACTAGTGAGTGCAGAATGCCACAGTAACAGTTAACTCTTATCAGTGTTGTGTGCAGTGGCTGAAAGGTGTAGTTATGTTTCTTTTCATGATCAAATGATCCATGCCAAGTTAGTGGCCTTATTAAGAAACACTGTGTTATCAGAAGGAAAGTAGATGGATAAAGCTCTGACTGACAAGGGAGAGTGGTAAATGTAGCATGCTAAGACAGGGCAGTCAAAAGACAGCTTCTTCTACTTTTGGCTTTTCCCAGTTAGGGGTTGCCACCGCGGATTACCTGTCCGCTCATGATTGGCAGTAGAGTTTTACAGTGTCGAGTTGCCAGCTCGGCACCCAACCTTCCACAGAAGGCACACGCACACACTCACTCATGCCTAGGGCCAATTTAGAGTGTCCAGTCCACCTACAGCATGTCTTTGGGATGTGGGAGGAAACTGATGCAACCACAGGGAGGACATGCAGACTCTGCACAGAAGGCACCCCAGCCAAGGATTGAACCAGAAAACCTCTTGCTGTGAGGCAACAATGCAAACCGCTGCACCACCATGGCTGCCCCACAGTCAAAAGACAGCAAATGGTCATAAAAGGCATTGCTTCCGTGGTTAGAGATGTTACAAGGATGAGTATCACTTCCATTATAGCCAAAAATGCCAAACCCATGAAGCAGTCCAGTAGATCTCCTAGTTTATCAATGGATGGTTAGTCTTCCAAAATTATGGAGTTTTTGTGTATATGAAGTTCCTTCACTGTATTTAAGAAATGGACATAGTTCTTGTGGGTCATTGGCGGGGGGGGGGGTCCTCTAACATGGTATGATCTGATAGTTGGTCTTATTTAGGCTCAGTTAAATTTCAATGAGTTTGTGCTGTTGGTCCCTGGAAAATGTCTTTAGGTAATGTGGTCTTTAACAAATATGAATACTCCAGTTAAGTTTCCATAGGGTTTAAAGGTATGGTAAGCCCAACGCTCTTCACGTTTATTGGGTCAAGATGTCCTTCTTCCTGTAAGAAAACATCCTGTGCTCCCCACCAGCCATCATCTGGGTTAGTAAAATGTTAGAGATGCATTGTTTGTGGTAATTTTTTTTTTTTGTTTACCTGTATGTTTGAGAACTGTATTGTTTAAGGATGCATTTACAATGTTTGATCTTAATTGTGTTGTTCATTTGACATTGTGGTCTCTTTGATATGGATACACCAGGGTACAGTACTAACCGATTTTTAATTGTACAGGAAAGACAGTCTGTATTATGTGTTGTTGGCATATAATTTGTCATATAATCTTACTGTATTCTGTTGCTTAACCCATTTGCCTGGGTTGTTGTTAGAAAGGGTCCATTTTGGGTCAGTTCACTTATTCATTTACCAAGCTATAAATAAAATTAGTAATCACATTATTACATCAAATAATCTTGCTGTAGAAATAAACCCAGCTACCCTAAAGCCAAAATCTAAGTACTAAGAAAGATGGGAGTCACACAGGTTTGAGTATCAGTCTCTGTATGAGATGTGCTGGTAGAGAGTGCTGGGAATATATGGCCAGGGACATGTTTTATTATCTCCTGGAAAGAGGAAGTGGTGTCTTCTTCCACATGATCATCCTTGGGTGGACACCACAGGATAGTTTTCCAAGAATCTATATATAACATGCATAAGTTGGCCATGAATACTTAAATATACTAAAGGGTATAAGGCTGCAGGCATTGCACACTTAACCATGCAACCCAGTAGTGGAGTAGTGCAGGCATTGCACACTTAACTATACAGCCCAGTAGTGGAGTAGTGCAGGCATTGCACACCTAACCATGCAGCCAAGTAGTGCAAGCATTGCACACTTAACCATGTAGCCAAGTAGTGAAGTAGTGCAGGCATTGCACTTAACCATGCAGCCCAGTAGTGGAGTAGTGCAGGCATTGCACACTTAACCAAGGGAGAGAATGAGGTCATATCAAATAATGGAGTAGTGTAGGCATTGCACACTTAACTATACATCCCAGTAGTGGAGTAGTGCAGCCATTGCACACTTAACCATGCAGCCAAGTAGTGGAGTAGTGCAGGCATTGCACACTTAACCATGCAGCTAAGTAGTGCAGACATTGCACACTTAATCATGCATCCCAGCAGGGGAGTAGTGCAGGCATCGTTGTACACTTAACCATGCAGCCCAGCAGGGGAGTATTGCAAGCAGTGCATACTTAACCATGCAGCCTGGCAGGGGAGTAGAACATTCATTCATTTGTTGACTGGGAAGGTGCACTGTTCCAAGGACACTTTTCAGCCATAATGGCCAGATTCACTGACTAGGAAGCTGATATATGTAACATAAGGATTCTCAACGTTAACAGTTACAGTCTATGTACAATGCAATCAAAGTAAATCAAACTGGACACCCTTCAGGAATTAACTATATATAATACATTGTGAGTAGCTAAGCAAGAAAACAGTAGGATACAAATAATCCAGTTATATGCATGACACAAAATAACAATACTCTTTAAAAGAAGTTTGTTAAGCAGAGCAATAAGAAACATCAGGGGGAAGAAATTACATTTGAGGAAGGCATCATAGCCATGTAGCTGTTTTCCCGCAAAGCAGTTTTATCCATTTATTTTATCTTTTTAACTTAGGTCTAAAGTTTTTAATCACTATATTCATTTCTAATTTCTGAAAAAAAGAATATTAAGATTGGCAGGAGTTAAGAATGTTGCATATAGCAGGAGTAACTGTAACACAGCTCCATTCCCCTATGGCTAACCTGAAGACATGTCTCTCAAATACTGTAGTCCCTTAGTCCTGGGTGCAGAGTGAGTCATCCTATGTTTTGACGATAAGTGTATGGGCTAGTGAAAGGTGGTAATCAAGGCACAGATGATAAAGGTCATCAGAGAAGCATGAGCACTAGTGGGGTCTAGTTAACATTACTGAGTAAGAGGTACTGATGCTCAAAGCAGATGGAGAAGAAATAAATGTAAGTCATTTGTTTACTGTTACCTGAAGAATATTAATGCTGTGACTGATGGGGGGGGGGGGGGTATGACTAGCAGGGCATGTTCAAGCTTACAGGTAAGAATTTTTATTCCTGTGGCTGTTTTCAGTTCCCTGGTGAGGCAGTTGGAGGCACCATAGTACCATTTTGCTTACTTGAGCATTTCACCCACACATCTTGGTTTATTATTAAGGGAGAGAATGAGGTCATATCAAAGCCCCTTGTGTCTTAACTTCTGTGCCTGTCCCATACCAGTTTGTAAAGTGTCACATTTTAACTCATTCACACAAATTAACTCCGGGAGGAATGGTGTACCTACACACTTTCTTACATTCCTTGTCAATTTCTGAACAATCAAGTTAAAGAACACAAACCAAACAAATGCACATGTGTGATGCAAATGTCTGCTGACTAGTTGATGCTATTAAAAGAGGTGCAAGTAAAATTGTGCTCAGCAAAATATCTATAGTGATAAAACTCAGTGCATTCACAGTTTTTATACAACATGTAAAAACTCAGAATGATATTGTCTCTGAATTTTCACAAACAACTTTTCATATTCTCATAACTACACAATGTAGATATATAATGTTAGCAGTACTTTTGTTCAGTAGACTTCATTCAGCTTTTTAAGGGATGGCGAAAAATCCTTTATGAATGCTTGGTCATTCAAATATTTACAGATGAAACAAAAAACATGCCTGTAAATGACAGCTCTAAAATAATCAATGTCTCTCAAGCTTCCAAAATTTACAGTACAGGTATCAGTAACAATTTTGTCGCAGTGTGTAATATTTCACATGATGTTGTGCTTTAGATTGTACAGTAAGTTTTTTTTTTAAATATTAATGTACTTAAGGAAATATTGCACATCTTACTGGGCAACTAGCCAAAATCTCCCATTATAAATGGACAGTGACTGTGTAGTTTTTCTGTCTCCTAAGATGATATTTCAAATGTGGCCGTCAATAACGTGTAGCTCACTCGTTTAAGAAAATAATAATTCAGATATGAATATGTGACAAGCAATGGTTAGTATCTTCATTGCAGTGCATCCCATGTTAACAATATTATTCTAATTACACTCCTTAAGCATTGTCCTTTCACATACTGCCCATTATCTGGTAAGTCACTTAGCTAAGAAATGCAGCCCAAAAAATGTAATGACTCCATAAGGAGCTATTGATGTTAAAAAGAGGTATGCAGAAAGTACTTCGAGTGTGAGTGAGTTAAGGTTAGCCAAGTTTTAAGTCTTTGGTTGGTTCCAAATAACCTGCAAACTATTTTAGTAGTTTTGAATGTCAGTTTATTTGGAAGACCCTGTCCCAAAGATTATTAAAGCTGGTGCATAAGCCTTTATAAGTAGAAGATGTCATCTTCCTGAATGAAGAAGTAAAAGTTCATTCTGCATTACATTTAGATCTGTCTTATGAACAGATGATTACAAAAAAAAAAAAAAAAAAAAACAGGAAAACAGGATTGGATGAATGCATTCATTTGAGGAAATTCTAAAGAACATACCAGATAGATGATGCCATAATCATTTATTCGGTCCATCTCTAAAGCCCATTGACTGTATGTTTTGATAACAATAAGCTATCATCTCGTGATTCAAATGCATATCACTAATCATTAGTAGGTTACGAAAAAGAGAGACCTTTATCTGTATTACAGTGTATAATATCAGCCGAGAAATAGATGAAAAGAAGGTAGTTCACCCTATGTTCAAGATCGGTATGAAAGAGAAGCCCATATTTACTAAACTAATCAAAGAGCTTGCCCCCCTGCTTAGAGCATTTTTATGGTTTGTTTGGGTATTTTTATGTTTTTTTTTTGCCGTTCAACATTACAGCGTTTCGACATTTGGAGTCCATTATTACATGTTCGAACATTTCACTGTTCGATCACGTAATATAAACGCAATTGTACACATATGCTACAAAACACACCTAGAGGTCCTGATGGAAAATGATACATTAACCATAAGGGGCACTGGCAGTTTTTAGTCAGTAGTAGTGGTATGGTCACAAATCTCAGTGTCCACTATCGTAGCAATGCACATAATGTGTATATCTAGTAGATTAGTGCCTCCACCATTGGTCATACATGTAAGCTAGAATTGTTATAAGTGCATCTCAACTGCTGAATGACAGAAACACATACAAACACACACATCTCAGAATAATAATGGGTAGGACTGTCTAGATTAAGTTGCAGAAGAAATGCTGAGTCAACCATGAAAACACAGAAAATGCTGTCAGCCATGACAACACAGGAAATGCCGAGTCAGCCATTAGAGCACTGTAAGCCATAATGGAAGAGAATCAATGTGAGGAAGATTGAGTGGCCATATGTGAACTTTGTATCCATGAGTTAAATTGCAGGTAACACCGCAATGTGTGAATCGGCCGCAGTATCATGTTCCACATACAGAACAGGAAGTAATATAATAACACATCTAAACCTCAGTTTTGGTAATACTCCAGTAAACCATGGTCAGAACATAAAAAAGCCAGCAGCAATATAGCAGTGCCAGACCAGGCCACATGTAGAGTCTTGATAACTATACACGATAGTACTTCACACAACCAGCCATTCCCCCTAGCAAATGGCCCATCTCAAAATAAATTTAAGAACAAGGCCAAAAACAGTGTCCCAGTTTATATGGACAGTAGTGCCCAGAAGGCTGCATGTCTTGTTCATAGTAGCACATCATATAAATAGTACAAAGAAAGCCTACAAGGAGTGTGGTGACAAATTAAATAGGCAGTTCAGATGCATGTCTAGCAAAGTCCTATATAAAATTGAAATTAATGGAGAGGTTATTATATCATACATATGAGAACTTTAGTAGGAATGAATACTACTTATTATGGAATATTATGTAACATAAACCACTAAACATGCAATGCAGAATAAAGAGAATAGATCAGCATCCTTCAGAAACAAGCTTATAATATCATAAAGTAACTCCAGTTATTGTTAAAAAACTGTACGACACCAGCAGTATTGATGTGCAAACACTACGTATTCAACTTATTGATAAGGTTTGGAGGACTGCCTGCTTTCTGAATCACTATATAATGGCATGAATGAGGATGTGAGCTGGCATATAACACCCTGGGTATATAGTCATAGTTTTGAATGTCTTACAAAGTAAATGCACAACATTTATTCTGAGACACAGGAGTCATTTCAAGCATGTGCTGCCAAGTTTTGTTCCACCTTATAAGAGCACAACATCCTGCTAACTGGTTTCTAAAATCATACATTACTAGTGCCTGGTGAATGCTTTCAGACTTCCTCAGCAAATGCAAGCATTCATTCAGAATCATAACCATTCTGCTATGTTCACAGTTTCAGCATAGCATTATATGCAGTGCATAAATTACTTTAGAATGTATGTAATATAACCCAGAGAGTGGTTTGTGATATGGAGAATGATTTGTTTTGAAGTGAGTTTGTGTCTAAGATGTACCAGACCCACAAAAAAGAGCAGCATCAGGTTCCTTCCTTACTGTATACATGCAGTCACCTTCACCCCATGATAGAGTTCCTCTCACAGCTACTAGAGTCCCACACTACTACCATGTCATTTGACAAATCCTAAACTGCCACTATTCAAATACACAAGGGCATGGAACTGATGTTAGGATCATCAGGGGCCACAAATAGAACTATTTAGAGATACAGACAAGGTATCATAAACAAAAGCAGCTAGAAATTTATCTTTTCTGAAGACCTACCAAGATCATAAAACAGTAGATATGAACATGACAGGAGATAGTCACATTCTAAGTTGGAGGCTGTTTCTATATTAGTGCAGAACATGTTAAGATGAAAAACATTAAAACAATAGGCCCTGACTTTGAAATGACAGATCCCCTCCCCCAAGTTTGTGATGGTCATTTAAGTTGGTAGCTTTGTGGAAGTTAATAGGAAAATAAGTGAAACTTCATTCTAGGACCATCAGTGTGCCAAACAAAACATGTCAACTCAGATTTTAAAATTAAATTATCCCTGTGCATGACATTATAACCATATCTGTCTGATTATCTCTCCCGCTCTTTCTCACTCTTTTTGTATCTATCTATCTATCTATCTATCTATCTATCTATCTATCTATCTATCTATCTATCCATCTATCTCTCTATCTCTCTGTCTGCTGATTTTAAGATTAAAGATCTCAACTTTTAATGAAATACATTGAAATATCTTCACTTTGAAATTTTTAGTATTTGTTGTCCAGGGTCTTATAACTGTGATACTACCAGTGGGGTGTATTTAGCCACCTGTGTGTCCTACCCACCTTATTATGTAGGAAAAATTACAAGAAGACTCAAGACAGGATTTATGAACACCTGTATGATATTCAGTGAGGGAGATCCAACAATGCCTTATATAGTCACTCTATCAACTGTGATGTCTTTAAAATGTTTTTAGTTTTTATTAAAGACAGAGCCAATGAATATGAAAGAGAAGTTTTTAGGAATATATGAGATTATTCTGGCAGTTAAGTCTAAAAACAGATGCAGAACCAAGCTTGAATGGATATATTTCCATTTCAAGTGTTTTGAAACAAAAGATAGCACCTTTGTGATATAAGTATTTACGTGTTAGCCTTTTGGTATATATACTTTACATATTATACACACATTCTTAGACTCATGTCTGCAGCTACTGTTGTAAGAATTTATGTAGAGACACATATAGACATGTATTTTTCAAGCACATTTATACATAAGGTTGCATCCAATATTTTTTTTAATAATGTGCAAACAAAGAGGAATTGTTACAGTGGTTAATATTTAATAACTGAAATTTTTATGTATTTCATGTTTTTTGATGGTGGTGACAAATGTTACAGTATAGTTGTTAAACCCATGAGTCTTTTTATAGTTTTTTGCATTTTTAATTAATAGTTGATTTTGATTGGAGGGGACTGGTTCCAATATATTAACAACATGGATGAAGTTACTGTTTAAAGAAGTCCCTGAATTGTTTGGGATGAAATGCTAAGTTATTGAAAGCTTTGACGTTTTTTCTGGTGGGCTGGTGTCAACAAAACAGCAACACTACCAACACTTGTAAAACACTAAAAACATTTTTTGCAGAAGGGCAAAACTATACCTGTGTTAACTCTGAGACCATACAAAGTCAGACAAGAGGAGAAAGTGAGGAAAACTCTACGGTCACCTTCTTGCTCTTCTCCAATTGTGGCTGCCATGACAGGTAACTGGTGATCTTTCCAGTTTAATATTCTGAGTGTTGATCAAGTCTGCAGTAAGAAACAGTAGGGATGGGCCTTTTTAGTCAGTATTGTATGCAGTAATGTAATGCACACATAAAATGAGATCATGAAGTACTATATTTTAACAAGCTTTGAGCTTGTCAAAATTAGACCAAGAGGAAGCTAGATTAATAGTGGAAACTATCACCTTTGAAAGAGTCAAATAATGCTTTTAAAGGGCCACGTGATAAATAAGAGGCCAGGAAGGGACAGTCTTTAAATTGAATTTTGGAATATTTTACAAGCAGAGTCACTATCTGGACTAGTGCAGCTTTACAGTCTAATTTTAAGGATGATACAGCTTTCCATGCTACGCTAGGAGACTGTGATGACAGTGATACCAAACAAAGCATCAAGTTATTGGCCAATATCATTAGTATTGAAGCATGACTGTAAACCGTTGATGGGAATTTTTACAGGAAGGGTCACTGGAGTAGCACCACAATGTTGTGATCAGTGTGGTTTTGTCAGTGGAAGAGAAACACTAAATAATATTTTAAAGACTGCCATGTAGATGCAGGTTACTAAATTGATGCAGAATGCATTACTGGTAGTAAGTCTTGATGCCGAAAAGGACTTTGTTAGAGAGGGAAGGTATTATTTTATGTAGTCCTTATTGGAGTTTATATTATCTTTATTATTTGTATCTGTTCAGAACTAAAGGCTAGAGTCAAAATGATTGTAGGAACATCAACAAACTTGGGAATATTTAAAAAAAAAACACTAAGCAAAGATGTCCTCTGCTACCAATACTTTTTCTACTGTGTTTTGCACCATTTGCTGTGTTGATTAGAAGATTAGATTTGAAATACTATGAAACAGATAATGAAAACTTTAAAATGTCATTGTTTGAGGCAATAGCACCATTTGTTGTGTTGATTAGAAGATTAGATTTGAAATACTATGAAACAGATAATGAAAACTTTAAAATGTCATTGTTTGAGGCAATGTACTGGTGTGTTTGACAGACCTGGATCAGGATGTTGGTAGTGTATTTTGCACGTGTGATGAATTTAACAAGCTAGCTGGCTATAAGGTGAACAAAATAAAATGAGAGCAGTGGATTATGCTAGATAGCCTATCTACCTCAAGAGGAGTGGTTTCTGGCCCAGGAATTGTAGTTTATTGGCCTTTTGGGCAGTTTTTTCCATCTCTTTCAACTTTCTGGTTTAAAAGCCCGCATTTGCACTTGTTTCCCACTTTTCCTGTAACTAGTCTAGTCCAGATACAGATTTGCTGTATCCAGGAATGTTTGTAAGCTTCTGAGCCTCCCAAGCCTTTCTGTGTTGGAGGGAAGCCTTCTAGGTTGTCTGTGGGAGTGGTAAGCACTAGGTAGCCTATCTACTTTTCTCCAGGTGCAACTAACACTGGGTAAGTGCAATCCAAATTGTAGCTTGCTACAGATCCCCCACCATGCCCCAAGATTCTCACTACACCTTTCTAAACATACTGGAAAATATTAAGATAGAACCAAACACCCTAATACTGGGTGATTTTAACTACCCTGTCATTAACTGGGAAAACTATTCGTGTACCAACACCTTTGCCCAACGGTTCTTGGAATTCATAAATTCCACCGCCATGGATCAACTAATCCATAGTCCCACTAGGGGCTCCAATATCCTAGACCTGGTCATTACCAGCATGGGAAATCAATGCTCTACACCTATGGTCACCCCCTCGTTAGTCAGGTCTGACCATAAGCTAATCACCCTTAACATCCACATCCCACCCCCACCCCCCAGTAAGGAAACCGCCATAAAAAAACTTCTCCAAAGCCAACTTCATGCTACTCAAGTCTGAAGTGACAAACTTCATGACACCCATGGAGACGGGAACTGAAAGTTCAACTGCTGAATCCTACACTAAGGCACTGTACGAGCACATCCACTCATGCATGAATTGTGCCATCCCAAATAGAACCAAGATGCTCTCATCCAAAAAGAGGAAGCCAATTTGGTGGTCCCCTGCCATAAACAAACTTTGCAACAAAAGGAAGAAACTGTTGCAGAAAAGAGGAAAATCCCAGGATGCAAAAATCCCCCCTTACCAGCCTCAGTAAGAAACTGAGATCCCTCATAAAATCCTCCAAAGCTAGTTACGAAAATAAAATTGCCAAAGATTCCAAAGACAACCACAAGGCATTCTATAACTGTCAAGAATCTAAATGTCAATGCTCAGATCTGCTCTGAGCTAAAACAGAATGGCATTAAATATACTGATCCCAAGGATATTGCCAATATCCTGGCAGATCGATTCAGTGCCACATTCACCCCCTCCCACCCCCTAAATGGCCCATCTCAATACCAGAAGACTGCCAAATTCCAATAATAATGGCCACACAGGTAAAAAAAAACGCTCTCTCCAAAGCTAAGAATACAGCATCCATGGGACCAGATGACATCCTGGGCTGCATACTACATGAACTACAATATGAACTGGCACCTCACCCAAGTGTCATGTTTAATCATAGCCTCACCTCAGGTTTCATGCCCACTGAGTGGCGCAGAGCTACAGTTATCCCACTCCACAAGGGGGGACCCACCTTGTATCCTGGAAACTACCGTCCCATCAGTCTGACGAGCCTTATCTGCAAGGCCATGGAGCATATTATCATGCAACTTATAAACAAAGACATTGGCAACCTTCAAACACTGGACCCCACCCAGTTTGGGTTCGTGAAGGGCCAATCTTGTCTCTGAACCAGATTGACTTCTTTGAATCAGTCTCCAGAGCCATGGACAAGAGTAAGGTGGTTCACATAGCCTATCTAGACCTTGCCAAGGCCTTTGACATCATCCCCCACTCTGGAATCATAGATAAACTTACTAAGTTGGGCATTAATCCCTATGTCACCCAATGGGTTGCTAACTGGCTTACTGATAGAACCCACACCGCAAAAGTAGCCAACTCCAAATCCAGCTCCAGACAAGTAACAAGTACCTCAGGGTTCAGTCCTGGGACCACTCTTGTTTGGCATCTATTTCTCTGAAGTACAGGCCAACACTAAGGGACTCTGGCTAACAAAGTTCACAGATGACTGCAAACTGAGAGCCATTATTGAATCCCCAAATGATGTGGATACTCTACAAAAGGGCCTTACAGAAACAGATGCTTGGTGCCAGAGCCATGGGCTCAAGCTCAATGCCAAGAAATGTATAATTATCCCCTTTGGGAAAAAAACATGTACCTGTGAATTACCATATAGGTGGCAGTACACTAAACACTGAAAGTGTGATAAGAGACTTAGGGACACAGGTGGACAGTGGTCTCACCTTCGATAACCACATCGCCACAACAGTCAGGAAATCCTTCTATGTGACACACCTCATCACTATGGGCTTTTCATCCAGAAAAAAGGAGGTAATTGTCCCACTGTACTCATCCCTCATTAGACCCATTATAGAATACAACGCCTTGCTTGGTATGTACCTCTCAAGACATCTGCAACAACTGGAAAGGCCGCAGAAATACCTCACTCAAAGAATCACAGGCCTAAAGCAGATGCCCTATGCTGACCGCCTTAAAAAATTCCAGCTATACTCTGTCGCATATCGTCTACTCAGAGGCGATCTCTGCTTAACATACAAGGCCATGTCAAACCCAGAGCTGTTGGACATGCTACACTTAAAAGAAATCCCAATCCCTCAGAGCCACAAGCTCCAGGGATCTAAACCTTGTCATCACAATAAACAAAACATGCTGGAGGAATAGGCTCCTGACCCAGAGACTCCCCAGACCCTGGAATAGATTGCCCATACATGTCAAGCAGAGTGCCTCTTTGGCCCTCTTCAAAAGGAACCTTGACGATTGGATGGGAGAAAGGAAATTCACCACGGGGATCACGTCAGTCGCCCTGCTAGACAGGAGTCCAGGGAAGTAAATAGTGTGGGAAGAAATAGCCAGGGAATTGTTATGGCTAGGCTTGTATAGGCCCTAGGACTGATAGCCTAGTACCAACCTATGAACCTATAAGAGGAATGGTTTATGACCCAGAAATTATAGTTTACTGGCCGTTTGGGCAGCTTTTCTTTCTCTTTCAACTTTCTGGTTTAAAAGCCCGCGTTTCCGCTTTTCCCAACTTTCCTGTAACCAGTCTAGTCCAGATACAGACTTGGTGTATCCAGGACTGTATGTAAACTTCTGAGCCCCCAGGACTTTCTGTGTTGGAGGGAAGCCTTCTAGCTTATCAGTGGGAGTGGTAAGCATTAGGTAGCCTATCTACCACAAGAGGTGTGGTTTCTGGCTCAGAAATTGTAGTTTATTGGCTGTTTGGGCAGTTTTTCCATCTCTTTCAAGTTTCTGGTTTAAAACCCCATGTTTGCACTTGTTTCCCACCTTTCTGAGTGGGGTCAAAGTCTGCTCTTCAATTTTTTCCTTAGGTCTGCTAGTTCTCTCCTCCCTTGCACTTTTACTAGCTTATTAGTCTAGCACTTTACCAGACTTCTTGTAGCAAATGTTGTAGCACACAAAAGTGTTACCAGCACTAAACATTCTACAAGGAAACAGCTCCGGTACTTATTATTAATGCCCACTCCCCAGGCAAGTTTAAAGGTCAATTCCCTGTGCATTCTTCTATTAACCTGGTGAACTTTGGCATCCTGAGGCAATGTAGCAACTGCCTCATATACATCGACAACCCTCTCACCTCCCAACACTCGAGACTTTTGAGAGATGCACTTATATATCCAAATTGGAAGCCACCTACTCTCCAGCCAAAACTGGAATATCTGATCAAGAGGAGAAGGACAACACTTGTACCACACCACATGGAACCCATAGCCCTCCAGAACACACGCCAGCACTGCCTTCACATAAAAACGCAAACCACGCACCCACCTTCGCGGAGGCTGTCAGTAAAAATCTACTCAAACAGCAGAGACATTCAAGGCAGAAACACACTCGACCACCACAACACAACACTAATCACGAGGGTCTATATTAAATCATGGAGCGCTTAGAAAAGTGAATGATGAGTTATCAACCCCATGTAAGCGAAAGCTTACAAACTCGAATGCTTAGAACAGCGATTTTTTTTCCCTTGGAAAAAAATCGCTGTTCCAAAATAAAAACACTTTAAACATAACATAAAGTGGGAGGCTTCGCCCTCCACACCCCCTGACATGAAGGGCTATGCCCCCCACATCCCCCCTACTTAAATATACCAACTCTGAGATCGCGCTATAATGATGAAAATGGCAAAGTAATGGAAGGGGCCAAGCGATTTCTTTCCCAGGGAAAGAATTCACTTATATGCCGCTTCGTCATTTTGCCTTTTTGTCTTTTCAAGTTCGACCAAGATGCATTCAAAAAAATGCATCTTCGGTCATCTAATAGGAACCCAATCACAAGACACATAACTCTCCTAAACAGTGCGCCACTCAGCCAAAGCCCCTAAGGCAAAACAGCATGCCCAGCATACTAGACATAGGTGACTTGATAGTGAGGTACACTGATGTTCCACTCACTAGGTTGAATAAGGAGAAAGTAACAGCCAGCTGCCTGTCAGGTGCCAGGATCTGCCACATAACGCACATACTCAGGTCCCTCAGCAACAGGTACAAATATGACTCTGTCATTGTACATGTGGGTGTGAATGACTTGAGGTGTACCTCCTTGGACTACATGAAAAGAGACATGGAGGAGCTCTTGAATTATGTACCCCAGGTGGGTATGACCCTAACCCTGAGCAGCATCCTACCATAACCCAGAATTATGCCACAGTACAAGCAGAAAATGATTGATTTCAACAATTGGCTGCATTTCTGCTGTCATTGTAAGGGGATCCAGTATCTATTTGCCTGGGATGACATGACTGATAGACCTTGATGCTTTGCCAGACATGGCCTGCATCTGTCACCCCTGGACGTCTGGATACTGGCCAAGGCTCTTGCCACCCCTGTAGTGCCTTTTTAAGTGATGTTTTAAAGACCAAATTACCACCGTAACAGCTACAGACGAATACAATCTGAGGGTCATGCTGCTCAACGCTAGAAGTCTAAAATCTCAAAATGCACTTGCTTGAAGCACTGCTTAAAATGGAGAACATTGACATTTGTGCTGTAACAGAGATCTGGTTCAAGGCAGCAGAAAGCACCCCATACTACCAGGCTGTAACTCATTCCACACCTTTCGGCTCCAGAACTTGGACCGAAGCTCCAAAGGCGGTGGTGTTTCCATATTCATAAAGGATGTGCACACCTCCAGACTGGTAGCCCAACATAACGCATCAGAGATACTTCAGGTGCAGCTAACATTGGGTAAGACAGCGATTCAGGTCATAGCCTGCTATAGGTCCCCAACCATGTCCCAAGACTCACACTCCATGTTCCTAAGCACCCTGGAGAATATTAGGGTCCAACCTAACACTCTCATACTGGGCAACTTCAACTACGCCTCCATTAACTGGTAAAACTACTCATGTACCAATACACTTGCCCAACATTTCCTGGAATTCATTAATTCCAATGCCCTGGACCAGCCTTTTCTTACCCTCACTAGAGGTAGCAACATCCTTGACCTGGTCATTACTAACATGGGCGACCGTTTCTCTACACCAGTAGTCAGTTCCTTGCTGGTTAGATCTGACCACAAACTAATCTCCTTGAAAATCCTCATCCCTCCCACCCCCTCACCCCCCACAAAGGTAACCACCATGAAAAACTTCTCCAAAGCTAACTTTGGGCTCCTAAAAACAGAGGTGGCTAACTTCACGATACCCATGCAAATGGAGAATAGTTGCATGACTACTGAATCATACACCAGTGCACTGTACGAACACGTACACAAATGCATGGATCTCGCCATACCCAGTAGAACCAAGACACTCTCCTCCAAAAAAGGAAGCCAATTTGGTGGTCCCTTGCCATAAACAAACTCTACAACAGAAGGAGAAAACTGGTGTAGAATAAGGTGAAGTCCCAAGACTGGAAAAACTCCCTTATCAGCCTCAACAAAAAGTTGAGATCCCTCAGCAAATCCTCTAAAGCTAGCTATGAAAATAGAATTGCAACAGATTATAAAGACAACCAAAAGCCCTTCTATAGTTATGTAAAGGATCTCCATGGCAATACCCAGATTTGCTTTGAGCTACTGCACAATGGTACCTCTTATACCGAGCCAACTGATATTGCCAATATACTGGCCGACAGATTCAGTGCCAACTTTACCCCTCCCCCCAAAGGACCAATAACAATACCAGTAGATTCCCAAGCACCCAGTATTACTGCTGGACAGGTTAAAGCACTGTCCAAGCCCAAGAATACAGCTTGTATGGGACCTGACAATGTTCCTGGCTATTTTCTACATAAACTACGGAGTGAACTGGCAGCTCACCTTTGTGCCCTGTTCAGTCACAGCCTCACCTCAAGCTTTGTCCTTACCGAATGGTGCACTGCTACAGTCATCCCTCTTCACAAAGGAGAAGCAACTACAGACCCTGGGAACTATCGCCCCATTAGCCTGACGAGTCTGATATGCAAAGCTATGGAACACATCATCCTGGACTTAATAAACAAGGATATAGGGAATCTTCAAACTCTGGATCCCACACAGTTTGGTTTTGTGAAGGGTAGATCATGCCTGGTCAACTTGGTCGACTTCTTTGAGTCAATCTCCAGAGCTGTGGATGAAGGCAAGGTGGATCATACAGCCTGCCTTGATCTCGCCAAGGCCTTTGATACCACTCCCCACTCAGGAATCATAGAAAAACTCACTAAGCTAGGTATCAATCCCTATATCACTAAGTGGGTTGCAAACTGGCTCACAGATAGAACCCACAGTGTGAAAGTAGCTGACTCCAAGTCAGACTGCTGACCAGTCACAAGTGGAGTCCCACAGGGTTCAGTCCTGGGTCCTCTCCTGTTAGGTATTTGCTTTTCCAGGCCAACACGAAGGCACTCTGGCTGACAAAGTTCACAGATGATTGCAAGCTGGGAGCTATTATTAACTCCCCAAGTGATGTTGACATCCTACAGAAAGGCCACACTGAGACCACTGACTGGTGTCAGAACCATGGCTTTAAGCTCAATGCCAAAAAATGTGTCATCATCCCCTTTAGGAAAAACTCAGTTCTCATGAATTACCACATCGATGGTAGTCCACTGAACACAGAAGGCATTATAAAAGATCTGGGAACACAGGTTGACAGCAACCTCTCTTTTGACCACCACATTGCCATTGTGGTCAGAAAGTTCTTCTGTGTGGCACATCTCATTACTAAGGGTTTTGCATCCAGGAAGAAAGAGGTCATTGTGTCCCTCTACTCTTCTCTCATTAGGCCAATCATTGAGTACAATGCCCCATTTGGCATGTACCTCACTAGACACCTGCAACAACTGGAGAGGCCGCAAAAGTACCTCACAAAGAGGATGCTAGGCCTTAAACACTTGTCCTATGTGGACAGACTCAGAAAATGCCAACTATTCTCTGTCTCATATCACCTACTTAGAGATGATCTCTGCTTGACTTACAAAGCCGTGTCTGACCCAGGTCTGTTAGAAATGCTACATCTAAAGAAATCCCAATCCCTGCACACCACATGCTCCAGAGACCTCAACCTCATTACCACAATCAACAGAACGTGCTGGAGGGACAGGTTCATAACCCAGAGACTGCCCATGGTATGGAATAGACTTCCCATACATGTCAAACAGAGCACCTTACTGGCCCTTTTCAAGAAAAATCTTGATGAGTAGATGGGAAATAGTAAATTCACTCAGAAGATCACTCCAGTGGCTGTACTCAACAGGGGCACTGGAAACTAAGGTCGGGTGCCATGATGCCAGAGTAATCCTATGGGCTAGGCCTGTAAAGGCTCCAGGGCCATTAGCTTAGTACGCACCTATGAACCTATGAAGTAGATAAACCTACACTATTATGAGGTAAGTTAATATTACTAAAAGAATGGCGTGGACTGAATGTATAAACTGCAGACTTTAAGGAACAATTAAGAGATAATGAAGACTGGTGATGCAGTACAAGTTAAGGCATTTCAGTTATTGTCAATTATAAGCTGTGTTGTAAAATGAAAGAGATTAATGAAGTTGCTGATGAAGGAGAGAGAAAATTGATAAATATTTGTTTTGGACTTTATTTAACTGAAGAGCAGAAATGCCATGGGATAAAATGATTTATTAAACAGATAGCAGGTTAATCTTTGAATAAATTATTTGACACTTATAATTGAAAACTAAATTTTAACAGTAGAAGGAAGAGAAATGAGGTAGGTCATGCTTACCCAATGTGCTAGACTTTTTCGAAAAAAGTCAAAGCAATGGATGAAGATAAAATGCTACATATCTCCTACCATGACCTGACCATGGATTTTGTGACTATCTCCCATCACCAAATGACTCAGAGATAGAATGCAGGAGATCAAAAGAAGGGGAAGCTATCTCCACTAAAAAAAACCAGTCATCAGTGGAGTCCCACAGGGCTTGTTGCTGAGACCTCTTCTCTTTGGCATCTACTTTTCATAAGTAAAATCCAATGTTAAAAGGCTCTGGCTTACAGAAGACTGCAAACTAGGTGCAGTTATTGAATCCCCAAAAGACATAGCCATCCAGCAGGAAGGTTTGACCCAAACAACTGGTGCCAGAAGCATGATTTAAAGATAAGTGCCAAAATGCATTATTACATCCTTTGGGAAGTTGTCTACCTGAGGAAACTACCTCATTGATAATATGCCCTTAAGAGTTGACCCAGTTTTTTAGTAACTTATGTGGACAGCAATATATCTTTCAACCAACATGTGTACTCTTTGGTGGTGAGGAAATCCTTCTATATTATGCAACTTATTAAACAAGGGATTGCTTCTAGGTCCAAGAATGCCATTGTCCTGTTCTACTCAGCTCTCATAAAGATCAGTCATTGAGTTTAACACCCCCCTTTAGCATTTATCTGTCCAGATACATATAACAGCTGGAAAGCCCACAGAGATACCTTACAAAAAGGATGCTAGGCTTAAGGACTTTACCCTACATGGGTCACTTCATAGCTCTGCCACTTTACTTGGTCTCTTATAGACCTCTATGAGATGATCTGTGTCTGGCATGAAAGACATCCTTTGACCCAGTACTGATGGACCTACTACAGATATTCAGTCCAAGGATCTAAACCTTTTCTGCAACATCAGCAGAATGGCTTGGTGGAATAGATATATCTTGCAGATACCATTGCTATGTGACAGATTCCCCATGACCTATAAAGCAAAGCTCATCACTGTCCAAATTCAAGAACAGCTTGGATCTATGGATGGGAAAAAGGAACTTTATTCCAAGGCACCCACATACTACTAACACACTGAGGCAACTCCTAAATGTTTTTAACCCATGCTTCAGGCCTTTCAAAATACCTATGGTATGACTCCATAGAGGTAATATAAATATAGTCTATGAAGGGATAAGATCATTCAAAATGCAAAATGGGATAGGTAATTCCAAGCACCAAATAGGAACTTGGCTAGGTGTAAAATGGCCCCCAAAGGCACTTAGATTAGTACTAATCTATGAACCTATTAAAAATAGTAGAGATATAGGAGACTGAAGCTGATCTTTTAGGAACTATTGAGATAAAATGTAGATTGGTGCAACAAAAATATGGGTTACTTGGCTTTACAGATAATGGATATAAAGTATTGGTTGATGTAACTCAACATGCATTTTTATCACACCTACTCAAAATTAACCTGCCATGAATTGTGTTATTATTATTCAAAGCTGTATAAGAGATCCCATTCACAAAGAGGGCAGTTAGTAAGGCATACAAAGCTTGTAGGGAATTCATTGAATAAAAATAGAAATTATTAGGGTACAGTGTGGTCAGCTGTTAGAAGCAGACTGACACGAAAACATGAGATTATATTTGCTTGTTGCCTAGATGTGCTAATAAGTAATGCCATTTTGGAAACTTTTCTTGGATGTGGCTCTATAAATATGCTGATTATCTCTAGATATTGATAAGATTTTTTAATGTAGATGTTTATTGTTGGAGGCATGAGCAAGATGTGCTAGGTATTAAAACCTGTATGATGCATTTGGGAAGGATAGCTAGGCTTAAAATGACCATGGAGGGTCATAGCCTAATAATTATCTCAAAACTTATAAACCTATAAGGGAAGTGACTGGTGGAATACTGAAGGGGTGTCAGTTTCATTATTCTTCAGTGTAATTGAGAAATATCAGAGAGACTAGAGAATATCAGAGAAATATCAGAGGGAATAGAGAACAAGAGAAATCTCTTTGCTGAAAACACAGAAGTTAGGGCCAACAGTGGAGGATGAGTGTAAAAGTCTAAGGAAGGTTCAAGAAAGGCTAACCAAGTGGACTGAAAGGTGGTAGGTGAGGCTTATTGTAGACAAATGCAAATTACTACACCTGGGTTATAGAAACAATGTGAAGCATCAATGGGGGGATGGGAAGTGATGGCAACAGAGAAGGAAAAGGATCTGGGGCATTGATCACAACTGGGCTGGACCAGTGGAAATAGAGTGAGATGACAATTCCATCAACTAACAGAATTTGGGGGTATCCTGAAGGGGACAGACTCAAGAAACAAAGTGGTAATGCTCCTATAATACCAGATCCTGGTCAAGTAACACATTTGTTAATGCATGCATTGTGAAGGCCATACAAAGAGAAGTACATTAGGGTCCAGAATAAAGTCATCTGAAGGTGCTTGGAATGGAGGGGTGGTGTTATGATCAAAGACTACAGAAGCTAAATCTCTTCTCATGTGAGTCTGGAAGAGACGGGGATATGATATGAATATATAAAATAATGTTGAAGAGATATGAATAGGTTGTCGAAAACAAAAAATATGGGTTGGGGAGAGCACAGGCATCAGACAGCATGGGTCAACTTTTTGGGTCTGCAAAAGTACTTATTCACAGAGAGGATTCTGGACCCAGGAACAAAAAAAAAACAGAAGGGGTGGTAGACAGGAAATCCATGAGGGTATTCAAGAAATCTATGGAGAATATATGATGGGTCAAAAATAGGAAAGAAGGGGCGGTAAAGTCATGAATGAACATAAAGAGCAGATTGAAGTGTTTTTTTGTCTCCTTTCACCATCAAGCAAATGTAATATTAGAAATGCATTTATCCTGCACAACATAACACGCTTCTGATTGATCATTTGATGGACTGCATATGGAAATTAAGCTTGAGTTTAGTCTCTAGGGGGTGACTCTTAAGCAGTTTTGCAGATTTCACAGCTTGAATGGCTGAGTGTTCCACAGAAAGAGGAAGTTAGTCTGGAGCTGGTGTAGTACACCCAAGCTTGCAGGTATTTTGTTTTGGGAATATTTATGTAAGACCAAAAACAAACTCCAAACAAGCGCATAAAACTGGTAAAAAACAACAAAACGGAAACAATAAAAGCCGGCAACAGTCAGAAGTATTTACAAAACAGACTGTTTATTGTGAGCGCTTTCGGCTAGGAATTATCTAGCCTTCATCAGACAAAACAGTTGTCAAAAAGTAGGCAGGTTCTTTTATACTAAATTGGGCAATACGAATTAATTACCCAATTAAAAACTTAAAGCAACAAATTCACTATAACTTCCACTAAACAAAACAAGAGTTCATAAAACTAAGATAAATAAATAAGGATGTTATAATAACATCCATATTAAATTTCCAACTATACTTGTCATAGCATCTTTTATAAAAACGTTACTAAATAACCTAAACAATTCAACACAATAATATTAATATTAATATTCGGCCCATACTATTGGCCCGAAAAAAGCAATCAATATAGGCAAGAATGACCATTATTAATAACAAAGGAAATATAAGATATAATAACTAATAATAACATAACTTAATAATCATCTTCTGAGTGACAATAGTTTCAGCATACATTTAATAGACACATTGTCATTCAGACCCGGAAAGGTTTGAGCATTTGTTCTTATTTGCCACTTTAACTCATCTAGCTCCAATTGCAATTGCCACGGGCCCCCTCTAATACCTTTTAGAGCAATAGTTGATGGTCGTGGGTCAATCACTTATGGATGTGCCAAATATATAGATAGTCTCCTTAAACCATATCTAGAAAGTGAATTTCAAATATGTAAGGGTTCGTGGAGCTTTTTGCAAAATATTAGTAAACTTGAGTTCCAGCATAACAGTTGTTTCCTTTCAATAGATGTAAAGGATTTATATACAGTCATTCCCCATGTTACTGGAATTGAGTGGATTAGAGAATTTCTGTTAATAAAAAAAGCTGATAGTAATATCATTAACTTAATTGAAACACTTTTGGAAATATTATTGTGTTGAATTGTTTAGGTTATTTAGTAACGTTTTTATAAAAGATGCTATGACAAGTATAGTTGGAAATTTAATATGGATGTTATTATAACATCCTTATTTATTTATCTTAGTTTTATGAACTCTTGTTTTGTTTAGTGGAAAGTTATAGTGATTTTGTTGCTTTAAGTTTTTAATTGGGTAATTAATTCGTATTGCCCAATTTAGTATAAAAGAACCTGCCTACTTTTTGACAACTGTTTTGTCTGATGAAGGCTAGGTACTTCCTAGCCGAAAGCGCTCACAATAAACAGTTTGTTTTGTAAATACTTCTGACTGTTGCCGGCTTCTATTGTTTCCGTTTTGTTGTTTTTTTAACAATATTTATGTAAGAGCCACATTTTAAAACTGGGCTTAAACAAGATTCATTCCATGTTGAGCTACTGATGTTACAGCAGATATGTAAGTGCTTGAATGGACTAGCACTAAGTCAACAGTGTATTATGTTAATCTGAGAGCACTACCTTGTTTTTACCTGCCCTTTGTAGAGATGGAAAACAGAACTGAGTCAAGATCAAAACCTTATGTAGTAACCAGAGGAACTGGAAGTGGAGGGAGATGGTGTTATTCAATATTATTGCCTGATTTCTGTCTTCAAAGTTGCTACTGAATCATTGGATAGTACCAACAAGTAGTCCAGTGGATAAAAACCTGCTTTGAAAGAGTGGATTTCAGAAAATACCAACTCTTCCTAATCACTGAAGGCCTCCTAGACATTGACCCTACACAAAGTATCTTCAGCAGCTTCAAAAGCACTCCACCAAAACAGCGCCAAAGCAGCAGTGCTAACTTCTTTGACTTGGTCCTCACAACCAGGGGAGAATACTGCATACCAACTAGTGTAATGTCCTCACTGGTAGGTTGGAGTATAAAGCTGTCTCCTTTGAAATAAAAATTAAACCTAGGATCCCAGCTAACTGTGGAACTTTTAGGAATTATTCTAAGGCAAACTACCTACTATTAAGTGACACACTAGCAAAATGTCAAGCCCCTCTAAACCATTAGAACACAGCTGCCTTTATGGAATTGTTCACGAAAGCCCTGTACAGCCATGTTAATGGCTGCATAGAGACAGCTGTACCTACTCAGAATAAGCCCAGAACAAACTCAAAAAACAAGACAGCCTGGTGGAATCTCAACATCAATAGGTTGTATAAGAAAAGGAAGAAAATCATGACAAAAACTAGGAAGTGCAATGCCCAGCAAGGTAAAAATTCTCTCATTAATCTAAACAGTCGGTTCGGGGCTAATCAATTATACCAAAGCCAAACTTCAGGTAAAAATAGTCTCCAAGGCCAAGGACAATTACAAGGCATTCTTCAGCTATGTCTGCAGCCTCAAAGGCAATATACAACAATGTGACGAACCAGTTGTAAATGAAGCCACCTATACTGGGACAGAATATAAAGCAAATCTACTTTCTGAAAAATTTAGGTCCAGTTTTACCCCCTCTCCCCAGACACCCTTCAGTAAATACCCTTAAGCATAACTCCCCCAACTATTGCTAGGGGACAGATCCTCAGTGCTCCTTCCATGACCAAAACACTGCATCAATGGATGCCAGTAATATCACAGGATGCCTCCTTAATAGGCTGAAACATGACTATCAGACCACTAGCATTGCTATTTAACCACAGCCAACAAGTAGACTTTGTGCCAAGTGAATGCAGGATTGCAACTGTCATCCCCCTGCACAAGGGTGGGCCATCTATGGACCTGTGTAACTACAGACCTGTAAGTCTGACTATTCTCATATGTAAAGCCATGGAAAGAATTATTATGGAAATAATCCTTCAGATACTAGATCCAACCCAGTTCAATTTTATCAAGGGCAGGTTATGCCTACTTAGCTTGGTGGACTTCTTTGAGAAGGCCAGCAAAGCAATGGAGAAGAGCAAATCAGTGCATACTGCCTGCCTTGAGCTAACCAAAGCTTTCAACAAAATACTGCACTCAGGCATTGTATACAGACTCATAAAATTAGTTATAAACCACTGTGCCACCCACTGGATAGCTAGCTGGCTCAAAGATAGGAAGAAGTTAGGATAGTAGGGGAGTCTATCTCTACAAAAAGACCAGTGACTAGTGGAGATCCTCAAGGCTCTGTGCCAAGGCCGCTAATTTTTGGCATTTACGTCTTTAAAGTCAAAGCAAACATCAAAGGCCTCTGGCTGACTAAATTTGCAGATTAATGCAAACTAGACGCAGTCATAGATTCCCCTAAAGACACAAATACCCTCCAAGATGGCATGACATGGACCAGTAACTGATGCCAAAGTCACAGTCTTAAACTGAATGCCAAGAAATGCATAATAGTATCCTTTGGGAAGATGGCCATCCATGGAAACTGCCATATTGATAATACACCTCTAAGAGTAGACACAGAGGCCAGGGATGTGGGAATACATGTAGACGGTAACCTGGCCGTTGTATATCACGTGTCTTTGCTAGTAAGGAAATCACTCTGTGTTATGCAAGTTATAAGCAATAGTATGTTATTTAAGTCCATGGATATCATTGTTCCACTATACGTGGCCCGCATCAGACCAATTTTTGAGTACAACACTCCATAGGTATGTACCTGAACAGGCATATGCAACAACTGAAGGAGCCTCAGAGGTTTCTTACAAAAATAATTCAAGGCATTACCAACATGTCCTCCGTGGACCACCTCAAAGCTCTAAACCTTGTTCTCTGTCTCCTACTGACTGCTGAAAGGTGATCAATGCTTGTCGTATAAAACATCGTCTGATCCCACTGTGATGGATCTGTTGCATATCCACAAAACAAATAACATCAGAATTACCCAATTTAAGGACCCAAATCTCATCTGCAACATAAATAGGAAATATTGAAGGACAAGTATGTGTTTCATAGACTCCTGCTTCTGTGGAACAGGTGTGTCATCCATGTAAAGCAGAATTTTTCCCTAACCTAATTCAGGCATAACTTGAACCAGTGGAAGAGGAATCAGAAATCTACTCCTGGTCTAGCACTTATGTCTCTTTTATAAAGAGGCAGCCTGTAAGTGCTTGATCAAATTACCCCTTAAAACAACCACAGGGTGTCAGAATTTGTCAGATACATTTGGGAAGCATGGCTAGACTTAAAAAGCCCCAGTCTGGGGTCATTAGCCTAATAATCAACTGTGAACCTGTAAGTCTATAAAATGCCACTGGCACATCAAAGAGTTGCATATGTACAAACACCAACATGGTTAAGTTTAGCACTTGTGAATTCAGTTATGTCAAGTATTAATGTGCCATTACCATGGTCAGAGCAAAACTCATGCCGAGAGTTAGACAGCAAGCTGTAAGTATTACAGTGATGAAAACATGGGAGTGTACACATTTTTCCAAAATTTTAGGAGGAGGACACAAAAGGGCAACGCTATGATAGTTACTGAGTATAGCTAATTTTATGCATTTTTATTTCACGTGATCAGCAAAATTGTCACACTTATCAAGCTGACTTATTTGCACATTCCTTTGTTTCCTCCTCCTCCTACTCCTGAAACCATTTATTCATTTCTAGACACCAAAACAGCTTACCCAGGCCCTGTTTCATATTGCCTTACTACCTCTTCATGACATACTTTTTTCCGACTTCCCAGCTTCCAGTTTGCTTCCCACGCATTTACTATAATTGTTATATGATACTCTTTTGCAAGATTAAAAATCATCTACAGTTTTGTTATCAACCATGTGTACTTCAGTGTTCATATATTTATGCCAGGACTTTATTATTTTCCTTGATCTGTACCTAGTCTAACATAAATAATTCCAGAGGTTAAGAACTTGTTGTAGTATACAGCCATGTATCTGAACAAAGAAAGAAAATCATCATAACTTTCATCTTTGCCATCATCATCATCATCATCATCATCATCATGATTGCTTTATTTTTCCTGTTTCTCAGTGAACATTTTTCTTATTGGTCAAATCTGTTAGATTATTTAGTATAAATGAAATGCTGAGCTGATAGCAATGTATGAATCTAGTTCAGTAATTTGTATTGATATCATTCCTTCTTTTACTTCATTGGCTCAGGTCATGAATTAAAGGTGATCATTAATTAGGGTGAATTAATTTGCCCATTTAACAAAAATCAGTCAATCAATAGCTCAATCTTCTTCTTCCTTCAGCTTTTCCTGGTTAGGGGTCGCCACAGTGGATTGCCTGTCCGCTCATGATTGGCAGTGGAATTTTTACGGTGTTGAGTTGCCAGCCCAGTACCCAGCCTTCCATGGAAGGCACACACACACACACACACACACACACACACACACACACACACACACACACACACACACACACACACACACACACACACACACACACACACACACACACACACTCACGCTTAGGGCCAGTTTAGAGTGTCCGGTCTACCTACAGCATGCCTTTGGGATATGGGAGGGAACCGGAGCAGCCAGAGGAAACCCACGTGACCACAGGGAGGACATGCAGACTCTGCACAGAAGGCACCCCAGCCTAGGATTGAACTGGAGAACCTCTTGCTGTGAGACGACAATGCTAACCGCTGTACTACCGTGGCCACCCTAGTCAATCAGTAGCTCAATAAATATATAAAAAAAAATTCATGGAATGATCCTCTTGAAAAAAAATCATTTAAAAGTGCTAAACAATGGTGTTTTCTAAGGTTCTTCTGTTTCCTAGTAGTGACATATAAGCATCATCATACTGAGGAACTGAGTATATTACTACCCTAGATTTCTATAAAAATGCCACTTTTTGGTTAAAAACTAAAATTGAATGAAAAATGATTATGTAGCTTAGCCCATTGAGTTGTGACCATGTCTATGGCTGCCCACTTGTCTTTCAGCTATTCACAGAGCCCTGTCTGCTATGGGGTATTTCTGGTCAGGAAGATGGTGACAGTGTTGAGACACTGTGTATTTTTGTTTCTCGTCCGGATCTATCATGAGTATTGGATCACTGTTATTTCTCAGTCTGAATTGCCTGCTGTAGAGACATTTGGGTGCCTGTACCATGACAACTGCTGCTATCTGAATAAACTGATACAAAACTGGGTAGAACATTTGCTGGATGTACAATTACACTGTTGAGGATTCATTAAGGGGTCTCAAGAGAAGGAGGAAACTAACACATGTTCAAGTAAATCTTCTGCCTGACAAGTACAGTAACAGCATACCATATACTGACCAGTGGAATTGAGAATCAAACAAAAAAAAAATGAATACAGATTTTGTTCTTTCTGTGCCACATAGGCTCACAAATATGTCTGGGCTCTCACCTTTATGGCTTCATGTAAAATGGAGCTTATGCTTCCTCTTCAACTAAAGTAATAAACATTTCCAGTTACCTGCAAGGTAATTTTTCACCATGATTAGTTAAACTCTATATGGGACATAATTGCAAAATTTGACATCAAAGCATTAAAGTCTACCAACTGCTGTTGAGCTTCATCTTATAGTCATAGTTTTGATTCATCCAGTCTCCACTTGTGTGACCGGTGACCCCAACAAAGTCACTTAGCCATACCAATGTTCATGGGTCATATCAGAAAAGATATATGTGGGCCTAGTTGACTTATTTGGTTAACAGCATCATAAAAACAGCTCAGTGTAACACTTCATGAGCTGAGGCTACCCAGAATGTATGATAAAACATTTGAGGGTAGAAAGATAAATTATATTCATATTATATTTTTTTGTTGCTGTGAATAACCTTTGGAATGCAAACTTTTTTCAAGTGCGTCATATTGCTAAACCTAATTTGTGACAAGATTTTGAACTCAAAAGATATGACCATGATCAAAGGAAATCCCTGTAGGAATATACTGGTTTTATGTTATGTGTGCATGTGTGTATGTGTGTGTGTGTGTGTGTGTGTGTGTGTATGTGTCTGTATGCATGTACGTATGTGTGTGTGTGTATGAGTGTGAGCATGCATGCGAGCATGTGTGTGTGCGCCTCTATGTGCATGTGAGTGTGCATGTATGTGTGTGTGTGTGTCTCTGTGTGTATGTGTGTGAGCATGCATGTGTGTGTATGTGTGTGCATGCGTGCATGTGTGTTTGTGTGTGCATTTATGTGCATGCGTTTGTGTATATATGTGTGCATGTTTGTGTGTGTGCCTCTATGTGCATGTGTCTGTGTGTGCACGTATGTACGTATGTGTGTGTGTGTGTGTGTGTGTGTGTGTGTGTGTGTGTGTGTGTGTGTGTGCATGCAGGTATGCGCATGCGTGTGTGTGTATGTATGTGTGTGTGTGTGCCTCTATGTGCATATGTGTGTACGTGTGTGCATGCATTTGCTTGTGTGTGTGTATGTCTCTGTCTGCTGAGGACAGCTTAACTGTGGGCTTAGTTGGTATGGAGACATTGTATACAGATGAAAGGGCAATGATGGGGCATTTTCACTTCAGATATGTATAATAATGAGTTGTTTTTCTTTGTGCTAGACTGAGCAGTGAGAGACAGTGCAGCCACTGGTGTCTTAGTATTGTACAAGTGACACTAGAGGCTCTATAGACTTATCACCTTCACTATCATTAAGAATAGAGCACACGTGGAAAGGATGGGAAAGGACAGGCACCATAGAGCAAGAAAAGGCTGGAGAGAAAAACATGATTTCTTTTTGTTTGTCTCTGGTTTAATGGATAGTCCCAGTATGATAGTAATGATAATATTGGTGTGTACAGAGAATAAATGTTTAAGCATTAAATCTGTAAATTCTGATTTATTAGCATGTGTTTATGGCTCTTACCACTTGGTTTCAGAAACCAGTAACATGAGTGGATGATAGAAAAGTAACATTGGTAACAGAAGCAGCATTATTAGGTGATGTCAATATAATACATTCTATTACACATCACATGTACAGAGAGAGGGAGACAGACAAAGAGAGATACAGACATGATAGGAGACATTTATGATTATCCATGCAGTGTGACAGTGCTGCTCTTATTCAGACCACAGTTCACTGCTCACCTGTCCCAGCAGCCTGTTTGTACATGTACACAAGCGGGACTCCCACAGCTATTTATCCCACAACAGTGCAAACGCAAGAATGACCATGGCATGTTATTGATAACATAATTTTAGTTTTTATTTACTGCTATGACAATGAGGAAGTGAACTGACCCAGACTCGACCACTTTCAATTCTATCTTGGAATGTACGCTACAAATATGTACATAATTGCAAGACACAGTACGATAATTTAAGCCATGATAGATTAAAGTATATAGTAATGCATAGACATACAAATAGCCAAAGCAAGTAAACAGTGAATTAATGTAAGGCCTTGACAGGAGTAAAGGAAAACCTGTTAGAGGACAGAAGTAGAGATCAATAACAAGCAATGCAGATATCAAACAAGTGAAATACAGTGGGTATAAAAAGTGTACACGCTCCTTTTAAAGTGCCAGGTTTTTGTGATATAAAAAAATGAGGCCACAATAAATCATTTCAAAACTTTTCCCAGCTTTAATGTGACCTATATCTGTACAATTCAATTGAAAAACAAATCTGTTAGGGGAAAAATATAAAAAAATAAAAAAATGTACAATAAGCTGGTTGCATAAGTGCACACACCCTTAAACTAATACTTTGTTGAAGCACCTTTTGATTTAATTACAGCATTCAGTCTTCTTGGGTAGGAGTCTATCAGCATGGTGCATCTTGTCTAGGCAATATCTGCCCATTCATTCTTCCTTGCAAAAGCACTCCAAATCGGTCAGATTGCAAGGGCATCTCTTGTGCACAGCCCTCTTCAGGTCACCCCAGAGGTTTTACTATTGGATTTAGGCCTGGGATCTGGCTGGACCATTCCAAAACTTTAATTTTCTTCTGGTGAAGCCATTCTTTTGTTGATTTGGATGTATGCTTGGGGTCATTGTCATGTTGAAAGGTGAAATTCCTCTTCATCTTCAGCTTTCTAGCAGGCGCCTGAAGGTTTTGAACCAAAAGTGACTGGTATTTGGAACTGTTCATAATTCCCTCCACCTTGACTAAAGCTCCAGTTCCAGCTGAAGAAAAGCAACCCCAAAGCATGATACTGCCATCACCATGCTTCACTGTGGGGATGGTGTACTTTTGGTAATGCGAAGTGTTGTTTTTGCACCAAAGCTATCTTTGGAATTGTGGCCAAAAAGTTCAACCTTGATGTCATCAGACCATAACACATTTTCTCACATGCTTTTGGGAGACTTGATGTATTGTTTTGCAAATTGTAGCCAGGCCTGGATGTTTTACTGTGTAAGAAAAGGCTTCCGTCTTGCAGCCCTACCCAATAGTCAGGACATATGGAGAATACGGGAGATTGTTGTCACATGTAGTACACAACCATTACTTGCCAGAAATTCCTGCAGCTCCTTTGGTGTTGCTGTACGTCTCTTGGCAGCCTCCCTGACCAGTTTTCGTCTTGTCTTTTCATCAGTTTTGGGGGGACGTCCAGTTATTTGCAAAATCACTGTTGTCCCATATTTTCTCCACTTTTTGATGACTGTCTTCACTGTGTTCCATGATATATCCAATGCTGTGGAGATTTTTTGTGCCCTTCTCGTGACTGAGAGCCTTCAACAATGAAATCCCTTTGATGCTTTGTATGCTCTCTGCAAACCATGGCTTTTGCTGTGGCAGGCAACTGAGTAAATGTCAGGAAAATCCTACTAGGACAGCTAAACTTTATTTGGAGTTAATCTGAGTCTCTTTAATTGATGACAGGTGTGTACCCAAGAAGACTGAGTGCTGTAATTAAATCAAAAGGTGCTTCAACAAAGTATTAGTTTAACGATGTGCACACTTATGCAACCAGCTTATTGCACATTTTTTTATTTTTTTTCCCCTAACGGATTTGTTTGTTTTTCAATTTAATTGTGCAGGTTATAGGTCACATTAAAGGTGGGAAAAGTTTTGAAATTATTTATTGTGGTCTCATTTTTTTATATAACAAAAACTTGGCATTTTAACAAGGGTGTGTACACTTTTTATATCCACTGTAGTGTAACATGTAGGCACAGGTGTGTGTGTGCATATTAGTTAGTGAACAGACCTAACTGCCATTTGGTTCTGGATGCTAAGCATTGCAAAAACGAAAAACCAAAACACGAAAGTAGCAAAAAACCACAGGACAGGAACTGGGATGCTGCAAGTTTATTCTTCTGGTACCTCGGCTAGAAAGAAGCCTTGAAGGCTTCTTTCTAGCCGAGGTACCAGAAGAATAAACTTGCAGCATCCCAGTTCCTGTCCTGTGGTTTTTTGCTGCTAAGCATTGCATTAAGAAGACAGACTGGAGTTAGTGTCAGCAGTCTAAGTACAGTACAGTGCAGTGCAGTTCAAGGACCATGGTATAACAGGATTTTATTCTAGCTTATTTTCAATTGCTGTACTAAACTGTTAAGTTTGATTGAGCAACACATTAATCTTTGGCAGATTTGCACCATAGTAAGCTGTGAGTTATGGCTTTAATACTGCTCAGTCTCTGTCATTCATTTATATTCACCAGTTTTTACTGGGCATGATATCATTCTGTTTGGTGTAATGTGTGAAGATAGTGTGCAGTCTACAACCTTTTATCACTGTCTCTTATCAAGTATTGGTAAGTAACAGATTATTGTAAACTATATGTGGAGCTTGCTTCCTGAGTTACCTGTGAAAATAGGCTTAGGCTTATTGTGCCGTATCAGTTTTACATAAAGCAATAACTATTTCCTATTTATTTGTCATTTGTTAACAAAGGATGGTCCATGGGGCCTTTTTAGCCATGTCCCACAATGTAAAGGGTAAATATAATGCATATAGGCAATATTATTTAGCCAGCTAAGCAGCATATGTTTGTAAGCTGGAAGGAAACTGGACCACCCACAGAAAACCTATGTAGACATGGAAAGAGTGTATAGATCCCACACAGACAATGACTAGAGGTTAGAATTTAAAAGCCCTGTTTTATAAATAAATGGACAATGGGCGGATCAGTGGTAAGACCTCTGCCTCACAGCAGGTTTCAAGGTTCAGTCCTGATCTCCATCCAGCCAATGCCTGTGTGGAGTTTTACATTACATTTTATGCACATGTATGCATAGGTTTACTCTGAGCACTCCAGTTTCCTCCCACCTTCAAAACATATACTCATTGATTGGTTATTCTACATTTTGCATGTGCATGCTGCATTTTCCCTTAATCTTGAAGCCTGTGCCATTGCTGAAATGGTCTGAGAGAGACCAGTTCTATTACTTAACTGTCTTTGACTGAAGCATGCTGCAGAATGGCTAAGGTGTCTAGAAAAAAAAGAGAAAAAAACACATTTCAGGCATTGAGATACACAAGTTTTTCATGTTTCATTTGTGATAATCTTCCTTTTTCTCTTTTTGTATATTCCTCTCTCATATTTATCTTGAGACAGGATAAAGAAGGACATTTTTCAGTGTCAGAAATCAAACAATCACAAGCTGTTTTATGCCAGAATGCTGTTATATTTTAGATTTTTAAAGTTTTCAAGAGGTGGGAGCCAAGTGCCAACTGTAATTACTCCCATACTAGGAGAACATGGAAGTAATTAGCATAGCATTTTGTATGCACAGTCTAAGTGCACTGATGTCAAGCAGCTCAGACACCTTGGCTCCATTACGCAGTAATATCCTCAGTCATGTGATATTTATTTACAACTGCCAGATGTGGTTTTATGCACATTGATTGCCTTTTAGAGACTAGCATTTAAACAAATCTTTGAAGCAAACCTTTTTATTACACATAGAAAGTACTTCTAACATTGAACAATTAAATAAGGCAATGCATATATAAACTGTAATTTTATGGTGCAATAATTAGATATATTATACTTGAGGAGCCTAAAGTATTATATGTGTACATAATATTGTTATTATTATTATTATTATTATTATTATTATTATTAGCTGATACGTTACTGAAGGAGCAGAAATGCAACATCTGTCAACACATCATTTATTGAGATGTATTACGTCATTGAAGCTTAAACAGAACCAATCACAGTATAAGCAACTCCATTGTGAAGCTTGCCATGGGATTAAACTTAAACTATAGTTTAGTTTTCAGAAATGTTTATTTTTAGTGTTCATATGATATATGCACAGTCAGAACTTTATTTGCATTAAATTATTGTGCTTAGGCTAACATAATGTTGATATCTCTCTGTAAGAAATTTTTTCCAGCAATATTTCATTTTTGTTTAAAAGCTGCTTTTGTTTGCAGTCAGTTATATAACTCTGCATAAATCAGATATAGATTTTTTTATACTAGCTTTGACCTAACCAGCAAATTACAGCCTACTGTTACTGACCATTGAGAATGGAAAACATAGATTTGCTGAGTTAGATTTAGAAAGCAGCAGTAAACAAAACATCAGAGGAATGTCTGTTTACTTCTCATAATCAGTACAGCAATCTCACAACATATATCTCTTATGCTGCTTCTCAGATCATATTTTCCAACATTATTTTAATGAAAAATGGATGTGGGCATGATTGCATAATTTAGCAGTAACCCACAACTGGGTGTTGTTATCATGGGATTGACCTAAAATGTCCCTGCATTGTTGCAAGAGCTCTAACTTTGCTTCCTGGTAGTAGAAGATCCTGGGCTTTTCCAGCCATCATTAGATAATAGTAGTTCCCTGTGTCCACCCATTCATTCTGTAACCTTGCTACTTCCTCTATTAATTTACCCTACCTTCTCCCCTTACCTATTTTCCTCTTATACACTAAGTACCTGATGCTGGGCGGCCACGGTGGTGCAGCGGTTAGCGTTGCTGCCTCACAGCAAGAGGTTCTCCAATTTGATCCTTGGCTGGGGTGCCTTCTGTGTGGAGACTGCATGTCCTCCCTGTGGTTGCGTGGGATTCCTCCGGGTGCTCCGGTTTCCTCCCACATCCTAAAGACATGCTGTAGGTGGATTGGACACTGTAAATTGGCCCTAGGAATTAGTGTGTGTGTGTGTGTGTGTGTGTGTGTGTGTGCGTGCGTGCGTGCGTGCGTGTGTGTGTGTGTGTGTGTGTGTGTGTGTGTGTGTGTGTGTGTGTGCCTTTTGTAGAAGGTTGGGTGTGTGTGTGTGTGTGTGTGTGCCTTTTGTAGAAGGTTGGGTGCCAGGCTGGCAACTCGACACCATAAAAAAACTCCACTGCCAATCATGAGTGGACAGGTGCTCCACTGTGGCGACCCCTAACCAGGAAAAAGCTGAAAGAAGTACCTGATGCTGTTGAATTCCTGCCTATCCTGCTGCATTTTTAATCACTTTCCATCCTCTGTAAACTACATATGGGTGTACATTTAAGAACTTCCTCTCCTTCTTGTTTACCTGGCCACTGACTAATATCTTTCTCTTCCCACTGTCACTCTTGTCCTTCAGTTATTTTTTCCTCATTAAACCTTCCAAAACTATTATAAACCCACTACTTTTTAAGTTCGTAACTTGCTAGCCTATCTCTCTGTCTCACTGTCATTTTGAGTCACTTATGAATATTTTCATTATATATAAAAAAGGGAAAACTTTTCCCACCTCTTGGTAAAATATTTATTTACTTGTCTTAGATAATACACATATATTATGCTACTCCAGCATCTAACATAATTTGCAGATATGAAATGTCCAAAGCTTAAACATTTAAAAGAAGCTAACATGCTAAAATGATGTGCTATATTTTAAGTCAGGATTCCAGTTTATGTTGAAAAACAATGTATAAAGTGAAGAGTGTAAGTAAACAAAATTGAAAGTAAACAAAAAATGTGATGTTAATTCCATTTGGACACCCTATCTAGTCAAGTTCCTTTTCTGCAGTTTCTGCCTTTCCTGTATCATGCTTCAGTCATTCATGTTTCGAACAAATCAGTAACAGCCATTTATTCAAAGGAAACAGTAAAGGCAGATGTTCTTCTTTACTGAATTGCACAACAGAAAAACTATGCCATTAGCTTTTTATTTAGTGTCTTTAGTGGATACTTTGAATATATTAGTGTACACACAGCTTTCCTTTTCAATGCCTTTTAGCTGTAGTATTTAGAAAGTATCTTCTGATGAAATATTGAAGTTTGCACCTGTGTTTAGTTTAAATTTAGTATTTTACTTACATATTTTCAGCATTTGTTGACAAATGTCTGACTTGCAGTCGTCATATTTTCTCTGATACACTTTTAGACTTCACTTTGTTTTCATTAATAGCACAAAAGTGCTATTTTGTTGGTGTAGCTATTTTTCACACTTCTGTTCAACAACACCATCATTCTGTTAAATATACTTTCCTTTCCTTTAAGACAAAATATCTCTTTCTAGTACAGATTGTAGAAACTTGATTAAAATCAGGACAGTGTTTTGTCTAATGCTTATAGCCTCATCTAGTACAAGGGGCTTGAATCTCAACTGCACCACATTTCCAGTACATCTTTTAGCTCTCTTTTTTGTCATATTTTCCGTTGCAGTGCATTCTGACATTTCTGTTTTTCATATCTATTACTAGCCCAATGCAATTTCACTATACCTTGATTTTTTAATCCGCATTTTATCTTACATGCATATATTTCATCAATCAGTTCTTTTAACACTGCATATGTCATTTCTCATGCTTCCATAGCTTGTGATAAGATCAGCTTTTCTTCTCATAACAGTCTTCTCCTTTGCTCAGTTCATGTTATCACAAACTGTTATGTTTGTATTCATAAGTTAACTTCTTTAACTCGGTATTATAAGCCATTATAGTTTCTGTAGGCACTCATACCTTTGTGTAAAGAACAGTGGTAAATAAACAGTGGGTTTTCTCTAGGCAGAGGATTATACTTTAATTTGTCTGTAATTGTTGCTGTCAATCTTCAGGAAAATTAGAAGATAATGCCTTCATTTGCAGAAGTCTAGCATACTGTACCTATTCAGGATATATGGCTATCACAGTCCTGGAGAAGAATAGATACAATTTCTGAATTCAGATCTTCTTTTTCTGCTAAGTTGCCTTGAACTGAGAGTATTCTTAGAGCTTAAAATCTAAGAATTTTTTGAGTTTATGTTTATTTCTAAACTACTGCATTTCTTTACTTCTGCAGCTATGTTTCTGTACTGTACTGTACTCTGACAACATTTAATGTCGTGTGTGCAACAAAATACTCTGTAAGCAACACAGGCAGTATGGATAGGCTTTTAGCCCCTAATCTGTATACTTTATTTCACACTAGCAAGACTGCTACATATGTTAGGGTAGCAACACAGTTACTCAAGACCTTGTCAATTGAGCTAGTGTTAATCAAGCACAACATGTCATATTCTAACTACAGCATCATGGAAATCCAAGAAGAGCCAAGGTTATTTATTTGCATTTTTATTTATCCTTTGTGGACCTGTTTAGTCTCATTTGGGTAGTGGCCACTAACATAGTTACATGATAGCATGATAATAGCAAGGGACAAGAAAATAAATACCAAGTAGGAATGCATGACATGGTGTTAGTACTGAGATAAAGTGAAGGATTTAGGAGTAAGGAAAATATAAAGCAACTATAAATCGTACAGTGTGCAGCAAAAGGAAACGAGGGTGAGTCACCTACTAGCAAGGGAGAAACCCAATGGATAAATAATATAAACAGAAAATGTTTTCCTTTTAAACATTATTAATCTTAGGGTAGAATCATCTAAGAACAGATTTAATTAGGAGTAGATAGCAGTTATGATTATTCAGTAGAGTGCCAGATGGCAATGCATAATAATGGCCACCAGTAGGTAAAAGGGTAGATAACAAAGACGTTTAGAATGCTGCAGTGAACGTGCAACCAAGATATTTTAGTATGCCGCAGTGAAGGTGTAATCACTTCTTTTGTATGGTGACAAGGTCACAGATAAATTAATAAGTGGTACTAGCAAGCTGAAGAACGTCAGGAAGTTTGTTGATAGTGGTTGTGGATCAGCAGATCTAGGTTACCAATAAATAGTGGAGGGAGAATAGAAGAACAAGACATGAAGCTGCTTGTGGTTGTTGCAGGTGTACCTGTAAATGTTACCAAACCTTCCCAGTTCGCTTTCTTTCTTTATGTGCATAGCTACTTCTTCATCGTCAAGCCATTGTCCTGTTCTTTATCCTTTCTCCTGCCTCTCTACTAGCTCTAGAAGCATCACTGAATTCCAGAGAAATATAAGGCTGTCTAGTTTGACATATGCTGCCTGGTGAATGTTAAAAAGTTTTATTTTTTTCATCAAGTTGGGTGTTTTTTGTTTAAAGTAGTTTTGATGACAGAATGACCTGTGTGGAACTTCTCAATCACCAAAAGGAAAGAAAAAGTCAATACATTCTACAGCATGTAGATGATTAAAAATCTCATTGCCATGTGGTGGGAGGTAGGGAAAGTTAGGTAAAACAATAAAATGTAGAAGCAAATGTTTGTTGTATGGTACAAAAAGTTGATTTCATGGAAAGTGCAGTAAAGTGGCAAGAAAATTAAATTAAAAAGTTGCATACATTTATAGAAACTATACAATACAGCAGGATTTAGAAAACATAACAGAGAAAGAAAACTTCAGAGTATTCTAATGTAATATTTGTTCTATTTTTGTTAATAAAAGTGTTTGTGAAACTTGCAAAGCAGAGGAACTGGGATGCCAACCCAGCAGGTGTCTTGACAGGTTTAGAGCCCATATATTTGAAAAGGTACAAGAGAGTATGGTAGTCTCTTGCCTGTTGCATTCAAAATACTTAAAGCTTTTGTATAAGATATAAATAGACTTTATCAGTATATGAAATGTTCATGCTATGCAATGGTGAATTATTAGGTCTATATTATAATATAGAATGGAACAAATGTCGAACGGCTGAAATATCGAAAGTGCTGTTCATCGAGTACTGGTTTGTGGGATTGGGGTGCAGTGAAGATCAGGAATTTTTCCCTTTCCTCACTGTAGTGCGGTCTCGGAGTTGGTATATATAATTAGCAGGGGATGTAGGGGGCACAACCCCCCCACAAAACCAAGTTATTTGAATGGCACTTTTGATATTTTTGCCATTTCGACATTCATTCCGTTCGATATTATAATAGACCCAATTATTGTGGTGAATGCATTTTTATGTACAGTGTAGTCCAAACCTACACAATATATGCTGTATCAGTATCAGCTGCAGTAAACTGCCGAGTTTGTACTGTGAATGAGTAGGAGCAGGTATAGGGCACATGGAATACTGAGTTATCCCATGCAAGACAGTTTTAGGGGATTGGTGGAGAGAGTGGAGAGAGTAACAAGACATTTGTCAGGTGGTAAAGGGACATTAACATAAATGTGTAGCTATGTTGTTGTTGTATCTTTCAGCTTTTCCCAGTTAGGGGTCGCCACAGCGGAACTCCGGTCTGCTAATGATTGGCAGTAGATTTTTACGTGCCGAGTTGCCAGCCCTGACACACAACCTTCAACGAAGGTACGCCCATTCACGCATGTCTCCACACAGAAGACGCTTTAACTGAGAATCGAACATGGCAACGTCTTACTGTGAGGCGACAATGCTACCGCAGCACCAAGCAAGTTTCTGAATCACCAAGTGGAAGGAAGTCTGAGCTCACCAGCCACTTATCCTGGTGGTAGAATGGCCAGTGTGCTAACATGTCAGAGGAGGTCTTGATCAGAGGTTTCTGTCCCAGAGACCCACAGGGCCCAGCATCACTGCAGTGACTAGTGACCTTGGTTTAGTGGGAGGGGAGGTAGAGAGGTTAAAAAAAAGAAAATGTGGATAGCAATATGGAATGTTCCCAAGATTAACACTCCAATACAGAAGGAGAGATGTTAATGAAGACAGGGGATCTAGGCTTAATATTTTACAAGAGATTAAGTTAAAACTTCAAGAGTTAAAAAAGGTAGAACAAAAGCTATAAGTGGTTAGTATCACGTTGAGGAAAAGGAGGTGGTAGAAAAGAGGTGGGGATTTTAAGCACCTCCATTGAACAAATGGAAATCAGTGAAGGTAGATAAAGATGAGAATGCAGATGGTGGCATACAGGTGGATAACACAGAAAATAAAACTGGTCTTAAGCTTTTTATGTAGGCCCAGACCAGAGAGACCCAAATGTATTCCATGACTGGCTGAAGACTTTGCAAGCACTAAAGAAGGAAGAAGACAGTAATCATAAGGAGTTGCTTCAGTATGGTGTTAGAGCACAAAAGGGACAGGAAATATGAAGCAATTGAATTTCTTGGGTACAGTTAAAAAGCCTCGGGTGAGGGGATGAGACAGGAGAAGCTGTTAGATGTACAGCAAGAACTGAGAACAGGAGAAGAAGGGCTTGTGTTTTCAAGATGTGAAACAAAACAACCTACTAGTTATCAATGGGCAGAAAACATTTGAAGGAATAACAGACATATATTCCAGAGAAGGATCTTTCCATTGTGAAGGTGAACTGGGAACTAGGATAGCAAACAACTGGTGGATGGAGATGGAATCCTTGTCATTGGATGAGGAGAGATGATATGAGCTTGGGCACAGGATATGGGTAGGGAGAAGGTAGATTTGAATAAAATGCCAAGGGCACATTGGGAATTTGTCAGTGGGTAGGGGTGAAACCTGTCTGGAGAGGTAACTTTGCAGCTAGAAGAGAAACTAAGGAAGGAAAAGCCAATTATGCTGGTAGATCCTAGAAGAAAGGCAAACCAAGACAGGCAGTTGAAGACTGGTTAAACACAAGTCAAACAATCCAAGTAGAAGAATAACTAGTCAACACGACTGAATCCCATGAAGTCAAAGTTCCAAAGTTTAATAAAACAGCATAAAAATGTTAAAAACATCCAAGAAAAAGTCAACAGCTTTCACACCTATCCAGGTGCTTCTTCAGATCTAATAAAATAGACATGGAATGCTCCTTAAATATACACAGTTTCAGTTCTACCTCTTAAGGTCATGTGACCTGAACAGTGGTCTTAAAGGAACATAGTCATTTTAACCCTTTCCTCTGCCACTTTGTAATCCTAAAATCCGTTTAGTTTCAATACATTCTGTTTTAGTGCTGACATCTCCACCTCTAATGCTGACACTAAAAAGTTGTAGCATAATGAACTTAAACTTATGAGTACTTCCAGCAACTAAAATCTGTTTTGACAGTGCATTTGTTTTATCTTTTCTAGACACATCATAAATGTGTTCACGTAAGCAGTCTTTCAGTGTTCTTTTAGTTTTGCTAACATAAAAACTTTTACAAACAGTGCAACTAGCTAAATAAACAAGATTACAGCTCTTACAATTTGCAAAGAAATTGAATTTATAAACATGCTTGGTATAAGCTGCTCAAATTTATCAGTAGTTTCAATAAACTGACACATATTACAGCCTCTATAAGGATGATTTCCTATTCTATTAGTAATCCCTGGTTTCTTCTGGACAGGTTTATAGCACATTTTCCTCAAAGAAATATTGTTTTTAAAACAAAATTTAGGAACCTCACCTAAAATAGTTTTGTTTTTATCATCACATGTAAAAACCTGCCAGTGTTTTTAATAATATCACACACAGAGCTAACATCATTTGAGAAGGTAATGCTCATTCTCAGAGTGTCTCCTTGTGATACCCTAGAACACTTAGCCTCTGAATCTTGATGAGAGAAATATGGTTTGGCCTGGGCATTCCTATTAGATAGACCCCCTTGTGCTACATCTATCACATGCTGTTGGTAGCCTCTACTACTGAAATCATTTACCAGCTCATCAAAAGCAGATACCATACATTCATCATTTACATGGAGCCTGGCATACCTAAGGAATTGTCATTCAAGACTTTTCTAGGAATTTATTGTGGGTGCATACTCTGCCTATTTAAAATACTACATTTCGCAAGATTTTTTGTAAACTTGAGTGTCTACATCATTCAGTTTCTTGATGATTTTAACATCTAAAAACTCAATATTCTCAGCAGAGAACTTAGGGGTAAATTTTAGGAACTTGGTTGTCTGTTGTAGGTATTCAACAAAGCCATGTAACATTGAAACAGAGCCTGCCCGTACAAAAAATGTATTGCCCACAAACCTGGTATAGTATGGAACATACTATTTAAAGAGGTTGCTCTCATTAAAGACATAGACTGTCTCCCAGTAAGCTAGCACTAGGTTTGCATAGCTATTGGCACAAGGTATGCCAATCGCTATGCCCACCCTCTACTTGTATAGCTGATCATTAAAAGTAAAAACATTGTTGTTCAAAATCAAATCAAGAAGTACACTTATAAGATAAATATGTTCTGCACTGTAATCAGAATATTTAGAAAAGAAAAGCATGACAAATTCAATCCCTGTATCATTGGGTATGACTGTGAAAAGTTATGCTACATGATTTTGTTGAATACCTGCAACAGACAACCAAATTGTGCGATTTAACTGCAAGTTCTCTGTTGAGAATATTGAGTTTTAAGATGTTGAAATCATCAAGAAACTGAATGGTTTAGGCAATCAAGTTTACAAAAAATCTTGCAAAAAAATATTTTACATAGGCAGAGTATGCACCCACAACATATTCCCATGAATGTCTTGAAAGGCCACGTGACCTTAAGAGGTAGACCTGAAACTGTGTGTATTTAAGTAGCATCCCATGCCAGTTTTATTAGATATGAAGAAGAACCTGGATAGGTGTGAAAGTGCTTGTCTTTTTTCTTCGATGTTTTTAACATTTTTATGCTGTTTTATTAAACTTTGGAACTGCTACTTCATTGGATTCAGTCGTGTTGACTGGTTATTCTTCTACTTGGATTGCTGGTAGATTATGTCAACTTCTTGATCAGGTTGCAGTAGAATACTTGTAAACTAAACCTTTTCCAAAATATTATAGCTAAAAGATAAAAATAAAAACATGGGACAATCTGATTGTTCCTTAATGTTGTCCAGTTTACTGTTTCCTTATTAGCACTTTCATCCAGTAGACCTCATCAGATACTTTTTTATTGAACAAGATTGCATATAGATGGCCTGTTTAAATGCTTCAGAAAATAGGGTACGCTGGAAGACAGCTGCTGCCACTGGGGGTTCATTTGACTGACTCTGTTGAATGATTTGGTCCAGACTAGCTCTCAGTATGGATGGTGGGAAATTATAGTCTTCAATTTGCTTAGGTGGTCTGATTGGTCCAGACTAGCTTTCAGCCTTAATGGAGGGAAAAGATTAGTTCTCAGTTTACATAGGTGGCCTGAGGGTACTCTGTTATTCTCCAGAAACCCCCTTAACATTGGTGTATTTATCACAATTATATGCTTATTCCACACTTATATTCCTCAACTGGTTTGAGGAGCTGGCTTCTTAAGAGGTGCCTGTCAAGGGGATTAATTGTGTATCTTTATGAAAAGATATGTGTGGTTCACTGTCCTCTTTTGTAGATGCCAGCCTTCACATTTTCTGTCTGGGAATATGTATATTGATCCAAAAAACAAAAAATGCCAGCACCTTGGAGAGTCAAACAAAAAGGTTTATTTAAACTTCAAAAAGCTGGTGATTAGACCGGTTTCAGCTAAAAGCTTTCCTCAGTAATACTTCAATGAATTTACAAGAAGCCCTTATATAGCTGTGGAATTTTTAAATCCATGACATCATTTCCTGTAATTAGTTAAATGAAAAGTATATGTTATAATAGTGAATTATCACCAAAAACACATTATAAAATTGTAATCTGCCCATATGTTAGTATGCCAAGGTGGGACAAAACTCCTATAATGAAAAAAGTCAAATTAAGAAAACAAAAGAATAGAAAATGTAATGTTATACAATAAGAATAAAATTACTTACTGCAAACTTATAATTTGTCATTTAGTCCTGGGGGAAAAAGTCCCCCTAGTTTAATAATCCACCTTCTTTCTTTTGTATTGAGAATGTCATGCCATCCTGATTTAAAGGGACGATCCCCCACAATGCGATCAATGATAGTGAAAGTGAATCTTGCATTTAAATGTTTAGTTGAATGTTTATACAGTGCATTAGTCATTCTGTGGTTTCTGATGTCCCCCAAGTGCTCCGAAATTCTAATGCGGAACTGCCTGGATGTCTGGCCGATGTAAAATGCCTGGCATGTACAGGTGGCTAGATAGATTATCCAGTCTGAACTACAATTTCCGAAGAAGTTGATGTCATATACCTGACTTGTGTTTTTGCTAGTAAAGCTCGTGGTTTTAAAAATGTAATTGCAAAAGCTGCAATGGCCACAGGGGAAGTTCCCAATCAACTTATCCCCAGTAAGTGTCCTTTGTGTAAAGTTATCCTGCTTGATTTTGGATGTTTTTTTGTAATGAGAAAAATGGGTGCATAGGGATTTCCCCTTTCTATAGGAGAAGTAACAGCGTTCTCCTAAGTAATTTTCTAAAAGGGGGTGCGAGTTGAGTATATTCCAGTGGTTATTGACAATGTTAATAAGATTTCTGCTGTTACGGCCATAGGTAGTAACCAATCTGCATACTTCGGAATCATCTTTTACCTTTCCTTTCTTATATTCTAATAAAGACTCTCTAGGTATGGAGTTACAGGTACACACTGCTGAGTTTATGATTTCTGGTGAGTATCCTCTAGACAAAAATCTGTTGGTTAGGTCTTCCTGATATTTGGTAAGATCTTCATGTGACGAACATATTCGTCTTATTCTCATAAATTGAGATTTTGGAATGTTTTTTGTAATATGTTTTGGATGGAAACTTTTGGCATGTAGGAGAGTATTATACTGGGGAAATTTTCTGTGTATAGATGTTGATAATGTGTTATCCATCTGTCTTTTTAGATGGACATCCAAGAAATTAATTTCATTGGGATGATGTTCTTCAGTGAATTCAATCCCCCAAATATTGCCATTAAGGTATTCCAAAAATTCCCTTAGATATTCCTGTCCTCCTTTCCAAACCATCCAACAGTCGTCCAGGTATCTCCTCCATATGTCGATTTCTGGTAAATATATATTGTGCATTGGATCATATATGATGGTTTCCTCTATGTATCCCATAAACAAATCCATATATTGGCGCGAAGGAGGCTCCCATGGCTGTTCCCTGTAATTGCCAGTAGCAATTCTGTTGGAAATAGAATACATTTTTGGTCAAGATGTGTTCCGCCATGCATAATATTAGTGTATTCATTCCTGGTGGGTATAAATTAGCTTTGTATAACCAAAACTCCAGTGCCATGAGGCCAGCCCAATGAGGGATGCTGGTATATAAAGAAGAAACGTCCAAAGTGCACATGAGCCAATCCGAATCCAACTGTGTGTCGGTGACAATATTCAAAAATTCAGTGGTGTCCTGTATTCTAGCACGAATAAATTTCAACAATGGTTTTAGCTTATCCGTAAGAAAGGCTGAAAGAGGTTCCGTTAGTGAGCCAATGCCCGATACAATTGGTCTACCCGGTGGTTGTTCCAAAGATTTGTGAATCTTGGGTAGAAGGTATAGATATTGTTTGGCAGGATCTTTGACTGTAAGATGTTTCTTAGTCTTTTCCGAAATGATACCATTTTCCACTGCCTCTTTCAGAAATAAAATAATTTCATTTTTAAAGCCAGATGTTGGATCAATATCCATCTTCATATAGTGGTGGTGATTGGATAATTGTCGGTTTGCTTCATACAAATAGTAGTCATTGTCCATAACCACAACCGCACCCCCCTTGTCTGCTGGGATAATAACAATATCTTTGTTGTTTTTCAGTTGTGTGAGCGCAAGCTGTTCCTGTTTGGAAATATTGTTGTGCATAATGTCTGGGGAGCTGTAATGAAAATGTAAATCTTTGAGAACAGCCTGTTGAAACACAGAAACATGCTTATCCATTGGGGGTGTAAATGTGGATTTATGAAATTTAAATTCAGTTGATCTTTGAGTGTCAGTATGTTGGTCCTGCTGCTGAAAGAATATTTTTAAATTAATCTTTCTACAAAAATCTAAAATGTCAGATACAAAAGTGCTCTCATCAATAAAGAAACCTGGGATAAAACCGAGTCCTTTATTCAAAAGTGCTTGCTGTTCTTCAGTTAAAACATGTTTGGAAATGTTGTGTACATTCGTATAGTATTGATTTATTTTATCACTGTCATGAAAAGTTCTTCCAGACTTGTAACCCCTATGTTTTCTTCCGGCTCTATGTTTCTTTCCCCTAAAGGGTGTTGTGATGTTCTACCCCTTTTAGCATTTGGAGAGTCCCCAACTGTGGAGATGTCTGTATCTGTAGTGGAAGATTCCTCCCCAGATGTAATATAATTTGAGCCTGTTTTCTTAAGAATAGACCTAGGTCTTTTCTTTCGATTGAAAGGCACATGTCTAGTGCCTTGGGCAAACCTGACACCCTTCTGTGATTCGAATTGTCTACCCTTAAGGTAGTCCTCTTTGTCACGAGAAAACTTGTGAAGTTTCCTACTTTTTAAGCTATTCTCCAAGGTGGAGACCTCCTTGGCCAACTTGTTTAAACAATCCTGAAAAATATTGGTCCCTTCATGATGTTTAAGTGAGTGGCAAGTTTTTTCAACCTGCTCTATATTATTTTTAATAGTTCTCTCATAATAGGCTGACAGTATATTAACCCTGGCCATCGCCGCTTCTTGTTGTGCTCTCTGCCACTCTTTAATTAGAGTCTCATCTGGATTGGCCACTAGTGGCTGTATCTTGCATCTTAAACCCCGTGGGGTTATGTTTTGTATTTGGTACGCTTTAAAAAGCTTATGATGCCAGATATTGGTTCTTAGGGCCTTGATTTGTTTTCCAAGTTTGTGAAAGGAGTCCTCGCAACCGTCAACTGGATCTACCCTATCTACATCATATGTTGCATTTTGGTCAATGCCAATCCCAAAAATCTTTAGATCGTCCTTGTCGGAGCATAGGCCTAATAGTAATTTTTCAAGATCCATGACAATTAGTTGCACTGGTTTGGTTCACACTAGACTGAGAATATATAATCAAATATAAATCACAGAGATTGTTATGACAAGCAAGCCAAGGAAGTGTTAAATTACTGAAGAATCCAAAACAATTCGAATCCAGAGGGGCACAGAGTTTAATGGTGGGGGGTAAATCTGGTTATTATAGGAAAATCTTATGTTCAGAAAAAATATTGGCAAATAATGATCAATTATACTAAGCTGTACAGATGCCAGATAGATCTAAATGTTAGGCATAGGTGACTACTGACAATGATAAGCACTGAATATGATATTCACCAATATGGGTAGGAGTCCATAGGGATCTCTGTATCTAAGATGATCCTTATTAGACTGAATTGAAGAAATATATATTCTTAAATTGTGTATATGTCAGTGAACCGACTATAAATAGACACCAGGATGTGTCCGTAGCACCTGTATCCCTGTTTGAAATGATAAGGATAGATCTAAGTCAATGTTATATTTAACCTGCTATCAAATGATGCCTGATATATAGTTAAGGTCAACACAAAATGTGTATATAATATGGATGGTTATTTATAATAATTTCCTAAACACTGGAAAATCTACAAATTGGGTCCATATAATTGGTATATAATTATTGTAGGAACAAAAATCTGGTCAACCCTGATATAGTTTCCACATGGTTGAAAAAATTTTTGACCTTGTCAGCCCAAGTACCCAATATTCAGATGGACACAAGGATGCCCCGTAGGGAAAACTAACTTGTACACTTTGTTTTATGAAATCCACACTCAAATCAACAGTGTATGTATATATGTAGTTAGACCCTATTGATAGAACACCCTATGTATTCAAAAGGTAGAAATATATGAGCCGATAGGCCCCAGAAGTTATACTACCCAATGGTATTGTATTTAGGTTAAAACTAAATCCAATGTTGTCAGGGAATAATCAAAGCCCTATACCCTTAAAAAGGTATGCCATAAATGAAGATCTAATAGTTCTGCGTTGTCACTAAACCAACCACAAGTATATATTCAACAAATACGTATAGGTTCCAAATGGTATCCAAAATTCCAAAGAGAAATAATCACAAAAGAGAATACAGAAGTTATAATAGCTACATGTGTTCCTACTACCTTGTTAATTAGTGGTTGCCTAGCCCTTATGAACTATGTTTAAATGTGACCTTCTTATGAAAAAACACAGTGATTATATTAGTTATAAGGCTGCATGCCCTAATAAATCATTCTAGCATAATCAAAATGGCGCTTTATGAATAGCGTATTTGTAAATTCAATAGGTTATAGTCATTCTATATTGAAAACCTAGAAATGACACCATCCATTGTTGTTAAGATAATCACAAAGCCATTCACGATGTTAATACTCCCAACCTTAGAACTGAGTTATTTGCCCACATAGACAACCAGTTTCAGATGTTCAAAAAGGCACACAGTGAAAAAACCACCTACACACTGCGCCGGTAAAAATCCTAGAGCCCCTAAGACCCAAACATGAAACCATACAGTATTATACTAGCTGAAATATAACTATACACAATGTTGACACTTCATAGTTTGGTTATATCAAAAACAAAAATATGGGTTAGATCAATTCAGTCCCAAAATGTTACAAAAATTGTCCCAATATATAAGATGGTATTCCAAAGTCAAGTCGCTAAGTGTCCTGACTTCCAAATTGGGTTCCTCCTTCGATTCAGCAGAAAAAGTTATTGTTATTATGTCGAAACCATAATCAGCACTAATCCCAAATGGCGGAGACGTCTCATTTATTATATGGTTATCCCAAACACGAATGTTCCGCTAGGACAATGATCCTGTTGTAAAACCCAAGTCTCACTACACAAAAAAATATAAACAGTACCTGCTTTTAGTAGATTCTTGTGTACGGAAAATTGTAGCATCCACTATGTCCCCCAATATAGTAAAGATACATGCGCCTTAAACTATATTGAATGTACAGAAAACACAGAACTGCTCCTGAATAAACAAGTTGTTGCCCGATGTTGAAAAAATGGCGTCCAGTATAATTCCTGTCCCCCAACGTGGTTAAGGAAACACCACCAATGAGCCAAAATACAGGAAAACAGTCTGAAAAATGATATATATTATCCGTACGACAATGTCCCTCAATATAGTAAAGATTCAAGCGCCTTATACTGTATTGAATGTCCAGAACTGATATAGTATGCCCTTAGCGTAATTGGCCTTAATTCCAACTTAAAAAACTGCTCCTGAGTAACAAGTTGTTGCCCGATGTAAAAAAATGGCGTCCAATATGATTCCTATGCCCCAACGTGGTTAAGGATACACCACCAATAAGCCCAAAGTCAGGAAAACAGTCAATAAATGGTATTACTTATCCGTACGGCAAATGGTACTGAATTTAACAACCGCTCCTCAATGAATAAGCAGATGTGATGATATCTTCCCGTTCGACCTCAGAAACGGCACCGGAGGCAAAAGATATTTGCTCATAGAAGCCCAAGCATCATGGATGGATGAAATTGAGGGAGTTTTGTAAAAAATAGAAATAAAAATAAAAATGATGTCTTGAATAATCCTTTGTATCTCGAGAAAGGACTCAGCAGATACAGAAATATGCAGCTACAAAGTTGAGGACTCTCCAAATGCCCACAGCCAGCAAGCAACAAACTGAATTGTAAGGATGTAGCTAGCAAGTTAGGCTGGTGCACGGCAAGCGAGTAGGTTGATCCAAAAAACAAAAAATGCCAGCACCTTGGAGAGTCAAACAAAAAGGTTTATTTAAACTTCAAAAAGCTGGTGATTAGACCGGTTTCAGCTAAAAGCTTTCCTCAGTAATACTTCAATGAATTTACAAGAAGCCCTTATATAGCTGTGGAATTTTTAAATCCATGACATCATTTCCTGTAATTAGTTAAATGAAAAGTATATGTTATAATAGTGAATTATCACCAAAAACACATTATAAAATTGTAATCTGCCCATATGTTAGTATGCCAAGGTGGGACAAAACTCCTATAATGAAAAAAGTCAAATTAAGAAAACAAAAGAATAGAAAATGTAATGTTATACAATAAGAATAAAATTACTTACTGCAAACTTATAATTTGTCATTTAGTCCTGGGGGAAAAAGTCCCCCTAGTTTAATAATCCACCTTCTTTCTTTTGTATTGAGAATGTCATGCCATCCTGATTTAAAGGGACGATCCCCCACAATGCGATCAATGATAGTGAAAGTGAATCTTGCATTTAAATGTTTAGTTGAATGTTTGTACAGTGCATTAGTCATTCTGTGGTTTCAGGATTGTTTAAACAAGTTGGCCAAGGAGGTCTCCACCTTGGAGAATAGCTTAAAAAGTAGGAAACTTCACAAGTTTTCTCGTGACAAAGAGGACTACCTTAAGGGTAGACAATTCGAATCACAGAAGGGTGTCAGGTTTGCCCAAGGCACTAGACATGTGCCTTTCAATCGAAAGAAAAGACCTAGGTCTATTCTTAAGAAAACAGGCTCAAATTATATTACATCTGGGGAGGAATCTTCCACTACAGATACAGACATCTCCACAGTTGGGGACTCTCCAAATGCTAAAAGGGGTAGAACATCACAACACCCTTTAGGGGAAAGAAACATAGAGCCGGAAGAAAACATAGGGGTTACAAGTCTGGAAGAACTTTTCATGACAGTGATAAAATAAATCAATACTATACGAATGTACACAACATTTCCAAACATGTTTTAACTGAAGAACAGCAAGCACTTTTGAATAAAGGACTCGGTTTTATCCCAGGTTTCTTTATTGATGAGAGCACTTTTGTATCTGACATTTTAGATTTTTGTAGAAAGATTAATTTAAAAATATTCTTTCAGCAGCAGGACCAACATACTGACACTCAAAGATCAACTGAATTTAAATTTCATAAATCCACATTTACACCCCCAATGGATAAGCATGTTTCTGTGTTTCAACAGGCTGTTCTCAAAGATTTACATTTTCATTACAGCTCCCCAGACATTATGCACAACAATATTTCCAAACAGGAACAGCTTGCGCTCACACAACTGAAAAACAACAAAGATATTGTTATTATCCCAGCAGACAAGGGGGGTGCGGTTGTGGTTATGGACAATGACTACTATTTGTATGAAGCAAACCGACAATTATCCAATCACCACCACTATATGAAGATGGATATTGATCCAACATCTGGCTTTAAAAATGAAATTATTTTATTTCTGAAAGAGGCAGTGGAAAATGGTATCATTTCGGAAAAGACTAAGAAACATCTTACAGTCAAAGATCCTGCCAAACAATATCTATACCTTCTACCCAAGATTCACAAATCTTTGGAACAACCACCGGGTAGACCAATTGTATCGGGCATTGGCTCACTAACGGAACCTCTTTCAGCCTTTCTTACGGATAAGCTAAAACCATTGTTGAAATTTATTCGTGCTAGAATACAGGACACCACTGAATTTTTGAATATTGTCACCGACACACAGTTGGATTCGGATTGGCTCATGTGCACTTTGGACGTTTCTTCTTTATATACCAGCATCCCTCATTGGGCTGGCCTCATGGCACTGGAGTTTTGGTTATACAAAGCTAATTTATACCCACCAGGAATGAATACACTAATATTATGCATGGCGGAACACATCTTGACCAAAAATGTATTCTATTTCCAACAGAATTGCTACTGGCAATTACAGGGAACAGCCATGGGAGCCTCCTTCGCGCCAATATATGCGGATTTGTTTATGGGATACATAGAGGAAACCATCATATATGATCCAATGCACAATATATATTTACCAGAAATCGACATATGGAGGAGATACCTGGACGACTGTTGGATGGTTTGGAAAGGAGGACAGGAATATCTAAGGGAATTTTTGGAATACCTTAATGGCAATATTTGGGGGATTGAATTCACTGAAGAACATCATCCCAATGAAATTAATTTCTTGGATGTCCATCTAAAAAGACAGATGGATAACACATTATCAACATCTATACACAGAAAATTTCCCCAGTATAATACTCTCCTACATGCCAAAAGTTTCCATCCAAAACATATTACAAAAAACATTCCAAAATCTCAATTTATGAGAATAAGACGAATATGTTCGTCACATGAAGATCTTACCAAATATCAGGAAGACCTAACCAACAGATTTTTGTCTAGAGGATACTCACCAGAAATCATAAACTCAGCAGTGTGTACCTGTAACTCCATACCTAGAGAGTCTTTATTAGAATATAAGAAAGGAAAGGTAAAAGATGATTCCGAAGTATGCAGATTGGTTACTACCTATGGCCGTAACAGCAGAAATCTTATTAACATTGTCAATAACCACTGGAATATACTCAACTCGCACCCCCTTTTAGAAAATTACTTAGGAGAACGCTGTTACTTCTCCTATAGAAAGGGGAAATCCCTATGCACCCATTTTTCTCATTACAAAAAAACATCCAAAATCAAGCAGGATAACTTTACACAAAGGACACTTACTGGGGATAAGTTGATTGGGAACTTCCCCTGTGGCCATTGCAGCTTTTGCAATTACATTTTAAAACCACGAGCTTTACTAGCAAAACACAAGTCAGGTATATGACATCAACTTCTTCGAAATTGTAGTTCAGACTGGATAATCTATCTAGCCACCTGTACATGCCAGGCATTTTACATCGGCCAGACATCCAGGCAGTTCCGCATTAGAATTTCGAGCACTTGGGGACATCAGAAACCACAGAATGACTAATGCACTGTATAAACATTCAACTAAACATTTAAATGCAAGATTCACTTTCACTATCATTGATCGCATTGTGGGGATCGTCCTTTAAATCAGGATGGCATGACATTCTCAATACAAAAGAAAGAAGGTGGATTATTAAACTAGGGGACTTTTTCCCCAGGACTAAATGACAAATTATAAGTTTGCAGTAAGTAATTTTATTCTTATTGTATAACATTACATTTTCTATTCTTTTGTTTTCTTAATTTGACTTTTTCATTATAGGAGTTTTGTCCCACCTTGGCATACTAACATATGGGCAGATTACAATTTTATAATGTGTTTTTGGTGATAATTCACTATTATAACATATACTTTTCATTTAACTAATTACAGGAAATGATGTCATGGATTTAAAAATTCCACAGCTATATAAGGGCTTCTTGTAAATTCATTGAAGTATTACTGAGGAAAGCTTTTAGCTGAAACCGGTCTAATCACCAGCTTTTTGAAGTTTAAATAAACCTTTTTGTTTGACTCTCCAAGGTGCTGGCATTTTTTGTTTTTTGGATCAACCTACTCGCTTGCCGTGCACCAGCCTAACTTGCTAGCTACATCCTTACAATATGTATATTGAATAGGAAACTCAGTGTCCCGAATGTCCTTTTTAGGCACAGAAAGTTAATAGAATTGATATTAACATCTAAGAAGAATAGAGGCATTGGCATGGTTCTCCTTAATGTCTGAATTCTAAATGAGATACACTGTCTCGAGACTTTCATGATTCTGCATTTGTTGTAGTCTGTCAAGAGAAAGGGCTACTCAGATTTCTTGTATAAAGCAACTGTAAAAACCCTGTGGTATGAGTGATTACCTAATCACCAAAATTGTAGTTTAAACAACTCATTCTCTATGTAGAAGTGGAAGCTGTGTTAAACATTGTGTTTTTTGGAAATGTCAAACTCTAAATTTACATGTTCAGAAATGCATAAATGTGGAGCATGTAGATATTGTAAATTTATAAACGATGGCCCATATGTTACAGTACCTGGTTATAATAGGGTGATATCATGCCCAGGGAGATGTAGTTGCAACACCAACATGCTAGTATATCTAGCCACTTGCACAACCTGCCTGGGTTTCTGCATAGGAAAAGTGATACATAGACTAAAATATAGAATAGCAGCGCACCTTAGGGCCATTAAGAATAAAGACACACACAATGTTCTATATATACACAGTACTGTATGCACAAACTTTAAGAAATGTATTTTCTTTGGGATTGATCGGGTAGTTCCTAATGAAAGATGGGGGGGTGATGATAAATTAAAAGTAGAAAAACTGGAATACAAATGACAAATATTATTAAGCGCTACCTGTTCACCCGGCTTGAATGACAATATCTTTAATGCCAGTGTTGAAACAAAGAGCTAAGGTAGTGTAATGTAATATATGGTACATCATTGATTACATATATTATTAATGCCTTGACATTTTTTTATTTTTTTCATTATTGTACTTTGGTCCTACAATATTGCGAAAAACACATTTGTTGTGATATTTTTTTAACATGTTGTAATTTAATTTATTTGTGGTTAACAAATTTTATAATGTACTTGAATTTGTATGTGTAATTTGTGGGTTCACTTTATAACATCGAAATACTGAAATGTCGAATTTCAGTATCTCAAAGCTATAAAGTCAAATGTTACAAATAACGAACGTTCATAATCGCAAATTTGACATATCTCGAAAATATGTCGAATTTGCAGTTATGAAGTTGCGCTACGTATTGTCCGGTTTTGTGTTTTGTTGGTGCGCGGTGCCGTGTTTGGATGTAGGTGTTATGTCAGGTAAGTGAGTGTTTTGTAAGGGTTTTGAGTGGGAGTTAGAGTGCGTGTGAGGGATTGGAGAATGTGCGTGTGTGAGTGAGCTTTTGTGTTGTGTTTGTGCGATCTCGGAGTTAGTATATATAAGTTGGGGGGTGTGGGGGGTGCAGGGGGGCTTGGCCCCCTGCTTATGTGTGTGTGAGTTGTGTATGTGTGTTGTTTTTTTGTTTATGTTGTGATGTGGGTGTTGTGTTGTATGTTTAGTGTAGTGTGTGCAGTGTTTTCGGTTATGTGGTTTCGCGGTTTTCGTTTGTCGGTGTTTTGTGGATTCGGTTTTATAGTCTCGAGATACTGAAATTCGATATTTCAGCATTTCGAGGTTATAAAGTGAATCCATAATTTGTTTATATTGCATAGATTTGTATTAAACAGTATACATTATACATTTTATTTTAATTAGATGGCCAGTATTAGGAAATAATTAATTATTTATGAGTAGGGATATGTGATTGGTTGAATGTTATGTTTGAGTCTGTATAAAAGTATTAATGTTATATGGCTCTTATTAACTCTGAAGAAGCCATGCACATATGGTGAAAGCGTTTAGTTGTTGTAACAGCATTTGATTACATTTGTCCAGTGGATTTCTCGTCCATTTTGTTCACTTTAAACAACATATACACTTTGTATTTTACCAAGACTGTTAGCATACAGAACTGAGAGGAGTACTCATTTCCATAATCATCACACATGCATTTTGAGAGTTAAAGCCTTAATGTGTCAGGATGCTAGGACAACCCAACTAAAGTCTGTGGTCCAAGACAGAAATGTGATGTCTGAGATATATGTATATTTACAAAGAAAAAGTGCTACTCAAGCATACATTCCCCTCACAGGTACAGTAATCAAAGGATTCCCACACAGGTACAGTAATTAAAGGAACTACAAACATACTTTTGAATTTACCAAGGCTACTAACATAAAAAGCTGAGAGGGGGACTCAAACTCAAAACCATCCTGACGTGTTCTGCAAAGTAAAGCCTTAACATTTTGAGCTGCTTGGACAACACTACTGAAGTCTGTAGTTCAACATACAGTAATCAAATGTTTGAGATTCTGTACAAACAAAAAATGCTGCTTAGACATACATTCCACAAACAGGCAGTATAACTGAAGGAACTCCAAGCAGACTTCCCAAATGACCAAAGATGGTACACAGCCAAGTGTCATTACTGAACCCTGACACATCTAGATGCACAATCCACAAAGAAGACCCTTAACATGTTGCACTACAACTCCATTATGACTAGAGGATACAGTCAAGAAGACTGCATTATCAGTCCAAGTATACTGACAGTGAGGGTCTGTGAGACAACTTTCCACAAAGAAAGAAAGAAACACGTATATATTTATTTCTTCTAATGTTCATATTATAGTGAAACAGACAAATTGCAAATAGCTGATAAAGCAAGATGATGCACTAAAGCAGCTTCTTGTCGAAATAACCATCAGAAAGGAGCTGTGCCATATATTAGTTAGCTATAGAACACTCTCTGTGTCAAAAGAAAGCCACAGCGCATATCTACAGGAACTAGAATCATTCAGTATTAAACCCAGTACCATTTTCCTTGGTGATCTAAACTGTCTTAACTATAGAATAGGAAACCTACAACACCACTAGTGCACAAGCGGAGATATTCCTGGACTTTGTCAATACAAATGCCTGGAACAATTAGTCAAAAAAACCCACCAATGAGGATAACATCTTGGATCTTGCCCCTACTAATATGGGAGCATCTTGCACCATCCCTTGCATAGCTTCATCACTTGTTAGGTCTCACCATGAAGCAGTCTCCTTAAAAATAAAACTGAATCCAGTGATCCCTTCCATCCAAGGAACCTCTAGAAATGTCTTTAAGACAAACTGCGGACTACTAAGTGATACATTGGCAAGCTTTAACTCCCCCCAAACAAAGTTAACTCCACTGAATACGAGAAATGTATGCCACCACACTTTAGCAGCATGTGAATAGCCGCAGAGATGCAACTGTAACCAGTATAGGAATAAGTGCATGAAAACTCCCAGAAGCCATCCTACATGGTAGAACCATAAGATCAACAAGCTTTATAATAAAAGGAAAATAATTCTTAGCAAAGGTAAGAAGAGTCATTCCCAGAATGTTGGAGCCCTTGTCACTAAAATAAACAAGCAACTCAGGAACTTTCCACCAAAGCCAAGTTTGAAGCTAAAATAGCTACCCGAGCCAAAGACAATCATAAGACATTTTTATTTATGTTTGTGACCCCAAAAGCTCAATACATCAAAGTACTAAGCTAATTGTGAACAATGTTACTTATACTAAGGCTAAAGATATAGCAAACCTATTGGCTGATAACTTTAGCTCTAACTTTATCCCTCTCTCCAGTCTGTCTGTCCCTGAAGATTTATCTGAAACTGCCTCACCTTCACCTACCACATAAGACCAAGTCTTAAAGGTGCTATCAAAAGCTAAATATACTGTAAATCTGGATGTATCTTATATAGCATGAAGCATGATTAAGCCACGCCCCCTAACAGCACTGTTTAATGTCAAACACCATGCAGGTTTTGTACCAAGTGAATGGAGACCAGCTGCAGTCATTTCCCTGCTTAAGTGATGGCCTTCCACAGACACAGGCAATTACAGATCCACAAGTCTGCTCAGCTTATGTGCAAAGCCATGGAAAGACATCATGGAATTAATCAATCAGGACATGGGGAACCTTCAAACACTGGACTCATCTCATTTTGAATCCGACAAGGGCAGATCACGCTTACTAAACCTGGTGGATTTTTTTGAAAAGGTCACCAAAGCAGTGGATGAAGGCAAAATGGTACCCACCACATATTTTGACCTGGCCAAAGCTTTTGACACAGTTCCCCAATCAGGCATAGTAAAAAAGCTAAATAAACTGGGAATAATCCCCTCTATCACCCTCTGGATTGCTAACTGGCATACAGATAGGATGCAGACAATCGAAATAGGGGGAGTTACCTCCACAAAGAGACCAATCAACAGTGGAGTCCCCCAGGATTCTGTGCTGGGACCTGTACTGTTTGGCATCTACTTTTCTGAAGTAAAATCCAATACTAAAGGGCTCTGGGAGGTGACCTGTGTCAGATGACTGCAAGCTAGGAGCAGCCCTTAAATCCCCAAATGACTTAGCCATCCTGCAGGAAGGTTTGTTTCAAGTAAATAAATCATGGACTGAAACTAAATGACAAAAATGCATTATTGTATCCTTTGGAAAGTCATCTATCCCAGAGAAGTACCACATTAACAAAACATCCCTAAGAGCTGACCCAATTCTTTGGGATTTGGGAACTTACAGTATGTAGAGGGTGACCTAACGTTTGACCAATATTTGTCTGTTGTTGTAAGAAAGTCCTACATTGCATAGCTTATAAATAGAAGGATTGAATGTAGATCTAGGGATGTCATTGTCCCCCTTTACTCAGCTCTCATTAGGTCAATCGTTGAATATAATGCCCCTTTGACATGTATCTGTCCAGAAACATGCAACAACTGGAATGCCCACAGAGATACCTTACTAAAAGGATACAAGACATAAACAAAATTTCCTGCATGGGCTGACTCAAATCCTTGTCACTGTACTCAGTGTCATACAGACTGCTAAGAGGTGACCACCTGTGTCTGGCTTACAAAGCACCCTCCGACCCATTACTGATGGATTTATTGCACATCAGCAAGTCAGTATCAGAAATACTCTGTCTAGTAGAGGATACCACTGCTGTGGAACAGACTCCCCATCCACATAAAACAAAATTTATGCCTGTCCATGTTTAAGTGCAGCTTTGATCTATGGATGGGAAACAGAAAATTTACCCCAGGACTGCCTTTGTGCTACAAATGGACAGAGGCAGCTCCTAAATGCTTTATCCAATGCATGGGTCTTCTCAAATTATCTATGGTATGATCCCAGATGTTCTTCGTGTTTCACTGTTGCAGTCATCACATTTGGGTTACCTGCTTGCAGTAGCCCTCAGTTGGCCTGATTATTAAAGTCTTGGGTCCTGCGTCAGTTACTGTCTCATCTTCCATGACATCAGGTAGTCAGGGGTATAAAACATGCAGCCGATGCCATTTTATCAGCCTTTCTTGCTGTGCAGTGCCCGAAACAGAAGCAGTTCACAAGTGCCGGTCAGCCGACTCCTGAAATTTTCGTTTTCGAGTTTCAGAACCGAAGTCTGCAACTAAAGCTAAGTACCCCATTGGGGAAACTTTTTCTTGCTCTAAACCGATGTCAGTAAAAGTTAATAACTGTATTTCTTTTGGAAAGCAAATACCTGATAAAGATTTTCATTCCTACTGTATTCCTTGACTAGGCCCTGACCATGACGTACCTCGCTGTCAGTTTTGTGCCTTATTTAAACAACAAACTATTAATCGTCAGTATATTTACACTTCTAAATATTTTGGTACTCTGTTCAATTACCCAGATATTGCTTCGGTAAGCCACCCGACTCCGACATTCCGAAAAAACACAAATATAAAGACAGAGACAGGCCGCCTAGGTCCAAAGCTGCTGACGACGCTTCTCCTAAGCTAGTCACCAGTTCGCCAGTATTCAGTGAGGTGCTTTCGCAGCCCCTGATACCCGCTACTTCAGATTCACAGGCCTCTACTGAGACTCATTTGGAGTCCGGTATGCCGCGAGATGCTTCAACTGTGGAACCTGTGGATGTCTCTACCTTGGATGGGTCCAGAGCCGGTGTGCAGGCACCAGCTTCTGAGGGTGTAGTCAGGCCTACAGATTTGCATATTAAACTGGCTCCATCTTCTTCTTCAAGGCCTAAAACTCAATCCATGCCTAGAAAACTGATGCTCAGACTGCATAGTCAGGCCTCTATGCCTAAAAAACAAATTATAAGAATGGCTGAAGACCTTATTACTTTAATCAGGGGAAGCCAACCTTCCCCCTCTAAGAGACCTAGGACTGAGTTTGCTTATGATTCTTCTGATCAGGATTTGAAATTTCTTTCCTCTGATAACCAGGATTTACCCTTATCTACCTACGAAGATTCTGATGCAGAGGACTCTATTCCCCTCTGCTTCCCCTCCAGAGGATTTCTCTTTTGGTGAAACTTTGCATACTCTTAGGGAGCATTTCCACTGGGAAAATCAGGATTACTCTGATTCTAAAAAGAGGCTTAGGGATTTCTTACTCCTGCCCCAACACAGGCCTTTAGCTATCCCCCCTGTACTGGACATTATTGATGATGCCTTTTCAGAATCTAGCTTGGCCCCTGACTCCTTACCTCCTGCTCCCAGAAAACCAGATAGATATTACAGGCTTCCTGACTCTCACAGGTTCCTCTTTAAAAATCCTAATGCAGATCCTGAGATCATTTCACAGGGACCCAAGGGCATTAAGGCTACTACTGCCAAAGGGCCAAAAATCCTACCCCCTCTAATAGATATTCCAGGGCGCTGGAAAGATGGGGTAAGAAGGTATACACTTCTGCAACCTTGGCCATTAGGGTCTTAAACTGACAGTTTCATATGTTAAAGTATCAGCAGCATATTACTGGATTGCTTAAATGGAAAATGATGTTGATTCCTGACTGTACTGAAAATAAGGATTTACAGGATTTAATGCATTCTGTTGAACAAGTTTGAAAACATACTTTGCAATGTGGTTTTGATTCACTAGAGGAATCTTGCAGGGCTGCTGTTACTAAGTCTGTCCTTAGAAGGCATGCTTGGCTTAAGGAGCAATCTTTGCCAGATCTTGTTAAAGCTAAATTGCTGGATGCTCCCTTAAACCAGGACCACCTGTTTGGCAACAAAGCAGAAGAAGTACTTAAACAAATGGAGGAAAAATCTAAATCTATGCAAACTGTTAAAGATTTCCTACAAGTACAGCCTCCAAGATTTAGTAGGCATTGGCCCTCTAAGAATTGGTCCTTTCCTGCCTCTTCCAGGATTTCTCAGTCCAAACCCAGAACCAGCTGAGTACCCAGGATTCAGTCCCACGTTATGCACAGGACTAAGCAGTGGGGGGCTCCTACTTCCAAAGCAGGGAGTAGTAAGACCACCCTATGGTAAACTGTCTTAATGACTTAACTTTAAAACTTCCAAGCCCTTCTCAACTGACTGCTCCTTTAGGAGGAAAGATTGCTCTGCAGGCAAAAATCTAGGAACTCATTACCCAGGACAAATGGGTTTTAAATATAGTTTCCCAAGGATACAGATTCCACTAACACACTTTACCAACTCCATACGGTTGGCCAGATCTACCCCCAAATCAGTGGGCAGAAGCTCAAAAGCAAGTTCTCTCTCTCTTAAGTATAAGGGCTATTCAAACTGTCCCAGAAGAGGAAAGGGGACAAGGTTTCTACTCAAGACTTTTCCTGGTGCCCAGAAAAGACAACTCCTGGAGTCCTATCCTGGATCTCTCTATCTTAATCACCTTTTTGGTGATCCCAAAATTCAAGATGCTAACTCTTCACCAGTTGCTTCCTATGCTAGCTAAGGATGCCTGGTTGGCAACACTGGATTTAAAGGAAGCCTACCTGCACATCCCAATCAGGGAATCTTGCAGAAGATACATATGTTTCAAAGCAGGCTACATGCACTATCAGTTCTCTGCACTGTCCTTTGGCTTATCTACTGTGCCCAGGGTATTCACAAAGTTCCTAGCTCCAGTCAGTGCATTTTGCAGGCAAAGAAATATTCAAATATACCCATACCTGGATGATTGTCTAATTCAGGCAGAAAGCCAGGACATACTTTTGCATCATCTGGCATTTATACAAAAGGTGCTAACTTCTCTGGGGTACACCATATACGTAAAGAAATCACATCTTGTACCCTGCCAACAAATTGTATTCCTGGAAGCAAGCTTGAACACAGTTTCCAGATGTCTTTCCTCACGCCAGAGAAACAAGTTCATTTGACAGCTTACTTCAAACTAATGGCCACAAAGACCCTGCTGTCTGCAAGACAAATACTGCAAGCCTTGGGGTTCATGGCCTCCTGCATTCTCATAATTCCATATGCAAGACTGCATATGAGGAAACTACAATTGTATCTAAAAAGCCAATGGTGTCAACATTCTCAGGATCTGGAAGCAATGATTCCTATCATACCTTGCCTACAGTTAGAGTTCCTTTGGTGGGCACAGGCCTGTCACCAAAACAAGGGACTGCCATTCACTCTACCCCTTCCGCCCAAACCCTAACAACAGATGCATTAGACTATGCATGGAAGGCTCACTTGGCAGGGATGTACATTCAGGGTAAATAGAACCCAAGTCAAATGCACCTGCATATCAATCAAAAAGAAATGTTAGCTGTACAGAATGCCCTGACAGCCTTCAAGGACCACATTCTTCCAGGACAATTAATGGTAAAGACGGACAACACCACTGTTATGTGGTACATAAACAAGCATGGGGGAACCCACTCATATCCTCACTGCAGACTAGCCATGGCTCTGTGGAACACAAACATAAGTTACCTAGTATACCTACGGGCTCAATTCCTGCCAGGAAAGCTAAATACACTGGCAGACGAACTAAGCAGAAATCTCATGGACCCACACAAGTGGAAACCTGAACCAAAGACATTCAACATGCTGATAAACAAATGGGGGAGCCCAGATATAGACTAGTTTGCCTCACCCCTGGAAATACCAATTGGACAAATTCTGCACAAGGACTTCCCACAAACAAGCTTGGAAAGTGGATGCCCTGTTATTCACCTGGAAAAATCTGTCAGTTTATGCCTTTCCTCCTCTGCCTCTCCTCTCCAAGGTTCTACTAAAGATCAAACAGGACAAACCAAGGATGATACTGATTGCACCAGACTGGCCATGCCAACACTGGTATCCCCTCTTGCGCAGTGTGGTGCTGGCACCATGGCACCTACCTCAGATCTCCACCCTGCTGTCCCAGCAGGGGGGCCAGATTCTGCAGCCTCAGCTTCAAACCCTGAACGTGGCAGCCTGGCTAATTACCTGATCTTTCCGTTAGCATCTTTCAGTAAACAAGTGTTCGATGTCATTCTGGAGGCAAGGAGGCCTAGTACTAGAAAATCTTATGCTGAAAAATGGAAAAGATTCTGTTCCTGGAACCAAACTCAGGGGATGGGCACAGCAGCACACAGTTTACCCCATATTCTTTACTACTTAACTGAGATGCTTCACAAGGGCCTTTCATTCTCCACCATCAAAATTCATGCTTCAGCCATTTCAGCTCATTACAACACAGAACCACCCCTCTTCTCTCATACACTGCTCAAGCAGTTCCTTAGTGGGACCAGAAACTTAAGACCACCCAGGAGAGCACCAACCCCAGCCTGAGACCTTAACTGTGTATTGGAAAAACTCACTCTACCTCCTTTTGAGCCAGATGCAAGTGCAGAGTTGAAATTCCTTTCTTGGAAAAGTTAGCAGTCACTTCAGCAAGAAGGGTGTCTGAATTACAGGTCCTTATGGCAGTGGAGCCTTTCATCATCTTTCATGCGGACAGGGTGGCTCTTAATCAATCTATTCATTTGCCAACCTTCTTTGCTAATCCACAGAACAAAGGGGAACGTATACTGCACTCCTTAGATGTGCACAGACAACTCGGACAGGACTAAACCTCTCAGGAAATCTGAACAGCTGCTGGTGTCAGTTGCTGCAGGGGCAGAGGGGAAGGCCATTTCAAAGCAAACCATGTCTAAATGGATAGGCCATTGCATTCATTTCTGCTATAAGAACCATGGGAAACCTATCCCATAGGGGATAAGACTGCATTCAACCAGGGCTGCATCTACCTCTACAGCCTTTGTCAGAGGTGTCCCTACCAGGGACATCCTAGAAGCTGCTACCTGGAGTTCTGTACATATTTTCACCAAGCATTACCATTTGCCAATTTTCTCTAAATCCAGAGCTGGTTTTGCCACTGCAGTCTTGCAGGGCCTTATATGTGGTCCTAATGCTATCTAATTATCTCCTCCCATCCTTAGGTTTGGGAATCTACCCAAATGTGATGACTGCAACAGTGAAACACGAAGAACATAGTACAGTTGTGTACACTTACCATAAATGTAGATGTTTGAGTGTATTCATTGTTGCAGTCCTGGTTACCCTCTCTCCAGCCCCCTGACTTCTATTGTCTATATCTCTATTCTTGTTTACTGTGCTTAAAGCTTTCTGGTGTATTTGCTTTTTGTTGGAGGTGTAACCTTGTATATAATTGCTTCCAATTATGGGGGCACCTGACATCTGGGGCAAGAAAATCTGATAAAATGGCGTTGGCTGCATGCTTTATACCCCTGACTACCTGACATCATGGAAGATGAGACAGCAACCAATGCAGGACCCAAAACTTTGATAATCAGGCTGACTGAGGGCTACTGCAAGCAGATAACCCAAATGTGATGACTGCAACAGTGAAAACACTTGAACATCTACATTTATGGTAAGTATACACAACTGTACTTTATTCTCATTAGGAGTAATTATTTTATTATTTTTTATTGTTTATTTATTTATCCTTTGATGCCAGGAAAGTCTGACTGAGCCAATGGTCCATTGTCAGTGGAGGCCCAGTGAGAAAAGCTCCACAATAGATTCAAAAACATTTAAGCAGTAGTTGACTAAATATATACAAGGGGAGAAAGGCCCGCAACAGGTTAAATATTTCACAATGAGCTGGGGAGAAAAGGCTCAACAAAAACACACATAAAAACATTTTACAATAGTTGATAAGTAGTTGTGTACAAGGGGAGAGAAAGCCCATAACAGATAAAAACACAGATTGAAATACGTTCACAGAAATATTAAGAATACAATACTGCAAATAGTAAGACATAATGTAGAAGCAGATGATCTTTGTCAAGTAAACTAATGTATAATTATGCAAAATATAGACTATATTTCTAATAATGTATGGAACTGAAAAATAACAGAGCATTGTGTTTCCAAAATAGACAGAGTAATACGATGAGATGAGGAGGAGTAATGAGCAGTTGGGAAAGTTAAGGACATGGAGAGAGACTTGATTATTATGAGAAAGATGAGAATGTTATGGAAGAACATGAGAGGAAAATGAATAGTACTAACTATTGGCTGATGAGGGAGAAGGGAATACATTAGTAGTGTAGTATCATTAAAGTGAGAGCTGCTTTCGATATTGGGCGAGGTGTTAGTGAAATAAGAGTGAAAAAGGTGTATTATAGTGGGTAGGTGGTCATGCATCTATTCTGTGGGATGCGCATGTACAGTTCTAGTTGTCAAATAGATATTGTTTCAGATTGGTCTTGAAATCGAAAGGTTGCTAGTATGTTTAAGGGATGAGATGATAGAGTTCCAGGAGTGGGCTACATAGGTGGAATAAAGAGAGGCTCCCACTGACAGGTGTGGTTTGTAGTTAGTGAGGGAAATGCATAATTATAGACCATTAGTTGGGTAAGGCCAATCTGTAAACAAATGAGATAGGTTATTCTGAGCACAAAAAAAGAAACTAGCTAGGCGTAAAATGGCCCGCAAAGGCACTTAGCCTAGTACTTACCCATGAACTCGTGAACCTATGAAATTATGTCACAGTAGATACGGGAGGGGAATTTAAACCCCATAGGCTTAATTGCAGTATGAAAGCAAAGCCTTACCATCTTGAGAAACTTCTTTAATTATATGAAAGCATATGTGCACACAGCCAGTAATACCACTTAATAGTCATACTGCTTTGAACTTTGGAAATTAGCACAGAGGTGACACTAATGTATAAAATATGTACAATATGAAATTCCCTCTATACTACCTGGATATGTAGTTTACATTAAAACCTGTACATAATGAAGCAAGTACTCATGCAACATTCTCCTAGGTACACTATTCTTCTTCTATATAGCTCTTTTCTCTCCAATAGCTTCAGTGGCTGTCCTGTGGATAGAAGAAAACAGCACTGTGTAAGGTCTGTGGATGGCGCACACTGATACGTTGTATGCATTGCTAACAGACATTGTACTTACTGTACATAGATAGTGCCTGCTGTCAAACCTCATCCTTCCATTGGCCTAGGAGGTAGGGATGATATGCCTCATGTCACTGTAATGATGATGGCACTTTTCCCATGTGTGTGGAATGCCAGTGGCATGGGTGATTACCTGGAACAAACTATTCCAGGCCTCAGTCTTACACTGAAACCCATCATAGCCTTCCTGTAAGAGTGTCTGGTTCTAGCCTTTATGAAGGAAGTGGAGAAAGATTGTAGTCTATTCCACATGTCACCTTTGCACTCTGAAAGGAGCACTTCTCCCTTTTTCACCAGACATGATCTCCCCTAGAAGAAGCAGAGAAAAATGGCAGACACTTCATTCCCACCCTTGATGTTCATCATATTGATCACTGATGCTGTAGCCTAAGGTATATGGGTTATATTCTACTAAGGGTAAAACAGCCATCCAGCTTACAAAGCTTCAGGGCACCTTCCACATGCACAGACCATCAGACAACTTGAGGTGAGCTTGACTGTAAGACAGGTTTGGGTGCCAGTGAAAAATACTCTGCACAAGAAAAAGGTATAAATGTTTAATATTTTAATACAAAACACTCTAACGCCTTGACAACACAGCTTTCCAGGAGTTGATACATAATGGCAGAAGAACACTGATATATATATATATATATATATATATATATATATATATATATATATATACATACATACATACACAAAACAAAAACTTCAAAAGGAAGTATAGTATCAAAACTGGTAGATTAGATGGAAAAAATGAGCCGCACTCAAACAGTTTTAAGCGCTTTCATTCCTTTAATATCTTGGGACTTCTTCAGAAACTTTACAAAGATTCAGTTGAAACGAACAGATATATATATACACATAAAATATACAGTGTAGAACAGTAGTTAATGTCTGTTGACCAATGGGCTAAGGCATTAATAAAACAAAGACCAATCAGTCTGAGGATAAGTTTAGCCAATGAATAAATAAATAAATAAATAATAAAAACCAATAGAAAACAGTCATTATAATATAGTAACCATTCAGTAAATAACATGTAAAGACCAATCAATGAAGATGATACTCCCCTATAACGAATTGAATGCCAATGCTGAGAAACTAGGAATATTGTTAAGGCAAAGATGAGAAAATACTGTTTACAGCTATGAGAAGGCTGTAAAAAAGCATGTTTTAAAATACATATAAACACACTGGTTTCATCATCCTTCTCAACAGCAATGTGATGTAAAGCTGAGAAACTGAAACCTTTTGTAAAAGAAGATGAGGGAGTAATTATTCAAATCTAGGCGATAGGATGCAATCACACAGCCAAAAAATCACAGAGATAAGCTGTTTCCATCGCCAGTATGCAACGCTAGCAGACAGTGTGAACACTATGAACACCAGTAAGTTGGAGCTTTTTTCATGAAACAGGACTCTGTTTGTAATACACTTTGGGGGTTCCAAAATTAAGTGGACTACACCGATGCATCAACTTTTTTTTTCAAAAAAGATCTGGTAAATCAAGAAATATATGAAAGGTAGTGAGCCACATGTAAATGAATAGAAGAACCATATAATGTAAGTCACAGAGAAAGAAAATACTAAGGCCAATCCTAAAATAATTCTGGGTGATAAATTCAAAAGAGCTACGGAGCTAGAAAACACAAAAACTATATGTGGGAAGTAGCTGTCAATATATATGCAGGGGTTGGACAAAAGGAGTATTGCATATCCAGTAGAGCACATACTTAATATGGAGTGGCCAATAATGCACATATATCAAAAAGATCTGGTGAAGTATTGACTCACTCGCAGACGAATGAATGAGCCATAAAATGAACGTCACAAAGTAAGAAAAGACTATGGCCAATGCTGAAAGAGTAAGGGAGTTAAAATCAAAAAGAGCCACGGAGCTAGAAAACAAAACCTAGAATGGGAAGCAGGCAATAATATATATGCAGCGGTTGGACAGAAGGAAAAATGCATGGCCAATAGTGCACATACACAATATGGATTAACCAATAATAAGCATATGTGTAAATGGTTTGGTGAATGAGAAAAATACGCTAAACACTGAATGAAAAGACAATATAGAGCTGCTAAAGGGAGTTAAAATGATTAAAAAGATGGCAGGGGGCTAACACTGAATGAAAAAGACAATATAGAGCTGCTAAAGGGAGTTACAATGTATAATAAGAAGGCAGGGGGCTAGGACTGGAACGGCGCACTACTGCCGAAAGAAAAACAGCCTGAGGTTGATAATGAACAGGAAAGGAAAGAAAAAGATAGTAAAGTGGAGAAACACATGTAGAAGAATGGAAGAGCCATAATATGTATGTCACAAAAAAAGGGGAATACCATGGGCAATGCTGAAATAAAACTAGGAGTTTAAATCAAAAGAGCCACGGAGCTAGACAACAAAGGAATGGATAAAACTGAATGTGGGAAGCTGGTATTAATAAATATGCGGTCTATAGATATATATATATATATATATATATATATATATATATATATATATATATATATATAAAAGGCATGCATTCCAAATCAATTCAGACAATTAAACAATTAACTTCTTCGGCTTTTCCCAGTTAGGGGTCGCCACAGCGGAACTCCGGTCCGCTAATGATTGGTAGTTGATTTTTACGTCCCAAGTTACCATCCCTGACGCACAACCTTCAACGAAGGTACGCCCATTCACGCATGTCTCCACGCAGAAGATGCTCTAGCTGAGAATCGAACTGGACAGCTTCTTACTGTGAGGCGACAACGCTACCACAGCACCACCACCGCGGAACGTATCAACATACAATACTCATAAAAAAACTCTCCAATTACACTCATTATTCAATCCATGTGGAGATAAGGTACTGAACTTGAGAATAAAATCTGTTTCTTTATAAAGCAACTTATTTTTTAACAATACATCTTCTCTAGACAGAATATGTTCCAAAATACAAGGTTTTGGAGCAGAAAATTCACCTCCATGTACCAAATTAAAATGCAAAGTAACTGGATTTACATAATTTTTGTTTTTAATATCTCTGATATGCTCCTGCAGTCTCAACATAAAAACTCTTTTAGTCTCCCCTATAGTAAATAAACTGCAGGGGCAAGAGAGAGCATGTATTACGCCTTTTGTGGTGCAAGTATAGGAGGCTACAGGGCAGAACGTTACCCTGTTGATTTTATCAAAGGATCTCACTATATTATTACATACTAAACATTTCCCACAAGGGAAGGTTTCACAGCTGTTAGGTTGTATATTCAAAACCTCACTAGGAACAGTAAAAGTATTATGAACTACCATGTCCCTAATATTCCTATTTATCTAATAAGATATAAGGGGAATCTTATATAAATTATTAACTTCATTCTTAATTTTAACAAGAAAAGGACAATAGTATTTAATAATGTCTACCACTTCTTGACTAAAATATATATTAAAGGTGGTGACAAAATAAACTTTTCTATCTCCACTATGTGTGTACCTATTATGTCTAAAATTTGTCTTAACTACAGAATTTATGCTACTAGCTCTACAATCACTCCCTCATATAACTGAAGCAACTTTTTTAAAGACTCGGTAATTAATTCTTCATCATAACCACATCAGGATCATTACACAACCTACTAACTGTTAAAAGTTCATTATAGGGTAAAGCCCTTATCACACAGGAGGGATGGCAAACCTTACTATCCAAAATACTTATTTCATCAATCAATTTCCTATGGATGCTTGTACTTATAGTATTCCCTAAAACTTCAAGTTTTAAGTCCAAATAAGTAACAAATTTACCCATCTGTAAACCATAAAATCGTAAATTAAAATGATTATTTTGCAAATCATTCACACATGACAATACCAAATCTACACCCCCTTACATAAAAAAATCAAATCATCTATGTATCTACAATATAAAACTACAAAATTAAAAAAAAAACTTAATTTGTGCAAATACTCAATTTCAGGGAACAGTCATTCTTTTTTCTTTATTCCTTTCTTCCTTCCTTATTTGCCTACTTCAAAGTCCAGTATTCAGTAAATGCCTAATTCCACAGTTGCTCATATCAGCATGTTCTCTTATAATATGGCATCACCATTTTATATTGTGCTAAACTGCACCTCATAGTTTGGTGGTTATGTTAATGAAGACATTTATTGCAGTTGTTTCTGAACTGCTGCATTAAAACACCATGTTAACAACACCAACCAGTGTCAACCTGGTCATCCCAGGGCTGCAGACACAAGTGCACAATATGCACATCCATGGCTTCTATGAAGGCAGAAACATCATGCATCTGCACTACATAAGCTTTCTGAAAAGCCTCATTGTTCAACAGAGGTGTTTGGACAGTTATTTAAAAATAAACTCATTAAAAATATAATGAAAATCAAATAGTCAAATAAAAAATTTTGCAAATAGAGAGTTACTGAAAAATTAATGCACTACAGTGCAGAAGTATTCATCATATGTATTGCATTAAGTAAAGCTCTCCACACTAACATACAGGTCGCCTGGGCAAAATACCCTACTCACACACACCCACATCTCTAACCCTACTCCTTTAATCTAACACTAACTATGACCATAACAAAACTGCAGACTTAAACCTAATTAAACCTAAACAATTGTGGTTTCAGTGCTAATCTTAACTCTAAACTTGAGTGCAACACTAATCCTAATGGTAATCAAAACAAAAGTCTTTATGTTAGTCACAGCATATATCTTAACACTATTCTTAAAGTCACTAACTTGCAGAAGAATGATATTTAGTAAAATCTCGTTGCATTCAGATTTAACATTTCTCAGATCAGATTTAACCAAAGCTATTTGATGACATTGCTGCTAATCAAGAACTCTGTAAACTTGTAGACTTATCCCTCGCAGCAAGCCTTTCCATAAAATAAATCCGACACTGTGTCTCACTTTTCGACTCTCATACTTAGCTTTGGGCCTTTCTATACAAAAGACTGCACACTCAACACTCGCAGTGTGATTTTTGCTGTCTTATAATAGCAGCAATCCAAGCACCAGTAGAAGGGATAGCTGATAGTTCCCTCAACACAATATATGTTTATCATTGAAATCTTTCCATTCCCTACTGAAAAATTAAATTCAGATGTTTGTGCTGCTGCCTGCTGAAACCAAAATCTGATTAATGCAATGAACTTTGCAGACTATTAACCTTTTCAGCACTATATGTTAACTTTTGCACAGTTACTAATAAAATAACTTGTCTATGTAACAGGTGACATATATGATAATGTCACAGTTTACAGTTCTTATTGTACCAGGTTAAACTTTTCAGGCAGCATAAATGATAATGTCCAGTTACCTCAGAACAAACGTGTTTCTGCATGTACCAGATCTAACAAAAAAATCAGATCTCACATCATACACTTTCAATGTCCTTTATATACATTCTTTATGAAAGCAGTCTTTGGAATTTGCAGTCTGTTGGGAACTTTCAAAGTCAGTGCTTTGGTATTTTTCTGATGTCATACAGTCTGTTCATTGTGTTCTGTTTCAAGGTGAATCCGTTCATTGTGTTCTGTTTCAAGGTGAATCATCTTAAACTTTTAGGGAGTCTGAGAATGTTTCTGTCTCCGATAGTCTCTGCACATGCTTTCTTATCTGTTTTCCTTGAAGTTTGTACCAGGCACAAAATGTGTTACATACAGTTGGATACCTTTTTTTTCCTGCTTCTCAGCTAATAGCAGTTTAACCCTTTAATGTGTACATGTTAACAAACAGAAATGTACATCCGTCTAACTGACTATATTTTTCTACATATATTCTAGCAAACAGAAGTGTACATGCACTGTTATATTTTGCTACTTATATATTCTAATAAACAGAAGTGTATATGCACTGTTATTTTTTTTTTTTTGTTTTGTCTTTTCGGCTTTTCCCGGTTAAGGGTTGCCACAGCGGAACTCTGGTCCGCTAATGATTGGCAGTAGATTTTTTATGGTGCCGAGTTGCCAGCCCGACGCCCAACCTTCAGCAAAGGCACACCCATTCACACATGTCTTTCGTTGGCCACTAGACCGCGGGGAAGACATGCAGACTCCACACAGAAGGCACTCCTGCCGAGAATTGAATGGGAGAACCTCTTGCTGTGAGGCGACAATGCTACCACTGTACCACCGTGGCAGATGTCTATATATATATATATATATATATATATATATATATATATATATAAAACAGTTCTCCCTTTTTGTTTTAAAACACACAAAACAGTTTACATCGATATATATTCTCTGGCCAGATTATAATTTTTATTATGGTTTACAAAAGCACATTACGAAACAAAACCTTTAGTTTTCTTTAGATACAGCAAGTTAAAACACAGTTTTACATTGTCAGCACAATGATAACAACCCTTACTACCAGATTCAGATGTATAATCCAGTCTAACAACTTTTTTCCTTTTGAAGACCATCCTGTAAAATATTTTACAAATTATGTGCTGTGTTTGCTTTAGTCTTTTTTGCTAACTTGATTAACTTGTTTTTGTAACTGTTGAATTAACTGTTTGCTTTTGTTAATTACCTTATACAAGGAATTTAAAAACAAACTACTTGAGGATTTTACTTAAAAGACAAGAGACATTTTACTTCCTGGAGTAAACTTGTAAGCTTTTGTTATGCCACACTAAATGAGTGATATTACTAAGACATTTTACAAAGGGTGTCTGCTTAGAAAAACTCATATGTTGTTGTGTCTTTTGGCTTTTCCCGGGTAGGGGTCGCCACAGCGGAACTCCGGTTTGCTAATGATTGGCAGTAGATTTTTACGTGCCGAGTTGCCGGCCCTGACGCACAACCTTCAACGAAGGTACGCCCATTCACGCATGTCTCCACACAGAAGACACTGTAGCTGAGAATCGAACAGGACAACGTCTTACTGTGAGGGGACAATGCTACCGCAGCACCACCACCGCAGTCTGCTTAGAAAAACTCATATAATACAAACAAATTGAGGAGCAATCTCTGAACATTTTAAAACTTGACGGCAAAATTGTCTATTTACACAGATTTACAGAGTTTTGTAGAAAACGTGGTTTATACACTGGAGAATGCATTTTACATATTAAACCATTTACTGTACAGCATATGCCAAGCATATTTATTATTTATCGTCTGCTTTGCTTACACAGCATTTTCTTGCATTTGTACATACATTACATCCTGCTGTGTACGCTAACCATTTTTTAAACGTAGAGCAATGTGCTGTAAATTATTTTTTGTCAGCTTAGTTAAATGCTGGGGTAAGGTCTGGAATTTCTTTCTTTAACTCTTTACTAACCAGATTTTTTTTTGTCTTGTAATTCTGCAAGAGCTGCCTGATATTTCTTAGTAACCTGTTCTGCTGACTCTTATGCATTTCTGAAAAAAGTGTTTGTACATGATGTCTAGACTTTCTGAACTCATTTTGTCTGTCTTTTAGGAATTTATTAAATTTCCCTCTCATTTCACTATGAACCTCATTCCTGTCCTTAAACTGTTTTGTGCTGTGCAATGGCTTTATTCCACTTTTGTCTAAAGGATATAACAAGATGTACAGGAGATTCTGTCAATAACTGAGTTGACTGCTGTTGTAACTCTGAAATTAATGTTTTACATGTGGTGACAGGACACAGTATAAAAGTATTATCCCTTTTGCTGCTTTATCATCTGAAGATGTTTCTGTACATTTAAATTGTTAATAATGGTCTGCACTGTATTTTTATGGCATTGTACACAAAAAGCAGTTTCACATGACTCACAAAATAAACATTTTCTGGCACACCACAAGTTTTTTCTTTTGAAGAACCCAGTCAAATGTTACTACCCATTTTGTATAATTCCTGACTGTCAACTTGCCTTAATAACATTTTCCATGTGTTAATATGCTGTTTATACAAACTCTGTAGTCTGCCCAAAATTGTATTTGGTCATGCTGACACATTAAGAGTAACACTTTGTTTACTACCCTGTCTAATGGCATCCATACTGCATGTAAATGCAAAAAGATTTTTTACCAATTTTACAGGGACATGCTGCTGACTGTAGATGGTTAGAAAACTTTTGTAGTTACTTGAAAAGCTGGCAAAATGAAGCTGGCAGTTGTAGATTTGAAATATGGGAATTCACTGACCTGGAGAATTTATGGCACTGCTTCTTTCTGCACAGCAGTCTCATGCCAGATCTAGACGTCTGGGGGAACTATACTGCTGCAAACTGTGGAAACTGAAGTGCTCCTATTTAGGACTCAATCACATACATAAATGTTAGTTACTGCGCCTTTACTGAAGTGACCTTATACAAAGCATCATTCCCCCTGTGTTCAAATACAGGCTAGGCGCGCCACTGAAAAATTAAATGCAGATGTTTGTGCTGCTGCTGCTTGCTGAAACCAAAGTCTGATTAATGCACTGAACTTTGCAGACTATTACAGTTTTCAGCACTATATATTAAACTTTTGTGCAGTTACTAATAAAATAACTTGTCTATGTAACAGACAACATGTACGATAATGTCACAGTTTACAGATTTTAATGTACCAGGTTAAACTTATCAGGCAGCATAAATAATAATGTCCAGTTACTTCAGAACAAACGTGGTTCTACATGTACTAGATCTAATAAAAAATCAGAGTTCACATCATACACTTTCAATGTCCCTTATATAATTTTTTATGAAAGCAGTTTTAGGAATTTGCAGTCTGTTGGGAACTTTCAAAGTCAATAATTTGGTATTTTTCTGATGTCATACAGCCTGTTCATTGTATTCTGTTTCAAGGTGAATAATCTTAAACTTTTAGGGAGACTGGGAATGTTTCTGTCTCTGATAGTCCCTGCATCTGGTTTCTTATCTGTTGTCCTTGAAGCTTGTACCAGGCACAAAATGTATTACATACAGTTGGATGCCTTTTTTTCCCTACTTCTCAGCTAATAGCAGCTTAACCCTTTAATCTGTACATGCTAACAAACAGAAATGCACATGCGTCTAAGTGACTATATATTTCTACATGTAGTCTAGCAAACAGAAGTGTGCATACACTGTTATATTTTACTACATATCTATTCTAATAAACAGAAGTGTACATGCACTGTTATAAATGTCTAAATATATATATATCTAACAACTGTTTATATTTTATTTACCTTTGCATGGTTTCTGAGTAGCACATATACTTTGTAATTGTTAAAAAAAAAACTTTAGTTCTTATCAATGTCTAAATAGATGTAGAAAAAAGAAACTTTCTGATCAGGACTGCCAAGCATATCTTCATAGCTCTTCTTTGAGATAGGTAACATGATATTTGGACTGGAGGCACAGACTTAATTCTATATTTTAACATGAATTTTTTTCAGAAAAAGAAAGAATAATATATAAATACAACAGGATACTACTGTGAATCATTGACTGTCCAAAACAGATGCCTTAGAGGAAGCCTAGGACATGCCCTTGGCTAGGAGTAAAGGCATGGCTGAAGCAGCTTCGCACTGTCGACTACAAACTGAAAAGGGTAGACCAAATGGCTAATCATATTTTTATCTCTTTAGTAACATACAATGTCATGAAAATGGGAACAGGGTGAAAAGAAAGCCTCTGACAACATCACACAGAAAAGAGTAAAACTTGTCTTGCAGACCACGTTAGCTAGAAAGAGAGAGAGAAATAAAAAACATCCAAAGGGGTTAACCCTGAAAAAGAGATGGCAAAGTAGGTAAAAGACTGATGAAATACTTTCTTTAGATAAACTGGGATCTTAGGAGAATTTGTCAAGATGTAACTTTATTAGGAAAGGAGGGAGATAGGTAAGGAAGGATGTTTGAAAAAGCTGCAGATTGGACAGAATCTGTAAGTATGCAGGAACAACAAGTTAGGGTATCAACATGGGAAAGAGGAGCAGGTAAGGACAAGCACAGATGCAGAGTGCTGAGGGGAAAGTAGAGAAAGACCTCTAGAATACAAGATAAGACATAATGTCTGTATACCCCATAGGGTATTAGAAATGTTGGTTGTGGTCCTTAGGGTTCTTTCTGTAAAACATTAAAATCTCTGCTTTTATTCATGTAACTAAGGTAGTGCACTGAGCCCAATGCTTCTTTCTTAGACTCAGCCCAAGACCAGTGTCTTTTCAAATTACTTCCTCAGATTCACCCTGTAGACAAATGGAAGTTGAGGGACTCAAAACCCTGGATCACAGGAAGCAACTCATTGATAGGTCTTAGTCTTAATCTTTTGTGTTAATTGCCAGACTTCAACCCAGATTGAAACTTCAGAACTGGAGGATGTGAATATTGGGTCAGCTGCATGAATGGATTTAAAGTAAAAGAGTCATATGCAGGCATTCTTGTTTTACTTTTATTCCTTAGTTATCGTCTGTTCCAGGTTTGTTCATTTCTATAACTAGGCCACAAGTGAAGTGGACAGTAGGAACCTGTGGTTATGGTGTGCTTGGATTTCAGCAGTGTGTTTTTATTCTGCAGCGTATATGAGGCTGGTTTGAAAATCAGAGGTTCTGAATGGAACCCACAATGGTAAAGTGGACTAAACATTAGAGAGAAATCATTAGGAGAAAGGTCACAATGCAGTGAAGTTCCACAGAGCTTAGCACTGGATTACTTCTGTAATTTATTTATTTATTTTTTTATTGAGTTTGATTCCTGAAGTTAAGTTGCCTTCATTCTTATTACTGACTGTTTCTTTGTTGTCTGCAGAACCCAGGATTTCCTTGTCAAAAGTAAAAATTACAAAAATCTGACAAACATGCTCTTGAGAAGGCGAGTGCTCTGTCAGGTACCAAAGAAATTGCTTAGAAAAAAAGAAAGCACTAAAGTGGATAAAGTGATTTGATTGCAGGACATCATATCAATTGGGATACATTATGTGTCTGTTACATCCCTGTGCTGCTTCAGAAAGTGGGAGAATCTCTAATATAATGAAGGAGGTGGCTTATCATTTCAGGTCTGTAGATTAAAATATATTTGATAGATGTTAAGGCATGTAAGGGTTTTTATGCATACTCTGAGGGGACTGACTTGGTCTTAGGTTTCTAGTCCTGGTATCAGTCTTCACCTGGCAAGCTGATGAAGAACAGTATGGTAGATGAAGCTCTTCGAAAATAAGAACAATGGTCATCAGAATGGTTGTAGGATTAATGGCTAACCAGGTAGTCTTAGAGAGGATCACACAGTGTTGTCACCTGTATGGTTTTTGGGTTATGAATATGCCAGTTTTGTTGAGTTCAGTTTCTATGGTCAGATCACTACCTGGAAGAATAGCAATTACAGTGTGTAATGCATTGTGGGGTCAGCACACCTTTACCACAACAGTTCTTGCTTCATTAAATAGTAGCTTATTATTCCTGTAGCTTGCATCAATCCATGCAGAACTGCTGGCCTGTAGATTGTCAGTACATATAAAAACATTTAGCAAACTAACCAGTCATACTGCTGGGAGCCTGGATTTTGTAATATTGTCTAGAAAGCCAGTAAGTTATGAGGCATTTAAAGTTTTATGAAACCTTATCTAATTTCTTTTCTACTGATGTAAGATTTCTGAGATTTAATTTACTCAAAAGTCTACACAAGAAGATTGTATGTTCTGCTTTCTGCCAGAAAGGACAAAGCATTTGATTTAGTTATGATTTTAAATGTACCAGTAGTTAGACTTGATAATTAGTTTATAGAGTCCATTTTATAACAGAAAAAGTATTTATTCTTAAAAACTATAAACTTTCGCATAAGATAAGAATATATTATGTGCACTGGCCTATCTGTAATTTTGGGTAGCAAAATAACCCCTTTGGTATGCATTTGTCTAAGCATATGACCCAGCCTTAGAAGCTGCAGCATCTCCTCACTAAGATAATAAAAGGCATGTCTTCCTTTAGCTACCCAGACCACATTAAAATGCTCTCTTTCTCTCTGTTTTCAGTTTCTTATGGACTCATGATAGGTGACTTCATTGCCTCTTAAAGGAGAACCACACCCATAGACTCAAAAACATGTTTATTTCATCATGGTTTGGTGTTTCCTACATTTTAAAACCACTCTGGGACTATTTACAGATTTTAAATATTTTTTATACATAATTTCTGAGTCTGACCACATGGCGTCTGGCATCTTGAAGTAATTCTGATTGTTTATTCTGCCTGTAGGTATCCCACAATGCAGTGCTTGTCTGTAAAAAATTACAGCACACAGGCCTCTTTCTTCCTTAAGCTCCTGTCACTGTATTGATTTTACATGCATACACTGCTGTCTTTTAGTCAGTTTTAAGTAACATTGCATGCCGTTCAATGACCACTTAAAAAACACAAACAGACAAATGCCACAGAACAGACTTTCAAAGTGCTTTTTACTGCTGCTTCTTTTTAGAATGGCTAAATTGCAGTCTTTTGTGAAGCCTGAATTATACTAGTTTGACTCATCCCCCATCCCCCCTTCACACCTAACTAATAACACTCTAAATGCCTACTCAAGATCTTAACTTCTACCAAAACTTGCTAGTAATAATACCAAAATTATTTACCAGGTAGGCTGACTGGACACTCAGTCCCTTTTCAGGACTGATCTGGGAGCAATGTCTGCTTAAGTGACTTGATCAGAGTTGCACAGTAGGCAAATGGAAGCAGTAGGAATCCCACCCCAACTGCTGCAGGTTCGAGGTCTAGCAGCACATTGCCTTAAAACTATGCACCAAACTGTCTGGACCTGCTGAGATGATAGATATACATCCCAAAGAATCCCTATTTTATGGAATAGATTTCCTTTGAATATAGGTTTATATGTTTATACTAGGCTAATGATGACCAGGGTTTTTATAAGCCTACCTTTGCAACCTAACCCAGTTTTGTCCCTGAGTACCTTGGATGCTGATAAAGTGGGGAAATGTTAGTAAGGAGGTAGCTAAGGGTTATATGGTAGAGTATATTAGTTGGGGATTAATTTACTTACTGTCAACCTCTGTTCATCAGGGACATGGGGGCCAAACCAGGGGTGAATTTGCAATTTCTCATCGAATAATCAAGATTTTGTTTGAGGAGGGTTAGGGGTGAATTCTTGCTTCACGTGGATGGGGAGCTTATTCCATAGTGTGAGGATCCTTTGAGACACATATAAGTTTGTCCAGTATTCTCTTTTTATGTTGCAGACAAAGTTTAGGTCCTTGGCACTAGTGTTTCTGATGCTGTTTGTTTAGCGGATGTACAAGAGATCCATCAGAGGATGTCTTTTGTATTTAACCACTCAAAGAATATATTTGCTTTTGCTGTATGGAGCTTTTCTGCCAGATCTCCACTGAAAATATTTCACTTTTTTGATCCAGTTGGACTATCCTGGTAAACAAATGCCAGTAAATATACAAATAAATTATTCTTATGTTTTTTAAAATTTTTATATTTTTTGCTTGATGTTTTTCTGCTCCCCAACTTTGGTAAGTTTACTTATCGGATGTTGAATCCTTTTATTTATGAATTTTGCTGTTCTTAATACATTCATGTAATGCTGCTTATATTTATTCATTTGCATTTGTTATCAGGAATGTCTGTGTTGGAAATTCCATTTCAGCACGGGTCCTGGAAGAAAAAAACCTCCAAAAAAGTAACAATCTGTTTACAGTATACATTGCAACAATTATACATGCAAAACATGCAGTACAGTTGAACATATTTACATGGAAGATACATAGATAAACTAGAGCATTGTATAATGCTTGCTAATAAGGTAAGGTAAGGAACATAATGCACAGTATTAGGTGATATTATAGCAAATGCAGGGGATGTGAAACAACACATGATGTGATATGTACTTAATGCAAATGGCAGTAAAGCATTTCACATTCTGGAAGCATTCAGCATATCACATGCTGGAAACAAATACAGTATTTTTTTTTGGGGGGGTGAGATTTGTAAAATAAGACATACTGTATTGAGGGTAAGGTAATTTGAAGAAGGGATATAGTACATTGAGAGGAATATACTGGTTTATAACTATAGGTGTTGTAGTTGTATCTAAAAAGAAAGGTCCTGTTTGACTACAAAGGGAGAAAATAAGTTTTATTAGAGACAGAAGAAGTACAGCAAGACATCCATGTATTTTTGAAATAGCATTTTAATGAAGACTTGAAGAGGTTGGGTTTGCCAATCTGTAGGATGGAGGTGGGCAGGGAGTGCCACATTTTAACAACACAGCTACAGTTAAAAGAGTCTCCATGGGAGAAATGGGAGTGAGGAAGGGGTATAGGTCAGGAATTTATCAGAGGACCAACATTTTCTAGTCAAAGTATACCAACGAAGAGAATTCATAAGGGATAGGCAGCTGTCTAGGCTATGCAAAATTGTATATGTTCTGTTAACTTGCAAGTAGCTGGATACTCACTCCAATTGAGTGTTTTTATAGTGGTGCAGTGGTGGGTTCTGTTAATTACGTTGGCAGTGAGTTATTTTATTGCTCCAGTTTTGAAAGCTAGGTTAAATGCCAAGTTGTGAAGATGAGAACAGTATGTGAGAGTGTGGGAAGTAAGTAGGCATTTGCTGCATGTTTGCAAGAACACTCTGTTAATTAGGATTTTGCTCTGTATAGCACTGAAAGGTTTTGACTATCTTTTGGATATTTATAGCACCTCCATTTCATTGTTGAACTTCATAGCTTCTTTCTTGTAATATATCATTGACTGACTATGTCTGATAGTTACATGTAATTTGAACATACTATTTTATTACAATCACTTGTAGCGTAGGAATGTCATGATATCCTCTGTCTAATTTGCTTTATTTATTATGAGCATTTAGTCTAAAGATCTCTTGCCATTTAAATTTATTTTTTAAGTTAGAGATATGGTTTGCCATGCCTGCTTACTGCCACAGCCATGAGTATTAAATGTGAAGCCATGCTGCTTTAAATACTGAACAGACTCTGGAACCAAATTATTGATTATTCTAAGGAAGCTATTCACCATATTTGCTAGCTGACTATGAGCGTAGATAGCATGTCTTCCCTGCTGAAATGCATCATTTAATATGAGTGGCAATGGATGGCTACCGTACTTGCACTAAGTATATGCACCAGGTGGTTCAGCATTAGTGGTTCCATTTTCTGAGGGAGCTCCAATCTAAGTTTCACCTACTGAAACTAAGTCTGTGCCTGTCCCTGCCATCCATTTTATTTAATACCCTAATGCTCTATCAGTTAAGGAGGCACACTAATCTAGCAATCTAAGCTATGCAGTAAAACACACAGTCTGATCAGTTGCAAATCACTGTATATGTTGTAATTATTGTAGATACTCTAAATACTTATTCTGTTCTATTTACTTTTTCAGATGTAATCCTGGATTATTCTATTTTAATACTTACTTTGCTATTATACAATACCTTCACTGCTATGGTTAAGCTGTCATTTGGATAGTGCTTCTTAACTGCACATTCTGTAAATTGTACTTCTTTGCTTTTAATGTAATCTACTGCTTGAATATTTAGCATTGTATTGTACTACTGCACTGCCACCAATTGTTTAAATGTTACCGTTATAGTGTACTTACTGTACTACAGCACTGCCACCAACATTTTAAACATTACTGCTGTAGTATACTTACTGTACTACAGCACTACCACCAACTGTTTAAACATTACCATTGTAGTTTACTTATTGTACTACAGCACTGCCACCAAGTGTTTAAATGTTACCATTGTAGTTTACTTACTGTACTACAGCACTGCCACCAGCTGTTTAAACATTACCATTGTAGTTTACTTATTGTACTACAGCACTACCACCAACTGTTTAAACATTACCATTGTAGTTTACTTATTGTACTACAGCACTGCCACCAAGTGTTTAAATGTTACCATTGTAGTTTACTTACTGTACTACAGCACTACCACCAACTGTTTAAACATTACCATTGTAGTTTACTTATTGTACTACAGCACTGCCACCAAGTGTTTAAATGTTACCATTGTAGTTTACTTACTGTACTACAGCACTGCCACCAGCTGTTTAAACATTACTGCTTTAGTATACTTACAGCACTGCCAACAACTGCTTAAACACTGTCTTTGTAGTATATTTACTGTAGTACAGAACTGCCATCAAAGGTTTAAACATTACCATTGTAGTTTACTTTGCTTGAGCCTGGGATGAGTCTGAGAAAGGTCTGCTAACAAGTCTGCCTAACCAGTTGACAGCTAGTTAATAAATAAAATAAAAAAAATCCTTTCAGAGCCAGTGCTGATGTCAGTTCTCACACCCTTTTTTGAACTAGTACCAGCATTACTTCCCTGACCTTATCTACAGTTATTACTGTCTTCATTCATACCATTCTTTTAATGTTGCTCAAGGCTCACAGTTTCTCTCTTTTGAGCTCCATTGAGCTCACCCTTCTACTACCTTTTTGTCTTACATCAAATCTTTGACATTAGTGTTCAAAGGTTAGATTTTAGCAAGGTAAATTAGGAAAGCTGGTGGTGGAATGCAGAAGTCCAGCAGTTCCTGAATGAAGAAAACTCCACAGAAGCTGTACTTCCCCAGACTCAGCCTGTGATGAGAGAAGAAGAGGAATCCACCTTAGTAGAAGTAAGAACAGCACTAAGGAAAATAAAGTCAGGAAAAGCAGCAGAGTCACAGCAGACAGAATCAAATTTGGGTGAGATAGGGGAGAAATGGCTCTGGAGGGTAACCATAGCATTTGAAAGGAGAAAAGCATATCCAAGATGACTGGAGAATAAGCATACCAGTGCCAGCGTTCAAGAAAAAAGGGGACTTCCACAACTGTGAGCAGTACAAAGTTATCAAACTCCTGTCACTCTGAATGAAAGTTCTGGAGAGGGTTACTGATAAACAAATATACAGAGTAGTTGAAAGTAAGATAGAAGATAAACAGTTTGGATTCATGTCAGGATGCAGCAAAACCAATCTGATGTTTGCAGTAATACAGATAGTTCTAAAGAAGCTACATATGAGAAAAGAGTCCACCATGGTATTCCTAGACTTGGAGAAAGAATATGACAGGGACCCAAGATAACTGATTTGGACAATACCATGGTGGTTTGCAGTCCCAAAAACATTTGTTAATACCTTTATTGAAGTATCCCATGTGACACTGACATGGGTAAATTTACATTTATACAAAAGTAACATTAACAAACATTATACTTCAAATACATTGCTATTTATCATATAACCTAAGCAACATTACATAAATAATTCAATTCCTGCCCCCATTTTTAAACAAGAAACATCTTTATTAAACCATCACTTATGACATAAGCAGTCATACATTTATATAAATGAAAACAAGCCGCACTGACAGAATCCTAGTTGCAAGCATTTTACATCACAAACCATACTGACACACTCTCGGTTGCAAACATTATACATCACTTACAATCTACCCAATCATTTTCAGTCAAACATTACATAGCTTATCTAAGTCTTGCCTTCTTTTAAACCTCATTCTTCCCCTGTATGTATTGTTCCCATAATCCCCATTTTTCCTGTGTAGTTTGCTCCTACCCTTTTCTTAAGATTTCATTTCCAGTTGTTTTATTTCTATTACTATATTCACTACTTTCAATATATAGTTGGTTTAAATTTTGATTTCCAGTTTCTAGTAATTGCTTTTTTGACAGCCACCATAATTAGACACAGTAAGGCCTTACCATGTCCAGGCAATTCTGATTCTGTATCATAGCTCAGAAAAATCATCTCCCTCATCACACCAATCCACCCATCCAGCATCTCCGACAGTGCATCCTGCAGGGAATCCTTAAAGTTCATCAACCCACCGCATTCTCAGAAAATATGTTCCTAAGTACCTCTTTCTTCCCCATCACATCTCCAACATTTCGAAGCAAAAATCCTAAATCTTGTAGATTTTTTAGCATGTTTGGGCAACATGCGTATATCTTGCCATTGTTTCTTTGTGAATTGCTTATCCAATCTCTGTTCCCAATCCTTTCTAACTTCCTCTGATAGATTCTTATATTTATCATGCAATATTTTATATGCTCTACAAATTATTTTTTTTCAATGGCAGCCTCTGTTCTAAATTGTACTAAAAACAGAAGTCCCAGAAACATTGGTAGAATCATGTCCTATGTACAAGGACCCAATGACTCAAGTATGAACAGTGTTCAGATTCTCAGATGGGTTCCCAGTAGAAGTAGGTGTGTATCAAGGTTCAGCTCTGAGCCCACTGTTCATACTGATAATGGACTACTTAGCAAAGAGGTCAGAGGGGACAGATCAGCAGTGTTGCTGTATGCATATCATGTGGCATTACAGGCAGACTCTGAGGAAGAACTTCAGCAAAAGATCGGGGAATGAAATGCTAAACTGAAGGTACTTGAAATAAAACTGAGTATAGGTATGTCAGTTGTAATGGCAGCAAATGGGTGAAATCAGAAGAAGCTGAGGATTGAGATAGAAAAGAAAATAGTATCTGGGAGGATCGGTTGATGAGAAGGAAAGTCTGAATGAGGAGGTCAAAGCTAAAATCAGAGGGGCTGCAGCCTCCCGGCACAGTGTGTCAGGTAGGCTGTATGACAGAAGAATGCCAAAGAAACTGAAAAGTAAGTTGTACAAAACAGTGGTGTGACCTTTCAACTACTCTGTATATTTGTTTATCAGTAACCCTCTCCAGAACTTTCATTCAGAGTGACAACTACTGTATGGTGCAAAAACCTGGGCAGTAAAGACAGAGCAGTTGAGGAAGCTAGAGGTGATGGAAATGAAGTGCCTGAGGTGTGCAGTAGGATGCACATTGAGGGACAGACAATGAAGTGAGGACATCAGAGCAGAAGCCAAAGTAGCTTTGAATGCCAAGAAAGTCAATGAGAACAGATTACAGGGGTTTAGGCACATATGCAGAAATGCAGAAGACATTCTGGTGAAGCTTTGGTACAGACAGGAAGAAAGCAAGAGGAGAAATGAGGGTGGCCAGCAAAAAGATGGATGGAAAGAAGACCTGAAACAGTCAGGCATGAGTGTTGAAGAAGGTAAGAGAACGGCATTAAAATGAGAGAGATGGTAACAGCTGACACAACAACCCAACCCCAAGTAGAAAATGGGAAAAAGGTTGTTGATAATGACAATGATAAGGAGCTCTATGATGATCAGGCTGCGTCAACACTTTCTGGCTGTTTAGACTGCTCTGTCACTGGTTCCATTTGATTAAGGATGGTGAAGACTTGTAGTATGAGTAAAAAGTCATCAGCAAACTGTTTTAACTTAGTCCACACAAACTGGGTACCATTTTTGTAACCAGTTCAATGAGTGTTTCATATTTTGTGAACACGGTCTTCAACCTTGCAATTATTTGTTGGCTAGTCATAGCCATTACATGTAATATCTCAATATCATGAGAGTAGTAGTATATTACTATTATGGAGCTTTTGTCATCAATCTCACACATGTCATCAGCTATCTTTTGCCAAGGACTTTGTAGTAAGTGTGCCATTATTAATTGAGCTCTTCCTTTGAGATGGTTTGTGAACAGTACAGAACTGATACTTTGGCACAGGCTTTGCAATGCCCAGATATGTTGGCCAGCACCTTGACATTTTGTTCCTCCTATGACGTTGTGTGAGTCCTTGTGTTTTTCATATATTTGCATTAACACATCAGCACATTGTAATGAGGATACAAGTATTCTGTGTTGGTACAGTAGCAAGCCGTCATGTTGTGCTCTGATAGTGTAACACCTATACATGAAATGTCTGGTCTGTGTCCAGCAATTAGATCTTCCATTTCTGACACATTTGACATCAGTCTGTAACTTGTAGTCAATTTTGATAGCTTGTATTATCTCTCTGCAGACAGAACACCATCTTCTTTGATTTTTCACAATGATAGGACATGTGTAGGATTTTTGAATAACATACCAGCCAGGTTTATGGGTGAATACTAGGTTAACTACCCTGAAGAGCCATTTTAAGTCTAACCAATAACCCGAGGTCAGAATAAAACCTCGTACCTTATCTCTGGTATTAAAATTCACATTTTTTATTTCAAGTGGTGACTTGTCAGTAGTTTTTTTCTTTACATTATTTTGGTTTCATTAGTTTAAGATGTGGTATGGCTGCAAATTTTGGTTTGTTTATTTGTGTATGGCACCCTAATTAACTGTTTTCCAGACACATGGATTGCTGTGGCATTAAAATGGCGTTAATATGTATCAGTGCCTTGAATAGTCTTTGACTTCTGGGTGGCATTATCGGTTGTAGGAATTGATCAGTAAAACAATTGGCGTGCTATTGTTCTGGAGTTGGAAACTGTCTAGCCTTAATAGGTATTTGTAGAATATTTCACATGCACATACACTCATGAAAAACCTCTCAATCTGTGAAGGCTTCTTTTTGAGCAGTGGTTACCATTCTAGACAAATTGGCCACAGGAAATAACACTTGCTCATCCCTATGGATTAATGCATCACGCAGGCCATTGCTGCTAGCATCATCACTCACTGTTTTCAGTTTGGTAACATCATAATATGCTAGCACTGGAGTTGTTAGCATTCTGAAAGCTTGGTCTTGTGCAACACCCCTGACCAAAGTTAAATGACATAGTACATTCAACATATCTGGCACAAACATGCCTATGAAATTAATCATGCAGCGCACGTGTCGCAATTCATTCATACAAGATGGATTCTGTAGTTCTGTTATTGCTCTGACCTTGCTTGTATCTGGTCTGATTCCACCAGTACTTATACTAGGTCCAAAATAATGCAGTTCTATTTTCAAATCAGCATTTGCCTTGGTTTAACTTTAACCTTGAATCTTGAGACAACCTGATCTTTACAGAGCTTGCAGGGAATATCGAGCTGCTCCACTTGGTGCTTCAGGAGTAAGTCCATCTCAGTTAATACTTGGAAGACAAATGACCAACATCAGCATGTCATCTACAACAACAACACTACCTTCATGCCTGTCTAGCAAGTCACTCATTCTACTTTGTAATATTTCTAGTACTGAGGTTTTACTAACAGCACCCTCTTGAAAGAAAAGCTTCTCAGAGAAGTTGTAAAGATTGTCAACTTTTGGCTATCTTTAACAGCTCTTGCACCTCCTAGTTTGTGCTGCACACAACTCTGACATCACTTGGTTATATCTCCTGCATTTATCATGAATACACTCTGCTTCTCATGTACTCGCTCACTTAGGTTTATAGGTGAGTACTAGGCTGACTGCCATTGGGGTCATATGGCCAGTATCATATTTATTCTTAAGCTTGCTGTTTTCCTTGCATTTTACTTTACACACATCATCTGCCATATTTAAGTGAGCATTTTATTGTTTTACTGTTTCAGCCAGTCTAGCAATTTGTATAGCTTTTTCCAAAGTCAAATTCTCTTTTAATTGTAGCTTTTGAGACTGTTTGTTATCAGTCAGCCCAGTAAAGATCCTGTCTCTAACCTTTCATTTTTTGTTCCATTAAACCCACAGTTTTAGCCAGTTCATAACAATGCCTTATAAAAGCCTCAACAGTTCTCCTTTAGCTTGACACATTTGTGGAAGCATTCCTTTTTATGTGTAATATTTCTTTTTGTCACAAAATGTTAATTGGGTTTACTAATTGCTAACTCATAGGCAATACTCTGGCCCTCTGTGAATGAAAATGAGTTGTATATTGCCTCTACTTTCATTCCAGTATATCATAGAGTATTATGAACAGGTTGTTGATCATAACTTGCTTATTATGTGTTTAAGACATAATGCTAAGGAATATCTTGGCATCCATGTTGAGAACACTAAATTAAGGGTTACAGTCAGAGACCCCGTCATACTTTGTAGTGCATGGAGCTTTATCTGCTCCATGTATTAACTGGTTTCAGAAAAATAAATAGTGCTAAGGGTTTTGCTGGCTTTCTCAGCCATAAAGCACTTTGTTTGCTGTTTAATACTGGCAGATTTAACTGCCTGGCATGGTACCTGATTTTAGCAAATGAAACTGGGTGCTTAGTATTTGTTAAGATCAGGTCTTGCACTACAGCAGTGTTTAACCGATTTGCCTTTTTCCAGATATCAGGACACACTTACCATGCTCCATGCACTACAAAGTTTTTACCTGAATTTCTGTTTCTTTATCTAACTCGGTTGCAGTTCTGCTTCCATGCTGGCCAGACAAATGGCTTTGCTAAGTCAAAGAATTGTGGAGGATTAGACATTCTAATATTCAATGTTAATTCTGCTTAGTAGGGCTAAATGGTTGAAAACTGGTAAAATTACCACTTTGTGATGAAAAACTATTAAGTTTTGACAAAAATGACTTACTTTGACCTTGGCAGACACTAAACATCTTGTTGGCACTGTTTTTCTGACAGGAATAGCATTTTTCGCTTTACTTTCTGACAAAGATCCCTGTTGTGACATCATGTCATAATGCATAGCACTGGTAACCTAGTCATGTTGAAAACAGTGTTAATAATGCCAGGATACATCAGCATTTGCAGTAAAATAGCAATTTTCATGTAGTACAAAATGGCAGCATACAGGAAAAGATATTGCCAGATTATATGTCATGAATATACTGGTACTAGACTGCATTGTGGGATAAAGTACTTCTTAAAATGGACATGCTACATTTTCATTTTAAAGTGACAGTGCTGTTAAACATTCTGAATAGTACATTTCTAGACATTTCAGTTTAGAATGGGAAATTGATGTCTAAATAGATAAAGTGGATTTGTTTGTCAGTCATCTAACACAACAGTAAGTAAAATCCCTTCAAATCAATTTATTCTTTAGAAATCCCAATAACAAAAAAGGAAGGGTGATATAATTTACAAGAGCTGATGCACAAACCAAAAGCAGGCTTGCATACACATGAGAACAATGCAATGCATTATGAAGGATTAAGTTTTTTTTTTTTTTTTTTTTTAGTAGTAGTGCTTGTTTTTCATTCTAAATCCCAATTGGAATGCTTACCAAAAAGGAACAAGACTTCAGGACTATTTTCCAAAGGTTTATTTTGTGATCGCACATGATATTTAAGCAAAGTTGCCTGCTGTTTTTGTTTCATGACCTACAACATTTTAATCAGATAGGGACTATTCAGGGCATCATTTTTCAAATTGTAAAGTCCATCCAGATTTAATATGCTGTCAATTTAAATCATGTTGCTCTCTCAAACAGATTAAGTATAACTAATTTCAGAATTTTTGAAGGCAAAACATGATAAAAGGTACTGAATGCAACCAGCATATCCTTCTTCGAAGTAGCAAGTTTTGATAATGACCTTTTTTGCCTTGGGGTGGGAGGTGGGGCTTAATGTCTCAGTGGAAGGTTTTAGAATGATCTTGTATCAAGGCTCGTGCCCTGAAAAATAATGGCTGAAGTTATTGTTTGCTGAATTCCATATGGATCCTCTTTTCTTATGCCCTGAATGAAGCCATTCAGGGGAGCGTAAATTAACTTTGCATCTATGTAATAAGAATGTTCTTGTACCATTCGCCTAGCTTATTATATTAGTTTCCTGTGCCTGTTATATAATTTTGCCCCTTTCTCCCCAAAGCAATAGTTTGTGAAGATTTTGATCTCATACTTCACCTTTCACATCCACTCTTATGCTATTCACTAACAACATTTCATCTATTTATATTTAACTTCCCTTTATAATGCCTTCTCTCATCGACTACCACAGCTTTTTACATATACTCCTTAATACAAGCTTCTTAATTCACAGGACTAAATGTGGCATCAGTCAACGCTGTCTTTTGTACTTTACCGATGTGATATCAGCATCTACTGAGGATCAGCAAGAGACTAGCATTACTGGCATGTACCTGTAGGAACTGTTAAGAAAAAAACAGGCAAGAAGCAGTGTCTAGTATGATACATGAGAGGCAGGTAAAAGATTTACTGTAGAGGTAGTTTCAGCTTAAGGATCTACTGTTTTGGTGGGTACCTTATACAACTGTACTATCTTCATTTCAGTGCATCATTTGGGTGTATACTCAGCTGAAATTAACTGTGCTTCCATAATGGAATATTTGTGTATAATTTAACTAATAATTTCATAGCAGTGTTCCACGTAAAAGTCATCGCACTAAATATTTAAGGTAATTAATGAGTTATGTAGCCTGGGTAATGATCACTGGCAGATGAAATACATAGCCAATAAGGAGGGTTCCGACACAAAAACACAAAGAAAAGAAAATAATGGGTCTGCAAGAGAATTGTAAACCTTAACAGACACAGATAAAGTAAACACATGGTATTATAACTTAAAAGTATAAAACAAATGACACCCATCCTGCACACACACTAACCGTATAACAACAGCAGCAACCATTTAGCTAGAAATCACAAAACAGAGTATGTAACCACTATTACAAACAACTGAATTAAAAACGTGGGAAACGCAAATATTCATTGAGCAACTAGAAACATGTTTTTTTCAAACAGTATCATAACTGTATAAAACTGATGATTTTAAGTTGAAGAAAGTAGAAAATAATCTGTGTTCTCTGGAGAGCACTTTTCTACAGGATCTATAAGTAGGCACCAGAGAACTACTTTCATTCCAGAAATGATGGAGAAAAACTTAGATAATCATGTCCATCCCCACCAATAATTAGGGAACCACATGTCATCAAATTATATGCAAAGAAGTTAAAAGGAACACTAAAACACAGTAATTGGAAACAGCAAAAATGTAGATGGCAAGTATGAAGGGGGAAAAAAGAAGGAACAAACTCCATAGAAAGTTGAGGATAATGGAATATTGATTATATTTCCTGATAAGTCACAACAACCATCAAGCTTTTATCTGTTACTCTGTCTTCATCTTGAATTGATGCAGAGCAGCACTACGAAATAAAAACTAGGCAGAAAGATCAGCTTGCTAAAATGATATGCAGAACATAACACCTAAGAGTATACTTCATACTATGAATTATAGTTCAGAATCAGTAGCTATGAGATATGCCACAACAGTATCCATTTCACAGGCCAAGAGTGCTGTAACAGTGTGATCCCACCCTCCATGGTCCCTAAGTTAGACCATCTGCTATATTCATGGTCTTAATAGCAAATAAATGCCTGATAATGAAGGTGTGCTATTATACAAGAATTTATTAGAGAAGAATATATGTCATATACCACTTTATTAAAAGTACTTAAGTGCACCATAAAGAAAATGCACTCGTCTATATAGGCCGGTATTCACTAATTATCAAACAGCTGATTAGAGATGTTCTATCACTCTCATAACCATATTACAGTACTTAAACCACTCATTTACCTCAGATAGTTATTTAAGCAATAACCAATGATGTGGTGTGGTATATTATAGCAATAACCCACGCCTGGTTGTGGGTAATGCTGGATTTATCCACGGTTGGTGTGGTTTGGTCACGAGGGCGAAGTCCAAGTGGCCAAACAAAGACAACCGTGGGTAAATCCAGCATTACCCACACACAGAAGTGGGCTATTGCTATTATACAATGACATTATTTAAGAAAAAAGATACTTACTTTTCTTAAATAATGGCATTGTATAATGCCTCCTTGCTGCCTTTCCGCAGCTGTCTGGTATTCTTTGGCAGTTTTGATGTACTGCAATGCGTATGCTTACGCAGTACATCAGAGCTGTGGGTGGAAGCAATGTGAGAAAGCAAGATCTCCGTTGCTTTTTACAAACTGTCTTGCTATGTTAAAGGAGTTTAACATAGCGAGACAGCTTTAAAAAAAGCAACGGAGTAAGGAAGATCTCCGTTACTTCTTTTAAAGCTGTCTCGCTATGTTAAACTCCTTTAACATAGCGAGACAGTGCTGAAACAGCAATGGAGATATTGCATTCTCCGTTGCTGTAAAAAAAAAAAAAAAACTTATACTAATGGAAAAAGTTCAGGCAACCGGACATTTTTCCATTAGTATAAGTGTGATTTACAAAATGCACGCTGACCAATCAGCGTACACGTTTTAGAATATTAATGGGGGGGGTTGTTGTATAATTCAAATTATTGCACATTATAAGTCTCCATCTATCACAGTTATATGTGTATACAAGTCGGAGGGACCCCCCAAATTTAATGTATAAAATCTTTTTACTTGAGGATATACTAGGTCTTTGCAGTCGTGAAGCTGCAGGTAAGTCACTAGTCTCAAGAATATGAAAACTTCATATTAAATTAATAAGGCTGACATGTCAAATCTTAAAAGAAAATGGCTTGAGGCTGAGTAATTTGCTCCTAATATATTGTACAGTAATCTCTGAGTTAACCTGCACTCATGGGGATTGGTAGATGCTGGATAACTGCAGTTTCTGGTTGCTTGGGAGTTACTGTTAAAAATAGGCCTGACTAATATTAGTCTGTACCATATACTACTTGATATGACTTGTTTTCAGGTTGGGGAGAGAGGGAATTGATTCATATCTTCCTTTTTAAAACTCTAAAAATGTAAGGTATATTTCTGTGGGGGGAGAAAACAAAAAGTGCAGCACATGAAAATTGCACTGTATTTCTTCAATTTTTTTTTATTTTGCCAGGTGATTGAGAATGCTGGTTGCTTGAGTTCCGGTTAACTGAGAGTTTACTGCAATAGCAAAAGTCTGAAAATAAGGCAGAAAAATAATTTGTAAAGATATATATATGTCACAGTCATTCCATTTAGGACTTTTAATACTTGCTCCTTGTAGTTCCCAAGAGGGATCAGAGCCATTATTTTGTATGTGGTCAGGAAACCAGGACATACAACTTCTTAGTTGAAGAGCAGTTGTCAGTTAACACAGGAGAACCATAATAAGAAGAGAGAGTTTGGGATAATCCCCCTGGGCTGCAGACAGATGCAGTATATTGAGGATTAACAAATACTCTAGTTCTTTTTTAGAAAGTTATTTTTATCTTTGAGGAATATGATATATAGTACCTCAGACCAGTGGTCTGAAGTGATTAGAAAAGTTGCATGTGGGCATATATTTCATGGTTGTAACAGGGAAAGGTCATTTTTGACAAAAAAAAAATGACCCCGTCACATTTAATTCTCTTCCTTACTTTCACAACAAATGGAGCATTTCTTAATTTCCCCAAATGTATAAAATTTGAAGAGTAAGTAACAAAGGTGGACCTGGGCCCTATGACAAGGTAGTGTTTTGCCCCTTGCCCAGAATTAGAGTATTGTGTTTCCTCTTGAGAAGAAACTAAGTGGCATGTGCCTCAAAATGATGTTGGATTTGGTAGCTTCCAAAACAATCCAACATTCCTACACCGAGAATAATTTAAGTCTGTCTAAAATGTCAATGATAATTGCCTGATATTGCAGGGAATTTCTCTCCAGGACATCAGCCTTTGATTTTTGCCACTGGCAGAGACAATATTGACAGCTTCAGTGAGATCCTTATCAAATTCTTGAGGTTCCCCCAAGAAACACACCATGTACTCATAAATATGTTATAATCTTAAGTCTTGAAAAATTACAGGTGCTATAGACATGTTTCTTTCTTTGCTGCTTTGTCAGGTAATTTACTAAGCTGAACCATTACTAAGGGTAAGATTTGTTTTCAGAATGCAGTAGCATCTTCAGGACCACTTTTTAAGATTTCCCATCTGCAGAGGACGTAACAAATCTTAATGGAAGAAAAGCAGTTTGAAAGTAATCCAGTCAGCTGCAATATCCATTCACCCTACTGACTGAATTCAGGTAGTGACTATTTCAAGTTTAGTTGCATCCATAATATCTGAGAAATGTTATTTGTTCCCTTGTTAGCAGCACATTGTTTCTGGACTGGCTCTTGAAAAGTCCAGCAAGGTCATTAAGTAGTAATGCTTACTGTAAATATTTACTTTATCAATGACTTTATATGCCATGCCTTTTTGGAATATGTTCTTTGTAGTTAATAAGGTGAGATAAAAATATCTGAGCTGGTCTTAATGGCTGTATGGAGTACCAGGAAAGTACTCAATGAAATTGCATGCTTTTGTAAGAATACAGCTGTCCATGTTTCATTATTTCATCAAATAATTGTTAAAAAAATGTTTAACATTCACCATCTATGCATCTTCTCATATGGTAAACAGGTTGATATTAGAGTAAAAGGATCTGTTCTAAGAATGATAATGTTTGCTCTTTACATCCAACAGATAGGGTTGCCACCTTTTAACAAGGCCAAAGTGGGGCATGGGGGTGTGGTCAATAGGACAGGGGGTGTGACCAATATGACACTGGTCACACCCCCACCATGACATCACCAGAGGTATTAAAGGAGATGCAGTATTACAGTTATGGATACAACATTGTGACATTACAGCATACTGAAAACTCAGACCATTTAAATGAAGTGAAACATTACTGCAAAAAACACATTACTCAGTTGTAACAGTAAATAAACTTTAAAGGAATAAAAAACACACTACTCATTAAACAGACCCTTGTTTATTTAAAAAGTAAAACAATTCATAAACCAACCATGACTATTTAGAAAGAAAACTTAAAAAATCTACATACCACATACAAGCCAAGTATAAAATTAAGTTTTTTTATTGTCAATTAAAGCTAAAGCAAAGAAAAAAACACAAAACTACATACTGTACCCTAGTACTACATACTGCACACTAGCAAATTAAAGCTAAAGCAAAGAAAAACACAAAATTACAAACTGCACCCTAAAAGCAAACTACCCTGTAACAACGGCATGGTTTAGCACAATCTCAAATACACTGCATTAACTTCTGAGCATGCATCCACAAAAAAAAAATAAATAAATAAAATAACAGGAAAAAAGTCCGTAAACATTTTACCTTTTAAAAATACTTCTTGCAAGAGAAGTAAAATAAACCACAATGTACAGCAGACTCCATGGACTCCTTTTACCTCAAAACATAGCAATTAATAGTAATTTACCCAGCACAGTGATGCAATAAATAGGCCCAAGTAAAAGCAGCACACCCATATTCACATTACAAGCAAAGCAGGACATTTTAACCTTATTAAAATGCATAAAAAATTAAATGCACACATTTACAAGTATAAATGAAAACAATCTTGAAACAGCTTCGGCAAGTTGGCAACATGTACCTACTAGAATAAAAAATGCAGTACATTAACTGTTAACATTCCCCCTCAAAAGGTAGACTTGTACCACTTACACATTGACTTGCAAGAACTAACAATGAAAATTACTCAAACAGTATATCCTAACTTCCTGAAAACAGCATTAAATTGCACACATTTACACACAAAAAAGTGCAAACTATGCTCAAACATTTTCTATCTGCATACAGAAAATACCCAGAAAAAGCTACGACAATAGAAATACATCACACTAAATTTATATTTCACTCTCCCCCACCAAAAATAAAAAAAAATACACACAGTTCAGCCTTTTAAAAGTAATGCTTCCAAATCATACCCCCAAGAACAATAACAGTTACATATACATACAGGTTTTATACCTTTAAAAACTACTACTCAAAAATCTCAAAATAACCACTGCACAGATTTAAATACTGCGTACTGCACCCCCATCTACCTCTAAACATTAAAAACTTAAATAAACCACAATATATTCCCATTTTAAACTACTACTCAAAAATCTCAAACTAACCACTGCACAGATTTAAATACTGCATACTACATCCCTGTCTACCTCTAAACATTAAAAACTTAAATAAAGCACAGTATTCCCATTTTAAATAACTAAAGCCACAAAATACTATGTTATGTACTTACCACTATCACAGTTTTTGCTGGGCTAGCTTGCTTCCTTCCTGCTGGAATGGCTAGTTGGATGACTGGCTCTGTCAGTTCAAGTGGCTGGGCTGGCTGGCTAGCAGACTCCCTTGCTGGCTGGCAGGCTTCCTTGCAGGCTGGCTTGCAGGCTCCCTGGGCCTTTCAGGCTGGCTAGCATGTTCCCTTGCAGGCTGGCTTCTTTGCTGGATGGCTGGCTTCTTCACTGCTGCGATTGGAAATCTCAGCCCTTAATTCCCAATTCCTTCGCAGCTGTAGAGCACTAAGACAAAACTGCTCTGCAGCTGCGACCTTTATTGGGCTGTTCGAGGTGAATCCCCGCCCCCCCTCCAATCCCTGCAGCCAATTGCTGCTTGAATTGCACCACCTGGACATAGCACGGAATCCCTTTAACTGCATGTCCAGGTTGGTGACGTAGCCACATTGCCGTGGAAAAAAATGGAAATATTTTCGGCTTTTCCACGACAATGGCAATTCAAGAGCGTGAAAAGTGGAAAACAGGACTTTTAAAGTCCCAGTCTATGAATGCGGGAAACGGGATGAGAAGGCTCAACCCGTGAGTGTCCCGCTGACAACAGGATGGGTGACAACCATACCAAAAGAGCAATCAGTGTTTTGCATATTGTTTAACTTTTACATCTGCTGCTGGAACCATTGGGTCCAAGATCTAATGTCCATGTTTTCAGAGTTCTTTAATGCAGAATATGATTTGCTTTGTTTCTTAGATTATGTTATATATAAATTAAATACTTTTGATTATTTTAACAGAGAGGACTGCAATTCCTTCATTTGGTTTACTACTTCTGTCATGTTCTATAGCTTATGCTCTGTGATTCAATTTTTGAACAGCAGGTTATATTTCTGCATAAGTTATTGCTGCTAATATTTTAGTTTTATTTTGCTTTTAACAATCAGCTTGAAACAGTCATACAGGAGGAAGCCAAGTGTTACATATGGCTAGCTATATGCTTAATTACAAAAGTCAGTAAAGCCTTCCTGTGGAGCAGAACTGAAATGTCACATTCGCCTATTTCACCAAAAACTCTTTTCTCTAAAAGCCTGACCAGGCATCAGAATATCAAAGCTGTCCCAGATGACTTAAGCTGCAGCTGTCATAAGGAAATATTATAGAATATGTGTCAAAGTCAAAGAATTCTGAGTGTCAGTCACAAATGAGTTGCATGATTAAAGTGTCATGTATTTCGTGTAGAACTAGATGACAAATGAATGTAACTGCATGGCTTCATTAAATTACTCTTAATACATTACTAGGGGTGGGACTGATGTGGTTACTTAGGTCTCCATGCAGCTACAACCCCTCCTACCCATGAGGGTACATATTAAATGATGAGGTATAACAGAATGCTTTAAGTGGATTAAAGGAATGGATGACTAATTGCAGAGATAGGGTTTGACAAGGTGGAATGATTCAGAAAAGGAATACCTAATAAAACAAATCATGTGAATGCTGGTTCTAATACTAATTTTTTTGAATGTAATATTAGAAATGAAAATCAGCTAGCAGATATGTACAGTTTTGTTGACAACATAAAATCTGTAAAAAGCAGAAAAATCTGAATAAGATGAAACATTTACTAGGAAGTGGCAGTCTCAGTTAAATGACCAATTATGGATGGAAATGCTTATCCTACACGTAGCTCAATGTAGTTTTAGCAAACAGCTTTTCATAATCTTCTTCATAATTTTTTCTTAATTGTGACCAGTCAAAAAACAATTCACTTCTTCTATAAACAGTACTTCTTCTTTACAACATGAAGAACACATTTCCTCATGCCTTTTCCATTTTTTTTACAACCCAAGGTAATTAATTTTACAAAGATTCATATTAACATAGATGAAGCATGAGAGAAGTATGACCACAGAACAGATTTTCTAAGTGAAGTAGCTTCATTACCAAGACTGAAAGAGTTTGTAGACACCATCACTGCAGGTGACCTTTAGGTGAATTGTCAATATGAAAGCATATTTAAAAAAATGAAATATGGTGGTGAGGAAAAATTAGATAATGTGGATACAAAGGTAATTTTTTTCTTTCACTACACATTCAGAACGTGGATGAGATACCAAGACCTTGGGACCCAGTGAAATTCTCAGAAACTCATGAATACATTTCATTAAGAAAAATATGTTCTTGCCTTCATTGTTATGCATTTGTTCATATTTACATAAGCAGATTAAAATCAGCCTTCAGGATCAGTCATATTCTGTTTTTTATACATTACTCAGAGGTGACTTCTGCCTGGTCTAATATTGTATGTTTAGTACTACATTTTGTTGACCATTTGTTAGTGTAATTTAATAATTTCTTGTTGGAGCTTTTCTCTGTGAGCCCCCACTCAAAAGGGATCCAATATGATCCAGTCAGATTTTCCCAGTACACAAATGTAAACAAATAAATATAGACAATGTCTAAGCCAGTTCTGTTTGAAAGTCTTGTGCTTGGAATACACTGCTGGGAGACATAAGAGATTTGGAGAGAGAGTACTAGAATTCAGTTATAGTACTAGAAAAAATGTGATGGATACATACACAGCACCTTTCAATACAGAAAAATCTTGGCTCTGCAATCAGAAATAGAACCAAAAAAAAGAGCTTAATAAAACCCACCAAACACAAGTTTAAGGCTAATATAACTACCCAAGCTAAAGACAATCACAATGCACTTTATAGTTATGTTCATAACCTCAAAAACACAATGTGCTCAGCTGATTGTGAACAGTGTTACACTGAGGCTGAAGATAATAGCGAACCTACTTACCAATAAATTTTACTGTAATGTTGCCACTCTATCTCTGAAGATATACCCAAAACTGTCTCGCCTTCAGATAGCACACAAGACTAAGTCCTAAATGTGCTATCAAAAGCTAAAAATACTACATCACTGGGTCCTGACAATATCCCTGAATGCATCTTAAGTAACATGAAACATGGTTTAACCACACCCCTAACAGCACTGTTCAAGCTTGGCCTCCAAACAGGTTTTCTACAAAGCAAATGGAGAATAGCTACAATAATTCCCCTGCATAAGGGAGAAACTTCCACAGACCCAGGCAGTTACAAACCCATGGAAAGACTTATCATGGAATTAATCAGTCAGGACTTAGGGAACCTCGAAATACTGGACTTGTGTCGGTTTGGATTTGTCGAGGGCAGGTGATGCTTACTCAGCCTCATGGATTTGAAAAGGTCATCAAAGCAATGGAAGAAGACAGGATGGAACACATCACATACCTCGACCTGGCCAAAGCTTTTGAAACAGTTCCACACTCAGGCATATTACAAAAGCTAAATAGACTTTGAATAAACCCCTATGTTTCTCACTGGATTGCATTATGGCTCACAGATAGGATGCAGATAATCAAATTAAGGGAAGTTAACCCCCACAAAGAGACCAGTCACCAGTGGAGTCCCTCAGGGTTCTGTGCTGAGACCTCTCCTCTTTGAAATCTACTTTTCTGAAGTAAAATCTAATACCAAAGGACTCTGGCTGACTAAGTTTGCAGATGACTGCAAGCTAGGATCAGTTATTGAATCCCAAATGACTTAACCATCTTGCAGGAAGGTTTGTCCTAAATAAATAACTGGTGCCAAAATCATGGACTGAAGCTAAATGCCAAAAAAATGCATTATTGTATCCTTTGGAAAGTCATCTATCCCAGAGAACTACCACATTGACAATATGCCTGTAATAGATGACCAAGTTGTTTGGGATTTGGGAACTTATGTGGACAGTGACCTAACTTTTGACTAACATGTTGCACAACTTATAAAAAAAATGGAATTGTGTCTAGATTTAGGGATGTCATTGTCCCTCTTTACTCAGCCCTCATTGGTCCAGTCATTGAATATAATACCCCCTTTGGCATTTATCTGTCCAGACACAAGTAAAAAACAAAATGCCCACAGAGGTACCGTAGTAGAAGGATTCAAGGCCTAAGCAACATATTCTGCATGGACCGACTCAAAGCCCTTTCACTATACTTGGTATATTACTGATTGCTAAAAGTTGGTCTGTGTTTGGCATACAAGGTATCCCCTGACCCAAAATGGATGGATTTATTGCACATCAGCAAGTCAGATAGCATCAGAAATACTTGGTCTAGGGATCTAAACCTCTTTTGCAACATCAACAGAACAGTTTGGAGGGATGTAGAGCAGAGTGTGTGTGTGTAACTTTAAGAAGCATTTTCAGATGTAGATATGTGCATATAAATAGTGAGCATGTGCAGACAGCAGTGCCATTTTGAGAGAACATGCATGAGTGTACTAGTACGTCTGCTTATAAGTTTAATTAAGTTTAAGTTACTAACCCTCAGTCCTGATTTGTTGTACATAATAAAGCTGCTTGAACCGAACCCACAAGTGTGTGCCTGTTTTATCCTGACCAGATGAGCGACAAGGGATGAGATTTATCTCAAAGTGGATACTGCTGGCATGGAACAGACTCCCCATCCACATAAAACAAAGTTAATCTCTGTCTATATTCAAGCACAACTTAGATATATGGATGGGAAACAGAAAGTTTACCCTAGGACTGCTCCCTGTACTGCTAAATGGACAGAAACAGCTTCTAAATGCTTTTTCCCTTGCAAGGGTCCCCCTCAAATTACCTATGGTATGATTATAGTTATTCTTATTAGGGATAATATATAATTACTGACCATGGGATGGGTAAGTCCAATGTATAACCAAATGGGATAGGTTATTTTGAGCACAAACAGGATATTAGCTAGGTTTAAAGTGGCTAAGAAGGGCAACTAGTCTAGTGTTTGCCTATGAACCTAAGTCCATTATTAACATCCTAAATGTTGTACATATGTAAAGTAAAATATAAACATGGGGTTATAGCATTTTAGCATCTAGTAATCAAAGAAGTTGTAAGCTTGAGAGTCATATCTGTGAACCCATCAACTGTACCTACAATAATTTAACTGCTTGAAATAAATTTGTAATGTTTATTATTTTGAATGTATTGAAATTAGTACTGATATTGTGGATATAGTCTTTGTCCATTCTGATGCTAAGAACAGTATTTGTTTAAAAATGTTTATTTGCAGAATTAAAGATATTTTGCAGCTGTCTATTAACATGGTGAATAACTATCCCCTAAAATGTTTGCATGATATTTATATATTTAAACCATCTCTTAAAATTCTGTTCATGTATTTTTTTCAGGACAAGAATTTGAGACCTTTAGTTGTTGATCCCGCTGACCCAGAGAGATTTTCTGAAGTGCTTGTGGATTCCAACAAATTGTACAATGTGGTGAAAAAGGCCAGAGAGCAAAAAGTGCATGAGGGTGGCTGTTTGCTGAATGGAGTCATAGACTTGGTTTTTACTGCTAAGGAGCTCTCTGAATCTCACGGTTTAGGGTTGAAAGGCAAGAACAAAGAAGACAAAGCCCTTGACAGGGTTAAAGTAGCTGCTTGTGAAGGTATGTGATGCATGAAATCTTAACAGTTTCTTGTTTTGAAATACTTGCAGTTCTGCTTCTGCTTTGCAAAATGTTATAGTTATTTTAAATTGTTGCATGCTACTATACATTATTATGTCTGTTTGTGTTTTTATTATTATTACTATTATTATTATTATTATTATTATTATTTAGTGTCACTGTTAAGTGGTGCAACAGATAGCACACTTGCCTTTAATGCAGAAGGCTGTGGATTCTATTCCCAGACCAGGTAGATTGATTGCTGACACTGCAGTACAGCATAAAAGGGATGCTGCACTCCTGAGTGTGCCGTCTTTTGGATGAGATGTTAAACAAAAGCCTCATCTGCTTGAGTTAGTGGAAGCTCAGGTGGAACCCATGGTACCTAAGGAAAGAAGTCTGCATGAGGTGGAAGTTGTAGAGCACTACAGGGTCAATAGACACACTATAGGAACTCTGCAACCTCTGTCATCCTCAACTGTGAGCAAGGACAAACCAAGGGGAACCAATACCTGTGGACGCTAAGGTATGTGTAGCACTTAGAACATTAGCTACAGGAACCTTCTAGAGACCAACAGGGATATGATGGGGGTGTCACAGGCATCGGCATCCAGGACCGTGCATCAATTTCTGAATGCTATGTTACAGCATGCCTGTGACTTTATACATCTTCCCCATACACCTGAGGGCAGAGCTGCAACTATGCAGGGTTTCTACACTGTAGCACACTTTCATGTAATGTTGGATGCCATAGAATAATGAACATTAAAATCAAAGCACCACACAGGGAACAGGGAAAGATGTACATAAACAGAAAGGACTTCCACTCCATTAACTGCCAGGTCATGTGTAACACTAAGGGAATCATCCTGAATGTGTGTGCTGGCAACCCAGGCAGTTACCACAACTCCCGTATCTGGCACAACTCCCAAGTATATCAGAGGTTTTCTAGGGAGGATATCACACAAGGTCATTTACTGGGGGATGCAGGGTATGCACTCAAGTCATGGCTCATGGCACACATCAGAAATGCACACACACCAACCGAAGAATGCTACAGTGAGGCACATGCTCAAACAAGAAATATCATAGAGCATGTGTCGGGATACTGAAGTCACGGTTCCAGTGCCTAGATATATCAGGGAGAGCCTGCAGTACAATCCCCATACTTGTGCTGAAATTTTCATTGTCTGTGCTATCCCTCATAATATTATTCTGAGAAAACAGCTTCAGCAGAAACACTGAGGGGAAGGGGCACACATCCCACCACCACTGGCAAGGTCACAGCCACAAACAGGTGAGGAGTGATGGGGGGACTACTAGCTACTGTGGGTGTCAGTAGACATAGACATGCACAGTATGCCCTTGCCCTGGCCAAAAGGCAACAGATAGCACACATGCTCACCACCTAAGGGTGTAAAACTTTCATATTATGCACATACAGTAAAATTGATGCCAGGCAATGCTCACAACCTTTACTTACCCATGTAATGGCTGTTTATTGCTAGTATCACACAGAGTCAGCACCTAATCAAAACACTTGTAACTGCTGGACTATCAGAGTAAGTGTTGAACCTGGAACAGGAAAATAAATGGGTAAGAACACAAATGAATGGCATATCCTTGTGTACTGTTACTTGCTAATGTAACTAAGTAGAAGTGGGTGATTTTTACAGCAATGACATCAGTATGAGACATCACTGACTTATGTCAGCAGATGTTTTCTCTATCAACTAACAGGCCTCATGCATCAAAGATTCACACATTACAAAAACCTGTAAGAACGCAGTACAGTTTTAAAAAGAGCATAAGAAACACATATATAGTAAGCACTCTGTCAGCTATATACCCTGTGCTTCAGACAAAAGACTTGTGTATCCCTGAATCCAAAAGTTAGAAATTCAAGGATATGGCACAGTTATCATTATTTGCACAAGGTGTTATTTGAGGGAGGTCAGGAAGCTAAGGCTGTCACAAAAGGTAGTGAGTGCTTGTGAGTAAGGAAGACAGGCAGGCAGAAATTTGAATAATGTATCAAATGGCCACTGAGACAGAATGAGCTGTAAGTCTCATGAATGACCAATGTAACTGTTATATGTGTGTTTCTGTATGGGCACTCAAAGTAAAATGTGTATGTGAGTGTCTTAAAGAACACAGACAAGCTCTCTGCTTGCTCTATGTCCTGGCATGTTTGACCAGTGTGAGCTGTGAATGGTAGAGGTAACAGTTAATCGTCATTGCCCCTGACCACGAGAACTGGCTCTGCCAGGAGTCACACTGGCAGGTCCATGCCCATGGTCAGATATGCTGCTGCTACCTGAACATGACTGACAATTGCTGGATGAGCTGTCCTCATGACTATGCCCAAGACCATGATCCCATGTCCTACCAAGTCTGGGTGTGGACACCTTAATAACTGATGGAGCAGTGGAAGTGGGGCCACTACGGGAGTATAATCAGGCATGGCCACATTGGATAACATCAAATGGTGATGCTGACTTACATCCACATGGATGCAATCCCCCTCCCAGCATAAATTCCAACACAGAGACTGCCCATTCCATTGTGTCCTTCATTCAATCCATTGAATCGGCCACATGGCAGAGGCAGTCAGGCACGTCACCCTGTGACACATCTACAATCCTAAGCATGTCCTGGGAGGCCATAGTGGAATGTACCTGCACCTCCATTATGGCCCTAAACATATGTCGAGTGGCACGTAAAGACACACCAGGATCAAGTGGAAGGTGGACAACAGGCCTCCTCAGAGCACCTCTACCAACCCTCCTGTATGGCACCTCACTCACACTTTGGCTACAGTCTGAGTCAAAAGGCACTGAAGCCGCAGTAACCATACAACCCAAGTGTCTCACCCTCCACCTGTCCAATATCTGAGGACTCAGTAGAATAAGTATGCATATGACTACTGACTGTCTGAGAGAAATACAGGGGATGGCTGAATATCATCTTAGTAAGAGATTGATCATTCAGTCGTCATTGGAGTCTGCTGATACTCTTGACATCAGGTGGTAAGAGTCCTGCACTTCCACTGCCAGAATCACTTGTGATAAATAAGCACCAAACACAGGAGTGACATTAATACATGCGGTGGTGGTGCTGCGGTAGCATTGTCACCTCACAGTATGACGCTGTCCTGTTCAATTCTCAGCTAAACCGTCTTCTGTGTTGAGACATGCGTGAATGGGCATACCTTCGTTGAAGGTTGTGCGTCAGAGCTGGCAACTCGGTACGTAAAAATCTACTGCCAATCATTAGCGGACCGGAGTTGTGGCGACCCCTAACCGGGAAAAGCAGAAAGATACAACAACAACTAAATATTTTTAAAAAATTATATGGTAACAAACTAACACTGGTCACATTATTGCAGATGGTACAACAATACGCCCACTATTTACACCTACCTCACACATACCAATAATATCTGGCAAATGTTCATCAGTAGTCAAAGAAAAATGTTGGGCTTACCATGTGCAGATGACTCCACACTTGGTAGGGAGGATGTCCCTGGAAGAATTGAGACAAGGTAAGGATGAAATCATCACAATTGCAATAACACAGGGGGACAGTGAGTACCCAATTTTTGCCTATATGTCCATTAACAGTACTTTTAACTATAACTTGGCTGACACTTCCACTCAAAGCCCATGTGTAATAAACAAAAATGTGTTAAGTCTATCAGTTTATCAATAGGTTCATCAAAAATACATGAACTATTAGTTGAATTTTTCTATATTTTACTATACAACAAAATCTTACCACTTGACTATGTAAGCTTACATGGAACCTCCACGTGGCACATACTTATCTTCCCAGATACATCAGCACAGACATCAATCACATGTTGGCTGGTAGTTTCCACTGAGCTCTCTGGATCTCTGACAGTGGACAGGAATTCTTCATTTGCTGTCAGTAGTGGCTATATAGCCAGATATTCATGGGCAACTACAGCTGCTCTCCTCCAAGTTGATGAAATCATATCATTAGCTCTATGAAACACCTTATCATAAGTTCTGGTATGCCCCCCCCCCCCCCACACACACACACACAGCATTGATATAATTGACTATCTGGTTCCAAATTTGAATTCTGTCAGCCATATCATCACATCCTCTCTCAAGCCTGAAAATTTGCACAATAATATTGTTTTCAGAGTCACTGAAAGGGGGTTTATGTGAATTTGTACTCTTGAGTGCCATAATCCTCTGTGACATAAAACAGAAAAAGATATAATAAATAAATATCACATAATTAAATTTCTGCTCATAAACAGACACACACACACACACACATATATATATATATATATATATATATATATATATATATATATATATATATTCCACATTAGGCACTGGAGACACACATTTCAGTTATTAAAATATTAAAATGGAAGGCTATGTGACTGTACCATATCACACTCACACACAAAGTAATGTTTGGTCCAAAACAAAGAATACCACTTTAATAAAGTATTGTTTCTCGTGGAAATAACATGATGACTGTACAATTTTAAGAGCAAACCTCTTGAAACACAAGTTTTGTTATGACAACACACAAATGGTACTTGGCTGCCCCACCCCCAGAACAACAGGCAAATTAAAAGTTTTGGCAAACCAAGGAATACCACATACTTCAATTGTTATATATACTTTCAACACAATTCTCATAAAATGTGTACACATTTACAACAGAAAAGTCAATTTGATATGATTGCCAATCACCTCTCACTGTGTCCAGCATTCCCCTGGAGGTGTCTGTGGGCCATGTTAGAAGCATAACACCTCTATGTCATTGACAATATAATACATTACATTTCCCTGAAATAACATAGAAGATTGTAAGATAACCAGTTTTAACAGTAACACGTGTTGAAAGTTAATAAGCTGGATATCTGAGAAAGTAAATGCCTGACAAAAATGCCTATGCTAACAGTAAACTATAAGAAGTGCATACAGATAAAAGTTCTAGTTTTCTAATGCATATATACAATATTTTCTTTGTAGCATGTTAACACATCTAGAATGTACTTGAAAACATACAATCATACCTTAGCAAGATCAGAAGCCTTCTTTGCAGATAAATCAAAAGGAATATCAATAGTATGTGTTCTTCAGATCAGAAACATATGTCCCCTCAACTTCACATTCCTTAGCAACATGGTTACGTTTTTATAGTGTAGTCAGACCTCTGAGCATGGTGAAGATGCAAATGAGGTAAGAGCTCATTAGAATTGCTGAATCCCAAACTTTTGACTTTGTGTAGCTTGTGTAAACATAGTGTAGACACTACCTCAGTGTATTTGCTAATGGACTGCAACTGTGAATTATTGGTGGGAGGGAGAAGGAAGACACAACAGCAGTTCAGACTGCCTTATCTGCATTGGGTGTGTCACCAAGGATACACTTACAAAGTGTATAAATAGCTGTAGCAAGCTTTTAAAATTGAAGTGAACAGCAAGCATTTCTCATTTTTGTTCACTAATATCCAAACTCTATTGCCTTTGCTGAAAACTGCGTTTCACTGTCATATAATTTTGTCATGCATTTAAATGACAGTGATACAAAATGTCCTATAGACTGCTTGTCTGAGAGTACAGCACAGATAAGAGAAGAATGAACACAATACAAAGAGAAAACAGTGCTGCAGTGGTGCAAACAATACTCATAAATGGTTATGTGATCACTCATTGCAATAAATATGTACAAACAACTGAGCGTGTGCAAATGTATAAGCTTTGTTAATACTGTGGAGGAAATGGAACTTGCCTGTATGCACACTGATTTACATTTGTGCTGCAAAGTTGTTTCTGTGGCAAAGGGAGGTAAGATACCCATAGTGTGTTTTGTATGTTCATTGGTATAGTTTAAATCCAGAGTTGTGTAAAAAGCTGTAAGGCGTGTTAAAATATATTTTGTGATGTTGTTAATTTTTTTGAAATATTAATATTTCCACAGCATAGTGCAAATACTGTGAAACGGATAAATAAATTCAAATTAATTGGAGTTGCTTTTATAAGGACACCATAAATTACAGCTGTGAGGCAAGTGTGTGTGTAGCACACCTGGTAAACATGATGAAGCACACAGGAGGTAGGATATGTAAATTATGGTTCAAGTCCCAAATTTATCTTTTAATGATGAAACACTTTTTACATGAATTATACATGTTTAGCTTTGCCTGTCTCATTTGTTCATTGCTCACCTCTGCGCAAACATGACATATTGCTTCAGACAATAGTCAGACATTGACAGTTTCAAAAAGGTACATTGTTACATCTTTTGCTTTCTGTCACTCAAACATGCCAAGTGGTGTTGTGCTGAGGTCAGCACACTTCCATAACATCTGAAGACTTGTCAATTTCTAAAAAGATACATTAACATGTGTGGTCTTACATTATGCAAACAAGCTAAGCAGCGATGGTCACATATATACACAGTAATGATTGTGAAAAATACAGCTGCTGCCTAACTCTCCCTGTGGCATCTTGTGTACGTTAAGGGCCGTCATACAGGTAAGCAAGGGTTCAAATTCAGCAGCCTCCAATTTTTATTAATGCTGTTTCACTGTGATTTATATAAAAATTAACAATATAAAAATAATAATACATAAAAGTAACTAAGTATAGCAAATAGATTGAGCATGCACATGATATCATATATGTGTTATATGCATAACTTTGGGCATCAGTACAATTATGGTTCTACAATTAAACATTTGTTTTTTGAATTTTATGTCACACACATACATGGTTAACCACACAACACTTTAGTGTGTATATATAACTGATGAGCATGTGTGCCAAACAAGTCCTCCCTCAGTTGCAATGAGCAATCTGGACAGTAATGACTGTAAAAATACACCTGCTGCCTAGCCTTCCCTGTAGCAACTGCTGTAAATTTATGGTCGCAGTACAAGTGAGTCAGGGTTCTAATCTAGCACAATCCAAACTTTATCAGTGCTGTTCAATTTAATTTTTAAAAATAAAGAACAATATAAAAATAATGAGACATAACAATAAGTATGTATAGCAGTGGATGTCATATGAATTGTATGTGTGACTGAGGGTATACTGACGTATACGTTTTTTGTACTTAAAAGTGTCTTTTCTGCCCTATGCTCAGCCATCAAATGGAAAAAGTATTGAATGGCATCTCTCATTGAACATGCTGTTCATCAAGCCATTTGAATAAGATAGTATTACGCTAGGGATCAGGAAATATGCCCTTTGCCCACTGCAGTGCAATCCCAGAGTTGATATATATATATATATATATATATATATATATATATATATATATATATATATAGATATAATTAGCGGGGTGTGGGGGCACAGCCCCCCAAATGAGGAGTTTTACTGAATGGCATTTTTCAATGTAATGCCATTCCGCGATTTTTCTGTCTGATGGCTGAACATAGACCTGTTTGACAAACACTTCCTCTGTGGCAAGGAGGTAAAACTTCTGTGTGTAACATTATGTAGTGTCTATTTTACATAGGTTTTTATCCTGCATTGTACAAATTTTTTTATGGGTGTGTAGAGCCAGACAAAAAATGTGTCAGGTCATAAAATTTATACAGCCAAATATTTGTCTGAAAAGTTAAGTCATCTAACAGATACAGGAGCATCCATCCCATAAATCAATACCAACTGTCACATTACCCTTCCTGTTTCATAAACTGCTTTTCTAGCTATTTGACAATGTTGCTGTCTGCTTAACATGGGACAAATGTGCCTGGCATGGTTATGCAGATTTGCGCACTGACCATTAAATGCAGTATCATGAATTGGATGGAAAACAGTTTAACTGCTGCTCTATGACCTGCACAGACATGGCACGATCTAGAAAGGATAGGTGTCCAATTTAAGCTCAAAGTTGGGGTGTAGAGAAGTCCAGAATATTCATTGGACTCCTTGTGAAGTGTCACAGCTGTAGGCTATTGCAGGGGGTCTATACCGGGACTCAATATTAATCAGTGGCTTGGAATAGTAATCCCAAGGCTTTCAGTGCAACTGGCATTCCACACACTGGAGAGCAATTCTGGTACCACTACAATGACCTGAAAAGCTGCAAGCAGGTACAACTCAACCAGTGGCTGGATGAGTTTAGGACTGTTGACATCCCACAGTTGAGTAAGAATACAGCTTTATCTCCAGCTCTGATATAATTTAGGCAAGACTGGTATGCACAATGCTCTTCACTTTTTCTCTCCTCTTTATGTTACAGCTGACCAGCAGACTGCAGCAAACAGGGAGGCCCATTCTGAATGTCTATAAAAACTAAGAGAAGCAAGGGGCATGTATTCGGCACAAAATAATTATTATTGTATTAAAAGTATTGTTCTTCTATACATTAGTATAAGCATGCTTATCTTAACTGTAAAATCAAGCATGCATGCTTCATTTTGTAGCTCAAGGGAATTGTAAGGGTCAATTGTAATAATGTATTCAGATGTTGTGAGTTCAAATCCCAAGGGTAACAAATACATTGTAAAATAATTAAATAGTAATTTCAACAAAACTGGCATAAATGCCATGTTGTTAACTTAATCTGTATTATTTGATAAAAGCATGTGCGCAATATATACATACTGCAAGGATTACTTGGAACAATTATCAGTCATAGTTTGTAGTTTTTAAAATGTATAATTAATGTAAAAGTAAAACTATATATTGTAGTAATTTATTGAATGTGACATATGATGGATCTAATTATCTATGTTTTTTCTGTCTTACCCCACCCCTTATTTCTCTTTTTTATTTTTATATATGTGGTCACAACGTGCTAATGTAATCAGTTTCTGACAACTGACAATATGATTTCCAGCAAAGGGAGGTAGGCCAACCAGTGCCCAGCACATCTGGTATACAACCTGGCAGTACTGCCTTTGTGGCCTTTGCACTACCTGGTGCCTCAATATCCGGTAGCATTACCCTAGCAGCCGGAGTATCGGTGGAGATGGTGATTTTGTCAACCGACAGGAACTGCCAAGCATGGTGTGTGAAGTGACAGAAGGTACCATTGGTCCATGCCTCAGTCATATGGAGAAGATGCTCACTGGAATGCTGCAAAAACAAAAATGTCAAGCACTTCAACATCAGGCTGAAGAAGAGACATATATGACAGTTCTCAGGGTGAAGACTAGATTCTCACTGTCTCCTTGCTTGATGGGTATTGGTCTCTGATGTCCCCTCCCCAATCATGGCATTCTCCAACATTTTCTGTCCCTCACCATCACTGTCTCTGCCTTGTTTGTCCTGTTTGTCTGCAGCTCCTTCCTCACCTACCCAACTTACCTAACCCTGACATACCTACATCTCTTACCCAACATTCCTATCTAATGGAACTAAAATAAAAAAAATGGGCACCTATCCTGCAAAAAAAAATATCATCCCATACATAACTCTCCAGATCGCACATGTGTCTTCTCAACACACTTGATTCTGTCCAATTGGCTGTACAATATGATTGCATTGTTGGCACCCATCATTGTTGAGGAAACAGTCCAGATTCATCCAATATTCTGTCCATGTTCATTTTACACTGTGAAGAAATGGATAGCTATGGTTCTTTCCTAATTCCCTCCTTCACATTCCTATATTGCTCTCCCTTTCTTCTTCCTCTGTTTATCCCATATGTCACCATATTCCTATCTACCCCATTTTCACACCTTTAATCTGGTCAGAAAATAGAATCACACACCACACACACAAATAATAAATCCCTAATAAAGATCTTCACTTTTTGTCTTCTGCATTTGCACAGAGTTTAGCATTGCACACTAATGCTGAGTGACAGGGAAAGGCTCATCATGTACTGTGGCATAATGTGGTTACCTCCACATGATGCTGCTTACATTCACTGCCCTAAAGAAACACACAGTTAAAGCAAAGTAAAGGCACTAAAATTACATATGAACTATAACATTTATTTACACTGGTGAATGTATAGCACTGCAAATCTGTTATGTGTACTGCTGACATAATCAATTGACTGATGTTCATTTTTATACACTACTTCACTGTAGTCATTGCCTCTCAAATTTGCAAAAATTATCATATTTAATTACGTAATACCATCTTGAAAACATGTAAAAATTTAGATTGAGCTGAATTTGAACCCTGTCTCATTTGTGCTCAAAATATGAGCTCACTGCTGTTGCACCTGCTGCCACAGAGAAAGCTGTGCAGCAGGTGTTTTTATTACACTTGGTACTGCACAAAGAGCTGAATACCACACCTTGCCACTTAAGAGTGTTTGCGCAGAGAAAAACTAACCGATGGAAGTATAGCTATTTTCCCAATAAAGCAGAGACCCGTGTTTGCTCATTGTTTAACTCTGCACAAACAGGGAAGGCAATAACAATAGCATTTAATGTCATAAAAGCATTTTTAATATAAACTACTGTATAAAAAACATGTTATCTGTCAGCTGTTTCTTCCATAGCCTTTATGCTTAAGTACTTCTCAAGTTCAAGTTGTATTTGGTAAATGTGAATCTCACATGTGTAAACACTTTGCCATCGATTGAGCAAACCAGTTGCTCAGTGGTACGCTATGGAATGAGCTGATTGGCAGGCATTAGTATGTTTAATGCACACTTAGTCTTCATCCCATTATAATACATGTAAAAACACAACCAAAGGGGAAGGCGCTTGTTACTGGCTGAAGACATATTTACTCAGATTTATGTGTGCCTTGCACCCATGTACTTGAAAATGGATATATGTAAGTAGTAGTTTCCAAATGTCACCTACACTGCAGAAATAAAAAGCACAACTGCATTGTTACATCATCTAAAGCTTTATATTGACAGTACACATTCATATTGTCTTCTACAATATTAATGTGGACATCAGTTCATCACAAATGTGAATATACTTACATACACAGATGCATACATGCTGATCACAAACCGTGTGTGTCTGTGTGCGACTGTGTGTAATGTACACAACATATTGAGAAACAGGTGCATCCATCTCTCTTTTTCAGCATGCATTCCTGACAGCTTTTTGCATCGAAATTGAGAAGCTGTCTTAATGTATACACACAGATTGGAAACACAACAGAAAATACAAATTTCACACTTTGCACACCACTCTCATAAAAGCATATGCTACCTACATCATATAACGATGATGTCATCATCTACGAAGACCAGTACGACATCCTGGCAGATAGGTTCAGTGCTAACTTTACCCCCCTCTCACCCCCTAAAGGGCCCATAGCTATACAGGAAGAATGCAGAGTCCCTGTAATCACATCTATGCTGGTAAAAGCTGCACTCTCTAAAACCAAAAACACAGCATCCATGGGACCAGACAACATCCCTGGCTGTGTTTTACATGAACTTCAGAATGAACTGGCTCCCCACCTAAGCACCATGTTCAATCATAGTCTCATATCAGGCTTTGTGTCCACTTAATGGCAAACAGCAACAGTTATCCCACTCCACAAAGGGACCCCACCACTGATCCTGGGAACTATCACCCTATTAGCCTGACGAGCCTGGTCTGCAAGGCCATGAAACATATTATCATGGAACTCATAAACAAAGACATTGGTAACCTCCAAACTCTGGACCACACCCAGTTCGGGTTTGTGAAAGGCAGATCATGCCTTCTGAACCTGATCAACTTCTTTGAGGCAGTCACCAAAGCCATAGACAAGGGTAAGGTGGTTCACACAACCTATCTTGACCTCGCCAAGGCTTTTGACACCATCCCTCATTCTGGAATTATAGCTAAACTCACTAAACTAGGTATAAATCTCTATGTCACAAGATGGGTTGCCAACTGGCTCACTGGCAGAACCCACACTGTAAAAGTTGCAGACTCCAAATATGACTTCAAACCAGTGACAAGTGGAGTACCACAGGATTCAGTCCTGGGACCTCCTGTTTGGTATGTACTTCTCTGAAGTACAGGTTAACACAGAAGGCCTCTGGCTAATGAAGTTCACAGATGACTGCAAACTAGGAGCCATAGTCGAGTTTCCAAATGATGTGGACATCCTACAGAAAGGCCTCACTGAGACAGATGCCTGGTGTCAGAGGCATGGCCTCAAGCTCAGTGCCAAAAAGTGCATTGTCATCCCCTTTGGTAAAAACTCTGTATCCATGAACTACCACATAGGCGGCAGTCTACTTAATGCCAAATGTGTGATAAGAGACCTTGGGACCCAGGTGGACAGTAGTCTCTCCTTTGATAATCACATCACCACAGTAGTCAGGAAATCCTTCTGTGTGGCTCACCTCATTACAAAAGAGTTCTCATCCAGGAAAAAAGAGGTCATTGTTCCCCTCTACTCAGCACTCATTAGACCCATTATAGAGTACAACGCCCCTTTTGGAATGTACCTCACAAGACATCTGCAGCAGCTGGAAGGGCCACAGAAGTACCTCACAAAAGGGATTACTGGCCTCAAACAGATGCCCTACACTGACCGTCTCAAAAAATTCCAGCTTTACTGTGTAGCATATTGCCTACTCCGAGGAGATCTCTGCCTAACATATGAAGCTATGCTAAACCCAGAGTTGTTGGGCATTCTGCACCTTAAGAAATCCCAATCCTTATGAGCTAAATGCTCTAGGAACCTAAACCTTGTCACCACAATAAACAGGACATGCTGAGGGGAGAGATTCCTGTCCCAGAGACTTCTTATACTCTGGAACAAGCTACCCATCTAAGTCAAGCAAAGTTCCTCATTAGCACTCTTCAAGAAAAATCTTGATGAGTGGATGGGAAATAAGAAATACACCCCGGGGATCACTTCTGTGGCTCTGCCCAACAGGGGCACATGACAGTAACTTTCTTGGGTGGCGTAAGCCAGTGAACCTTGTTGGCTAGGCTTACTTAGGCCCTTAAGCCAATAGCCTAGTACCTACCTAAGAACCTATAAGGCAAAAGCATACTTCAGGGATGGTGCAGTTATTAACTACTGTGTCCTGTGGATGGAAACAAAATACATGTGGATTAACTTACCACAACAGTCACATTATGTGTGTGTCTCTATGTATGTATAAGTTTTTGTGTGTGTATGTGTGTGTGTGTGTGTGTGTGTGTGTGTGTGTGTGTGTGTGTGTGTGTGTGTGTGTGTGTGTATAGTCCGAAGGATGAGTCTGTATCCTGCAGTCAGCAATCCAGTTCCAAGCAGAATAAATATTTTGACAGTTGTGCATGTCTACACAGCTATTTCATACCAGCCTCCCAATATCTTCTCCCAAACATGCAATGATGATGTCATCTACTATAACATTTTTATAGTATAAAAGTCAGACTTATGCTATGGTGCTCACATTTAGTACTGAGTTCTCTAGCTTGTGTAAGTAGTTAGGGGTTCTGATCTCACTGTGGTCAACTGAGGAGTGTGTGTGTTTGTGTGCATGCATAGTCAACAGAATATTAGCCTGTATCCTACTGTTAGCATTCCATTCCCATGCAGAGCAAAGATTTTGACAGTCATACATGCGTACACAGCCCTTTTATACAGGCCTCCCAAAGTCTTCTCCCAAATATCCAATGGTGATATCATCTGCTGTAATTTGTTTGGCAACAACTTAAAATGTAGACTTGTGGCATGGTGCTTGCATTGAATATTGTCTTCTGAAGCTTGTGTAGCTAGTTAGGTAGGAGTTCTACTCTCGCTGCAGTCAACTGGTGTGCACATAGTCAGAAGAATATGAGTCTGTATCCTACTGTTCGCAATCAAGTCCTATGGAGAACAAATGTTTTGACAGTTGTACATGCCTACACAGCCATTTCATACAGGCCTCCCAACATCTTCTCATAAACATAAACTGCTGATGTTATCAGCTGTAAAGTGTTGTCTGACACTATGAAAGCCAGACTTGTGCTATGGAATTTGTATTAATTACTGTGTTCAGTAGCTAATTAAGCAGGGGCTCTTGTCTCGCTGTCATCATCTGGTGTGTGTTTGTGTTCACTTAGTTCACATTCTAGAGACCATTTTAGAACAGCATGTGAGACACTCCTACTACCATCTTCTTCTAACCAGACACTGCTGATGTCATCAGCTATAAAGTGTTGCCTGACACTAGAAAAGCATACTTTTGCTGCAGCGCGTGCATAAAGTACTGTGTTCTGTAGATAGGTAGTGGTTCTAGTCCCACTGTCGTCAATGTGTGTGTGTGTGTGTGTGTGTGTGTGTGTGTGTGTGTGTGTGTGTGTGTGTGTGTGTGTGTGTGCTTGGTTGTGTTCAGTTAGTTCAAATTCTACATGCCATTTTAGAGCAGCATGTGACACACTCTTACTACCATTTTCTTCTCACCACACACTGCTGATGTCATCAACTATAAAGTGTTGTCTAACACTAGAAAAGCCAGACTTGTGCTGTAGCGCTTGTGTTAAGTACTGTGTTCTGTAGATAGGTAGAAGTTATAGTATCACTGCACTCAACTGGTATGTGTTTGTGTGTTCAATCAACAGTCAGTATGGTGACATTTTTAGAATGGCATGTGAGTCCACAGCTATGTCAGACACTCCTCAGTGCATCTTTTTGTAACATACACTGATGATGTCATCCTGCATAAAGTGCACTCTGACAGTTTTCAAATCAAATTTATGGTGTGGCAATAATGTTATGTACTGTGTTCTACAGCTTCTGTAACTAGACATGTAGGTGTTCTAATCTGACAGTAGGCAACTTGAGTGTGTATACATTCAAGTAATATTTTTGAGACAGTTGTGCACTGAGATGTGACTCCACATCCATGTCAGACACTCTTCCCAACATCTTCTCAACACACAGTGATGTTATCATGCTGTATAAAGTACAACTTGTCAATGTTAAAATCAGACATGTGGTGGGACTAATGCTACATTGATATTCTAGTCAGACCTAGTATACTGCTGTGTGTGGATGGTGGTACATTATGGTCATTGTATGATCTTTTGAATTGATTTTTATTTCACTACCACTTAGGGGAACCTGTAACATAGCCCCATGCATCTAACATCCCCTTTTCCCCCTCTGGCCACATAACATCCTTCCTGCAGAGGAGAGTAGGATGTCCTCGTCTCAAACATGCATGCACACATCATGAAACAGAGTCCTTCCATGAGCCTCTGCTAGCCATCTCCAGACCACTTGGTGTGTGATTGCTAATTCTGTCATGGGGAGGTGCACATGTCACACATGGCAGAGACAGCATGTAATGCAATCAAACAAATACACACACACATACATAGACTTACTCTCTTCCATCATATAGATATATGGAGTTTGGTTTAAGTGGTATAATAATGAATAGAATTTTATGTGATATTGGCCATTAGCTTTGTAATGTACTATGACCCTATGAACATTTCATATGTCACTGTTGCTGTCATCAACATGTACTATGTTAAGGTGTACACACATAACTTTCCAATGAAAAACATATAGGCATATACTGTGCAATTAATGTAATTATGTGAGACTGTTACAGCTGTATGGCTGTTTGAACAGTAGCACTGTGTGGCATGTGATGCATAACCAAGATTGTATTTGGAGGTGTTTTCACAAATCATTTATTTAAATAAGTGTGAAATGTTAAGGGGAATACAAAACTAAGAGCAGAGGTGTTTGTGGATGCTACCAGCCATACTCATCTGGAGAAAATAGACAATCTGCTAGCTGACAGTTTGCCTCACAGTTCACCTCTCTGTCCCCACTGGCCATCAGCCAAAGTATACAGGCAAACATTAATCAGTTTACTTCTCAGGTGTGCAGCTCATCTATGCACTCTATAAGGCTACAAATGCAGAATCAGTGGACTCTGACAACATCTCAGGTTGCCTATACCATGACATAAAACCTGACCTAGCAGATACAGTTGGATCCCTACTTAAATATGGCCTCCAGACAGCCTGTGTTCCAGCAGAAGAGTGTACAGCAACAATCATCTGTCTGAATAAGGGGGAACATCAACTGATGCAGGGACTTATTGACCCATAATCCTGACTCTTCTCATCTGTGAGTTAGACCAATGACTTTTCATGGAGCTTATCAAAAAGGACACATGTAATCTCCTGACTGTGTACCAAACCCATTTTTGATTTGTTAAGGCTACATGATATCTGTTAAATCTGGTTGTCATCTTCAAGGTCACCAAGGCTATGCATGAGGAAAAGACTGTCATCCCACATAACTTGACCTGTTGAAGGCATCTGCCACAAATCCACACTCAGGTATTACAGAGAAACTGTCTCGTGGGCATAAACAGCTATGTCGCCAAGTGGGTAGACAAACAGAGCACAGACAGGATACATAATGTTGAAGTGTGTGAAGCCACCTCTAAGTAGAATCCAGTGACCAGGTCCATACTTCAGGGTTGTGTACTAGGCTCTTTCCTGTTCATTATTTCAGTCTCATAATTTAAGAACAATATACACATCCTTTGTCTAACCAGCTTTGAGGACAACTGCAAATTGTGGACAATTAAATCCAAGAATGCTATTGATATAATGCAAGTAGTATTAACACAAACAAATGATTGTTGCCACAGTGAAGGAGACAAACTAGATGAACACAAAGCATTATTATTTCCTATTTGAAAGCAAATACACAAGTTAATTGCAATATAGACAGCACTCCCCTATGAGCAGACCAAGTGGTATGTGACCTTGGTACTCAGGTAGATAGTAAGCAGAACTTCCACCAGCATGTGCCCACAGTGGTGACAAATCCCTTGAATGTAGCACATATCTTGAGTACGGGTAGGCTATCCGTATCAAAGGACATTATAGTCCCATTGTTCTCAGCCCTCATCACACCAATAATTGAGTACAATACACCCCTTTGCATGTACCCCAAGACACATCTTCCAGGGATGATTAACTCAAGTGTATCACTTTTGCGACAGTGAGCTTCCACACATCTTTTTGTTCATACATAAGTATTCTTTGTGATACATGACCATTAGGAGTTGACAGTGCAGACTTCCCTTCATGATGTTATACAAGATGCATGTGTGATACATCTTCCTGTGATATACCCAGTAAATACATAGCTCATTCACAACATTGATGGTATGGGTTACATTCTTGCAATTGTGTATTGAGGCATATATGTGTCATGCAAACCTCTCAACTAGCCAGGATTGCTCATAATATAAAGTACAGATGTGACAGTGACCCTCTTAACACCTCCCAAAAGTGGTCATTTTTGAGGAAGGTGTGCTTTATTCCCCTTATAGATTACAGACAAATCATTGCAGTGTTACAAGTGTGTTCATGAAAAGCATGTAAATAACTCACAATCACATATTTTATGTCAATGACACAGAGTAATGGTGGTATTATTCTAATATTGTCCATGATTGTGTGTGCTTCTGTCTACTGTTGTCCAGGAGCCTGTTGCTGTGTGTCCCTATTGGTTGAGACCTATGTTGACATTACATTCATAGTTAAGTGACTCATTCTGCACATCTTCACAAAATGCACATACTCCCTATTGTATATACTATGCTTATACAATAACTTTGTGATGCAGTGTAATCAGCACTGTGTTATGTTCATGCTACAACTATCTGGTGTTTGGAGTGTGCGTACATTGACATGCCGTTATCTGGTGTACATTACCATGCTTCACTTGTTCTGTTCCCCTTTCTTTATTCCTGACACTCGTGTTTGTGGCTATTTTCAATACACAAACTTCCCCAGACTACTGTATTCATAATTCAGTCTATGTACCCTTGATGATCACCATCAAACCTTTATTTCATTAAGCCAAAAACATGTTTGTACTGTATTTTACACTTTCCTGTTATGTGTTAGTACTTTATTCATTGCCTTAAATTAAACCCTGGTAGTCATTGCTGCTGTCTGCCCAATCTCGCAGAAGACAAACTTGTCTACCTGTCTGAATGTATTTGTGCTGCTTTACATGTTTTCCTGGCCAGTAGCACTGTTGATGGCCACAAAACATTGCTTATATCTGTGTAAGCATGATGTGCGGCATGTATATGCAATTAGCACTGCTGCTCATTGTGCAAATACGTAAACTCATGTAGGCTTCGCACTAAGCCAATATGGAGTTTATTGAATTCCCAGGTATAGATTTTGTATGATTATATGACAATTGGATAAATAAATATTGCAACAGAAATGCTAGGGTTCCTTTTTCAAGAGAGACCTGAAAAAGCTTCCTATAGGTAATTTTGCTGACTGCTTATGTTATCAGTACCATTCCTAGACAATAAAAATGATCTTTTGAAACATTTTCAAGTAGAAGATTATGAGGCTTACTCATTTGCATTTATTGTTTTATACCTCTAACTTGGCAACTAGCATTAACATTACATAATTTTCTGTGGTATAATTTGCAAGCTACCAGATGACAAAATGACTTATCATGTACAAAATATTCCCTACACATTGCAGAGGTCCTCCCCTGCAGCTTGGAGGTATACCATTTACCACTGCTCCTAATACTTTTCTGAGCTTTTAATTTGAGTAAGCCGTCTTGCTAGATGAGTGATGTAAGAATTGACAGTACCATAGTTTAATGATATGTGTAGGTATTTATTTATCTATTTATTTATTTATTTATTTGCATTTGTTTACCGGGACGGTCCACTGGGCCAAATTGAGCCCATTTTTAGTGAAGGCCCGGGGAGAAAAGCTCCACATTAACATGATCATACAATAGAAGAGTCACAGTTAAATAAAAGTTAAGCTTGAAATTTACAACAGCATTAATTATAGCTCAATAGGATATAGCTGAATACACAGGTCAGAGGTCAACATGAGTTGAAAGAGACAGTTGAATAACCAAAGGAAAAGCTTGATATTGACAACTAAATTAATAACAATAATTACAGTACAATAGAACAGATGCAGTTGTATACACAGGTCAGGTATAACAGCTAACTATACTAAAATAACATATCAGTAACTTAAGTTCTAGTGCCTTAGTAAGGATATTCACAGCTTGTGAAGGTGAGAGTTGACGATGTATCTGAAAGTAAAATATGTAAGAGCCTGTACTCATATTACTCAGAAATAATACATAGGAAGGCATGTCCAGCACATAGAGGTCAATATCATTATCAGGTAGGTATTACAGTATAGAGACCTAGATGGTATTTTTATGGTTAGTCATGCTGGTAGGTAGAAGAGTTTGAATTGACATGGATTAATTAGATAAAGGTGAAATCATGTTTTGAGAGGTGAAGTATTGGTATATGTGAAGTGCCAGAGAGTGGAGAGTTGTTGTTGTAGAGACTTTTTGAAGGAAGATGTATTACTGGTGGTTCTTATTGGTAGTGGGAGGCCATTCCACTGTTTGGCAATAGAAAAAGAGTAGAGCTTCTGACCAGCTGAAAGGTTTGTTTTTTCTGCTTTCAGGAAAAGTTGATTCTCTGATCTGAGAAGCCTGTTTGGATGGTAGTGAGCAAGTATACAAGTAAGGGCTGGGCAGTCTGATGGATTGAAGATGATTTTGTGTGTTGTAGTTAATTGTAAGCATGTGAGGTAACGTGGGAGTTTGAGCCAGTTCAATAAGTGTAGGGAGATACAGTGATGGGAGGAATATTTTGTATTGGTTGTAAACTTGGCAATTTTATTGTAACAGATATCAAGCTTGAATTTCAGAGAGGACTGGATAAGATAGAAGGTAGAAGAAAAGATGAGGCAAGGGTTTGTTTTGTGGAGTGGTTAAGGAAGTGTTTATGTCTGTAGAGGATACCCAGTTTTTAATTTGTTTTTTTTTATACTATTGTGCACATGTAGGTCAAATGTTAAGTTGTCATCTAGTATGTCTCTTACAGACCTGCAAAATTAGGGGTGCTGTCGACTATGTTCCAGTAATGTGAGTGTTCTTGCCTACCACACACGTGGAGCACTAACGACATGTTTGCAATGGTCTAGTGATATGACTGACCCACCTTAACAAGCACATTAAACTTCAGAATCTGGTGCCTGCCTGTGACCTGGTGAGCGTACACAGCCAGTAACTAAATAGAGTACAATGGTGGATGGTAAGACAGGGCAAAAATATTTTAATGACATCAGTGACTGTGCTTATGCAAAACTGTTGGAATGGTTGACTTTGTCTATTGTTTAAATTTGTGGAAGAATGTCAACCATTTTTGTAGTGGATGGTGTCTTGCTCAAGATGTTCTATTGACTTTAAGTGACCTGCCTTACAAGATGGCACTTACCATGACTCTGAGATGTAGGTTCATTGGTTCATAGGTGTATACTAGGCTAATGACCACTTGGGCCTTTATAAGTCTAGCCAAGCATCCCAACTGTGTCCCACAAGTTTGTGTGCCATAGAGGTTATTTTAAGGAGCATATGTGAGGTAGGGCAAGATTTACAGACTACCTCTGTCCATTAGAGACATGGGTGTTAGACCCGGGGGTGTATTTCCAGATGTTCATCGTGCATACAGCTGCAGTAATCACATATGGGTTTTCAGCCGTCAGGCGGTCCCTCGGTCGGCCGAATTCCAAAGTCTTGGTCCGGCGTCGGTTGTTGTCGCGTACTCTTCTGACGTCAGGAAGGCTAGAGTATATAAGACACAGCCGACGCCATGTTCTCCAGTCTTTTTTGCCGCGCGGTGCCCGAAGCAGAAGCAGTTCGCAAGTGCCGGTCGGCCAGCTCCTGAATTACGAAAATATTTGGAACCGAAGTCTTCATTAAAGCTAAGTACCCCGTTGGGGAATCTTTTCTTGCCTCAGACCGATGTCAGAAAAAGTTAATAATTGTATTTCTTGTGGGAAGCAAATACCGCATAAGGATTTCCATTCCCTTTGCATACCTTGTTTGGGCCCAGACCACGACGTCTCGGGCTGTCGCTTTTGCGCTACCTTCAATAAACGCACTATCAAGCGTCGGGCGGAGTTCGCCCAACACTTTTTTGGTAAAGCGTTTGATTATAAAATGTCGTCGGATACTCCGACTACCGCTTTACCCAAAAAACGCAAGGAAAAGGACCGCCAGGCGAGGACCGCGGTCTCCACCGACACCACGCCGAAACAGGCTCCACGTGGTCCGGTTCTCAGTGAGACGCCTTTGCAGTCCCTGACTACCGACGACACTCCCTCGGCGGTGTCTTCTGTACCCGAGACCGCTGGTTCTTCGGCCCTTTCCCAGACTACAACCGAAGCCCCTGCTTATGTCGAGCCTACTAATGTGGACAGATCTACATCCACCCATGGTGTATTTAGGCCTTCATCCTCTTTCTCTATTAAGGCCTTCACTAAATCCAAAGCAGCCAGGCATCATACTAGGCCGGCTGCACAAGGCCCATCACCTGGACCCATGCCTAAGAAACACATGCTTAAAATGGCTGAGGATCTTATCACTCTTATCAGAGGCTCCCAGGCCCCTCCGGACAAGAGACCCAGAGTGGAGGAGGAATCTCCCTCTTCTGACCAGGGATCCATTTTATCAGAGCATTCTGATGCTGAGGAACACTCTTATTCCCCTTTTGAGGATTCGGATGCAGAGCAGTCTATTCCTTCTGTATCCCCCCCTGAGGATTTTTCTTTTGGGGAAACCTTGCACACCTTGAGGGAACACTTCCACTGGGAAGGCCAAGACTTTTCAGACTCCAAGAAAAGGCTTAGGGAATTTCTGTGGTTACCTCAGCATAGACCTTTGGCTATTCCTCCTGTTTTGGAGGTACTGGATGATGTCTACTCGGAGGCTTGCTTTAATCCTGATTCACTGCCTCCTGCACCAGTTAAGCCTGATAGATATTACAGAGTACCTAGTTCTCATCAATTCCTCTACAAAGGCCATAATGCAGACCCTGAAACTATTTCTCAAGGCCCTAAAGGAATTAAGGCCTCCACTGCTAAGAATCCACTTCCTGCTGAAAGGGAATCTAGATCTCTAGAAAGGTGGGGTAAGAAGGTTTATACCTCGGCCACCCTCGCCATGAGGGTCTTAAACTGCCAGTTTCATATGATTAAATATCAACAATTCCTGTTATCACAATTAAAAAACAAAATGTCGCAACCTGAACAACCAGATATAAAAGAGTTACAGGATATGATGCATAGTGCAGAACAAGTGGGTAAACACACTTTGCAATGTGGTTATGATGCCCTAGAGGCTTCCAGCAGAGCGGCCGCTACTGGATCAGTCATTCGCAGGCATGCATGGCTTAGGGAACAAAATCTGCCAGATCATGTGAAAGCTAAAATTCTTGATGCACCTTTACATAAGGATGTTCTTTTTGGTACTAATGCTGAGGATATATTACGTAAAATGGAAGAAAAAGCAAAATCTATGCAAACTGTCAAAGCTTTCTTACAGGTCCAGCCACCACGATTTAGCAGGAATTGGCCCTCAAAAAACTGGTCCTTTCCAGCCACTGACAAGCCCCAAAGAGGCAGATACAGACGCGGAAGGGGCAGAGGACAATCACAAGGGTCCTGTAGAGGCAGACAATGGCAATCTCCGGCACCAAGAGGTGGTGACGACAGTGCACAACAGTACAGGAAGCAGACTCAATGACTCCCTCATTTCCATGCCAAGCAAGATTCAACTGGCAGCACCTTTGGGAGGGAAACTAGCACTATTTGCAAACAATTGGCATATTGTCACAACAGACAAATGGATTCTGGACATTATAAACAGAGGCTACAAATTCCATTTTCACACTCTTCCAAAAATGAGAGGCATGCCAAATCTACCACAAAATCAAAGGGTAGAGACACAACTGCAAATTACAAAGCTCCTAAACATGAGGGCTATACAAAAGGTACCTACGCACCAACAAGCACAAGGTTTTTATTCAAGGCTTTTCCTGGTGCCAAGAAAAGGAACCGACTGGAGACCCATCCTGGACTTATCCATCCTAAACACATTTTTTCTCGTACCAAAATTCAAGATGCTCACATTACAGCAACTCCTTCCCATGCTGGGCAAGGGGTTTTGGCTGGTAACATTGGACCTCAAGGAGGCATACCTGCATGTCCCAATCAGACAAAGTTGCAGAAGATACCTCAGATTTCTTGCAGGTTCAAACCACTATCAATTCTCTGCATTGCCCTTTGGCTTATCTACTGCGCCCAGAGTATTCACCAAGTGCCTGGCATCAGTGATTGCCTACTGCAGACTTCAAGGGATACAAATTTACCCTTATCTGGACGACTGCCTGATCCAAGCGGACAGCAAACACATACTTCTGAAACATCTGGCATATGTGACACAGTTACTGCTTTCTCTGGGATACACCATCAACAAGGGGAAATCAAAGCTAACACCTTCTCAGAAAATAACCTTCCTGGGTGCCAACTTGGATACAAACACCCAGATGGCATACCTTACGCCAGAAAAACAAGGGCAATTATCTCAGTACTTCAAAATACTAGCAAAAAGTACCAGGCTTACTGCAAGGAAAATCCTGCAGGCTCTGGGATTCATGGCATCTTGCATTCTTCTAATCCCATGCACAAAGCTGCACATGAGGAAACTTCAATGGTACCTAAAAAATCTATGGTCTCAACACAGTCACAGCTTGGAAGCAATTATTCCAATAATTCCCTGTCTTCAAAAGGAATTCATATGGTGGGCCCAAGCATGCCAAGTAAACACAGGCCTCCCATTCTGCAAGCCTCAAGCAACACAAGTCATAACCACAGACGCCTCAGATTACGCCTGGGGGGCGCACATGAAGGACAGGTGCATTCAGGGCAGATGGCCCCAAAAAGAAAAGCACCTTCACATCAATCAAAAAGAAATGCTGGCAGTAATAAATGCAATCACAGCGTTCAAGGACTTCCTGCATCCAGGACAATTGCTCATAAGAACAGACAACACCACAGTAATGTGGTACATAAACAAACAAGGAGGAACTCATTCATACCCCTTGTGCAGACTAGCCATGACTCTTTGGAACCTGTCTCTGGAAAGACAAATCGAACTTCAAGCACAGTACTTGCCAGGAATGGAAAACACACTGGCAGACACTCTGAGCAGAAATATGACAGATCCACACGAATGGAAGCTACATCCACAGGTGTTTACAGAGATTGTTCAAACGTGGGGGAGGCCAGATATAGATCTTTTTGCCTCCCACAGAAACCATCAATTAAAAAGGTTTTGCTCAAGGACCTTCCACCCAAAGGCCTGGAAAGTGGACGCTCTTTCCTTCAGTTGGACAACTTGGTCAGTTTATGCATTCCCACCTCTACCTCTTCTGCCCAAGGTACTTTTGAAAGCAAGAACAGACAAGCCGAGGATGATACTGATTGCTCCAGACTGGCCGAGACAACACTGGTATCCACTCCTGAGGAGCCTAACACACACTCCTCCATGGCCCCTGCCTCTAACACCTCTACTGCTGACGCAGAACAATTTCAAAACCCTTCACAGTCAGCTGAAAACACTCAGTCTCGCTGCATGGAAAATTCCTTAACACCACATCAGACTCTACTCTCCAAGGAGGTGCAGGATGTCATTTTGGAGGCCAGAAGACCATCTACTAGAAAAGCTTACTCCGCAAAATGGAAGCGGTTTTGCTGTTGGAATGAAAAAAGAGGGCAGGACCCTAGAAAATTGAACCTGCCTCAGGTTTTGCAGTACCTAGCTGAACTATTGAGCAATGGACTTTCATTTTCCTCAATCAAAATACATGCCTCAGCAATCTCTGCAGAGTTCAACACGGATCCTCCTTTATTCTCACACCCACTCCTACGACAGTTCCTCAGAGGGGCTAAGAACATAAGACCTCCAAGGAAACAACCAGTACCAGCTTGGGACCTTAACTACATACTAGAAAAATTGACATCGCCTCCCTTTGAACCTGCTGCTTCAACAGATTTACAATATTTGTCCTGGAAAACAGCTTTTCTACTGGTCATCACTTCAGCTCGTAGAGTTTCTGAGTTACAGGCCCTCATGGCAGTGCAGCCCTTCCTCATCTTCCATCAGGACAGGGTTTCCCTTCGTACCAACCCTTCCTTTATGCCTAAAGTGGTATCTAGGGTAGCCTTAAACCAGGCCATACACCTTCCTACCTTTTACCCTAACCCTCAAAACAAAGGGGAAAGGCTGCTTCATTCTTTAGACATCCACAGGCAGCTACGTTATTACTTGGACAGAACCAAGTCCTTCAGAAAATCAGATCAACTCTTTGTGTCCTATGCTGTGGGGGGTCCAGGGAAACCTGTTACCAAACAGACCATTTCCAAGTGGATTGGTCACTGCATACACTTTTGTTACTCCTATCATGGAAAACCTGTCCCTACTGGTATCAGATCTCACTCCACCAGGGCCATAGCCACCTCTACAGCCTTCCTCAGAGGAGTGCCTACTAAAGATATCTTGGAGGCAGCCACTTGGAGTTCTGTACATACCTTCACAAAACACTACCATCTGCCTTTATATTCCAGAGCAAGAGCAGGCTTTGCCACTGCAGTTTTGCAGGGCATTCTAGCTCAACCCAGTTCCTTATAGTACCTACCACCCTATGCATAGCTTTGGGACTCTACCCATATGTGATTACTGCAGCTGTATGCACGATAAACATAGTACAGTTTTGTACCTACCATAAATGTAGATGTTCGAGTGCTATTACAGCTGCAGTACAGGTTTCCCACCCTCCTTCCCCACTTGGTAAGACCATGGGGTCTGAATACCTCTTCATACCTGCTGACTGGGTTATCCTGCTATGTTTTATTTGCTTACTTTTGTGAATTAGATTTATTTATGTATTGCCTTCCTTTTGGGGGGCACCTGACATCTGGGGCAAGAAAGACTGAAGAACATGGCGTCGGCTGTGTCTTATATACTCTAGCCTTCCTGACGTCAGAAGCGTACGCGACAACAACCGACGCCGGACCAAGACTTTGGAATTCGGCCGACCGAGGGACCGCCTGACGGCTGAAAACCCATATGTGATTACTGCAGCTGTAATAGCACTCGAACATCTACATTTATGGTAGGTACAAAACTGTACTTTTCCCATCCACTGGTCCTTTCTCTTCGATAGACTTAGGGAAGATCTCTGTTACAGAAAAGAAGAATTCTGCGACACATAACCTGTCCCTCCAATATGTCCTGTTTATATCACAAGCAAAGTTTAAATACCTAGATCAAGTAACTCTGATGCAATTTGTTTTGCATTTATGTAAAAGGTCTGTCAGAATGGGATACAAGAGTACCTTACATGCCAGCCATAGACCACGTCTCTACAGTCTGTAGGAAACAGAGTATATAGATAGGGTTCTGAGGAGACATACATAGTACATGTTGTTTTCATCCTGAATTTTTTTTGTGAGGAACTCCTGTGGACATTCCAGTGGTTGCATGTGCCTGGTCGGGTACATACTGAAGAGGGCATTTTACTCAATGATGGGACTGATAAGGGCTGAACAGAGTGGAACCATGACTTTCTTGAACCTATATGTCATGCCCTTGCTTATAAATTGAGCAACATATAATGATTTTCTTGCTGCCTTAGACACATATTGCCTGAAAGACAGGTTCCTATCTACACTGTGTATCCAAATCCCTGACTGCTGATTCTACTCTTAGAGGTGTGCTTTCAATGAGGTGATTTCCTAGTGTTTCTGACTTCCCTAAGGCTACTATTATACATTTCTTGGCGTTGAGTTTTAAGCCATGACTTTGGCACCAGTCATTTATCTGTATTAGTCCTTCCTGTAAGATGTTAATGTCTTGGGGGGATACTGTGACTACTCTTAGTTTGTAGTCAACTAAAAACTTGGTCAGTCAGAGGCCCTTAACATTGGACTTGACCTCTGAGAAGTAGATGCCAAAATGCAGCAGACCCAGCACAGATCTCTAAGAGATGCCACCAGCCTCTTTATGGAAGTGGTCTCCCCTATCCTAATTTCCTGATTCCTATCTGAGAGCCAGTTGCCTGTCCAGTGAGTAATATATGGGTTTATGCCTATTGCCATGAGTTGTTTACAATGTCCAAGTGAGGTATTGTATCAAATGCCTTAGTCATGTCAAAGTAGGAAGTATGTGCCATTTTGCCCTCATCCATTGTCTTGGTGATCTTGTCAAAGAAACCCACCAGGATGAGTGGCCTTGATGAAACCAAACTGGTTACATCCAGTGTTTGAAGGCCTTTTTGTGCCCTTATAAATTGTTTCCATGCGTTTGCATATGAAGCTAGTAAGACTAATGGGGCTGTAGTTCCCATGATCCATTGATTGCCCATCCTTGTGCAGAGTGATAACCATTGCAGTTCTCCATTTGCATGGCACAAAGCCTGTTTGGAGACTGTCCTTAAACAGTGACTCCAGTGGTCCCGATAGGTGATGTTTCAGGCTATTTAGGAGGCATCCTGGGATATTATCAAGACCCATCTATACAGTATTTTGGCTTAAGAGAGAGCATCTAGGATCTGCTCTCTTGTGATACAGGAGGGGGGGGGTCATTTGATGGTATTTTCTGGAGGGTGGCTGGGAAAGAGAGGGATAAAACTGGAGCTGAATTTGTCAACCAGCAATTTGCTTTATCGTAAGGATCTGTGTAGGTGACTCCATTTACAATCAGTTCTACACACTTCTGTCTGCTGCCTTTGAGGTTTTGGACATAGCTAAAGAAAGCCTTGTGGTTGTCCATTGCCTGGGATGCTATCTTTACCCTAAATTTGGCTTTAGTACACTATAAGCAGTCAAACCTTTCATATATCTGCAGTAGAGGAGAGTATAACTGCCAGATTAGAATAGCATGAGCTATCACAGATAAATATGACTGTGTACCATGAATGTATGCCATCAGTTACTTTGCTAATCAAAATCAGCCTCATGAAATGAAAGATCTTGTCAGTTTTATTCTAGCTGAAAAAGGGACCACACCTAGAATGAGCATCTGCTGTGAGTTTCCCTTTCCTGTAACACAGCTTAAGCAAAAGGAACTCTGCTTTATAGGAATTAATGCCATCAGTGACACTATATGCTACATATATGCAGCAGGATGGATGATATTTATAAATGTTTTACTTGAAAACATTTCCTGTAACTTAACTGAAGAAAGGGAAGATTCATTTGCTAGGATTTAATGATGTAATTGATGATGCCTTGTATTTACACCTGCAACAAGAGGGACACTACCTGTTATGCAGGAGCAACATGATGTGCAATATCTCTGTGTACAACGCTGAAAATGTAGGAGAGTCTGTACCTGCTGGGATCTAGTTATATAAGTAAATCTACCTATCATTTTGTTCTTTTTTTATGCTTCATTCCAAATTTTAAATATTCATTCTGTTTTTACAGTTTTTGTTGCTTGGTCTACTCTATCAACATACATGTACACACAAACACATGCACACGTGTTCATGCACACACATGCACACACGCACAATGGCTGGTCCATTTTATCAAAAAACATATAATTTTTATTTCTTCTCAGCTAGTTGACCTCTGAGCACTAAACTTGACATTCATCTATGAATATGATTCTAAGCCAGAGTCTGATTTGACAGGCAGCTTCAGTTCCAGCCTCTCTGAGTACTGTCTGACATGAAAGTAGAGTGGGGCATGGTATTCTCGTACCTGCTTACAATAAACTGTCTGAGTCCTTGCCCACTGAGTGAAGCTTTGCCTTTAGGATTGAGAAGAGGTCAGTAATGTCCCCTGATGTCTTTCACCCCTCTCTCTTTGAAAAGAGAACAGTTGTAAAACTATAGCTAATTTTTCTTTTTTGATCTTTCCTACACTCCCTAACCTAAGATACCAGTGCCCCGTATACATTCCTATTAATGCATAAGCAGGGCAGCATTTTACTTCTTTCATTTATGTTTTATTCTTCATTCAGCTTTCTGTTACTCTACTGTATATTCAGCTATTCTTTTTTGATTCTTACTAGTAGCTAATATAGATGACTAAGGCTATGAGCTGCTAATGAGCCATTTCCTTTAGTCAGCTGTTTGGTTCTTGCAGCATATATTTGCTTACTGTCTGACTTTGAGCAAGTAATAACCAGACAGTGCTCTTGGGCTGACCCTGAAAAGAATTTGTCTGGTAAATATAAATGGTCTTTTTCACTTAATGGGTTATTGATCACTCCCCTACACACAAATACGCAAACACACACAAGCACACACATGCATGCACACTTTCTTGCATACACGCACACATATTTTCTTCTTTTTGGCTTCCTTGCTATGATACATACTGTGACGCCCGTGCACTTGCCCAGCAATCAAGGAGTCTCAGTCCTCACCACTAACACCAGTGAGGGGTGTCCATATAGGGAAAGGATAATAAATACACACACAGTAAAGTACAATTTCCCTTAAGAGCTCACAGAGATTACAGTCAGTCTGGGGCTGGTTTCTCCCTTTCTGTCCAGGTCCCCAATAAGACTCCCCACTGGCACAGCTATAGGGTCCAGATCTCAGCCTAGTGGGCAAGCTAAAACCTCCAGCACCCTCTCTGTCCAACCAATGTTTCATGTCCCTGCCCAAGTAACTGACACACACACACTTTGAGATAAGAATTTATACAACCACACAGACACTCCTGGGGAAGGCTGGCACAGGTTCTCCAGCTGTGCCTCTTTTACCCAGAGTATACAGTAGAAATCACTGCCACCACGCAGCTAATATTTATCAGCTACTCAAAGGCCCTTATGAAAGGTGTCCAATTATTACTGTGCAATAATATTATCCAACTGGTAAATGCAACCAAACTGTCAAAACTTATTTGGAGTGACTTGGTACAGTATCACTATATACATGCAATGTACTCTTAGAGCTGAAATTATCTCTACACAAAGCAGCCATAGTTGAAAGGTTTAAAATATTTAATAATAAATAATAAGAACACAATACTTCTTACTGCACAGTGCTAGTCAAGAGTTCAGAGATCACAAAGAAATACTTAAAATAACACTGTAGAAAAGTTCGGATATCACAGAAAAAGAAACTAGTCTAATCTTTATATTTCCTGGCTATATCTAAGAGAAAACACAGTTCTAAAGTCCTACTTACATCTAGACACAGGCAGAGCTGGGAATGTTGGATGTTCTCAAGACAAATGCTTTAATGCTCACATTCTTTCTGTTTTTTAATTGATAAGACAGTACCAGTGATTCATTTCAGATTACTTCATTTCTTTCTGGTTCCCAGGCTAACATACACTTAGAGGTTAATAGCCCCTTTGATCTTGCAGCTGGTCAGGAACCAGGGCAATAAAAGAAATTATACATGCAAATTCTAGCCATGAACTCTGGCCTCAAAACAATAGGCCAAATTCCTTCATCCAGACATATCGGCTCTGAGTTGTGACATCAAAGAATTGACTTGTCAGCTTAGTTACAGCAGAGTGCACTGTTACATTTTTGCAGTTCCACATCTAACAACATTTTTTACCATTTAAGAGAACAAGCCTGTGGCTTATATTAATATTTACAAATGACAGAATTATCTACAAAATTCTGTCTGGCTAGGCTGGCAGCCTTTACCTATCTTCACAGCCCCCCCGCCCCGGAGAACTCAAGCTAATTTTCAAGCGACCATTGAGAAACACTGCTTAAGAAGGTTAGTTCTGAGTATACCTTACGCCAGTCCCTGTCTTGAGAGCCCATCTGCATTGGCATTGCCTATCCCACTGGGGTGGTGCACTGATATATCATATGCTTGCAACCCTAGGCTCCATCTTAGCAACTTGGCATTTTACTGGCTGTCTCTGTTCTTCATTGTCCGGTGTGTGAGGGAAGCAGCTTTGGTACTATAACTGGGGACGAACTTTCTTTAGTACCCTGCTGTCCCTAACAATGCCCTCACCTGCTTTTTGGTAACAGGTGCAGGCCATGCTTGAATGGCTTCTACATTGGCAGGTTCTGGCCTGATCTTACCACTCCCCACTCTGTGTCCCAGGCAGGAAACCTCTGCCATACCCACCTGACATTTGCTGGGCTTAATGGTCAACCCTACCCTCTGTAGTCTGCCAGCACCTCCCTGACATGTTAAAGTTGCTGTTGCCAGGAATGGCTGCAGATGACAATATCATCTAGGTAAGCAAGGGCAAATCCTCCTGCTCCTGCTAGGATATGATCTACCAGCCTCTGGAAAGTTGCTGGGGCATTTTTCATCCCAAAGGACATCTTTGTGAACTCATACAAGCCAAAAGGAGTCACAAAGGCTAACTTCTCTCTAGCACTGGGAGTCAAGGGCAACTGCCAGTAACCCTTGGTAAGATCAATGGTGGTACGATACTTAGCCCCGCCCAGCTGCTCAAGGACCTCATCTGTCATAGGCATGGGATAAGCATCTGACTCTGTGTGACTATTTAATTTCCTGTACTGCACACAGAACCTGGTGCTGCCATCGTTTTTGGCACCAGCCCTACTGGGGAGGCCCAGGGACTGTTGGACTCTTGAATTACCCCTAGTTCAACATTTCCTGTATCTCCTCCCTCAGAGTCTGTTTGACCCTCTCAGGCACCCTATAAGGGAATTGCCTTATAGGCCTTTGGGGTCCTGTATCCAGCTGGTGCTGCACCAGGTGGATGCACCCTGGTTTCCCAGTGAACATGTCCCCAGACTCCTGTAACACTGCTCTGCTTTCTCGAACTTGGGTAGGAGACAGCTGCTGGGACATTGCTACCCCTTCCACTGAGGTATCAGTCTGAGCCTCACTGAGGAGATCAGTCACCAGATCTCCCCCAGACTCCTCTGCAATCCACTATAAATGCTCAGCACAAGGGCCTCCCTGTCATGGTAAGATTTCATCATGTTAACATGGTACAGTTTATGCCCCTGCCTCCTGCCTAGCAGTTCCACCACATAGTTAACATCACTTACCTTTCTTACCACCTTGTAGGGTCCCTCCCAAGCTGCTTGCAGCTTGTTCTGTCTGACAGGAATGAGAACCATTACCTGCTGCCCCATAGCATACTCTCTAGCTCAAGCATTCCTGTCATACCACACCTTTTTGTGTTGCTTCGCTTCTGCCAGATTCTCCTGGGCCAAGCCCATGAGTTCCCTGAGCCTTGTCCTGAGGTTTAGAACATATGCCACAACAGACTCCTTGTGAGGTTCACACTCACCTTCCACTCATCACAAATTAAATCTAGAGGGCCCCTCACCCTATGCCCATAGAGCAACTCAAAGGGTGAAAAACCTGTGGATTTTTGGGGAACCTCTCTGTTAGCAAACAACAGTCGGGGCAAATATTTATCCCACTCTCTCTTAAACTGGTCTGCAAATGCCCGTAGCATGGACTTGATTATAGAGTTTAACCTCTCAACAAAACCATTAATTTGTGAATGGTAGGGGGTGGTCTTCAGGTGCTTCACCCCACAGGACTTCCACAGACAAGCCAGCAGGTCTGACATGAAATTGGCACCTCTGTCAGTCAGTATTTCGTTTGGGAACCTACCCTGCTGAAAATCTCTAACAAAGCATTTGCCACCTTTTCTGCCTCAGTGGAGGACAGAGCCACTGCCTCAGTGTATCTTGTAGCATAATCCACTACCACTAGGATATACTTTTTCCCATTTGGAACTTGGGGTATTCAGAGGCCCCACAATATCCATAGCTACCCTCTGAAATGGCTCCTCAGTCGCAGCCAAAGGCATCAAAGGAGCTCTCTACCTTTTGGCACTGCTCACAGGTCCTGCAGTACCCTGTTACATCTCTAGAAATTCCAGGCCAATAGAAGTTCTGCATAATACGTCTCTTTGTATATTTCATGCCCATATTACCTGCAAAGGGACTATCATGGGCTATGGCTAGAAGCGCCAGATGGTAGGCTCTAGGCACTACCAAATGCTGTATCCTGTCACCTTCTAGCCCTCCCTCAGGGGTCCACTCTCTATACAGTAACCCTTTGACCCAGTATACAGAGTCCCCCTTCCATTGAGAATCAGGTGCCTCACTAGCTACCTGCCTCAGGCCTAGCAATGTAGGGTCTGAGAGATGAGCCTGCTTCAACTGTCTCTTTGTAACCCTTCCCCAGGAAGTCTGGCATCCTGTCAGCCAGGGTACTACTACTCACCTCTACCTTTGCAGTCACTCTGTTCAAGGGAACATCAGTACCCACAAGCAGCTGTGGCTCACCTTTAGTGTCACTGCTACTGCGTAGCTTCCTCCCTGAAGTAACCACCTCACCTGTCCTGGCTGCAAGTATGTGGTCTGTCTGGGTCTTCCCCAGGCTACCAGACCCACATGCTTATCTCCTATCCTGACTGTGTGTAACTGCATTAACACATGTTACTGCCTCATCCAAATCCTTCCTTATCAGGACGTCTGCAGGATGGTAGTTCAGTACCCCCTGTTGTCTCAAGACAACCTATTATTGGCATTTTGTCTTCCCCACTTACTGGCTCCCTCACCTTTTGTTCCCCACTTTGCCTCTGTGGACATCTGTATGCCACATTGCCCCACTGGTTGCATTCAGAATATTTAACCCTAGGTCCTGGATGTGTACCTGGACTAGTGGCTTCCCCTGCTACTAGCAGATTATGTTGGGGGAGTCTGTGGTGCCCACCATGGGTTCCTTATATCCATAAGCAGTACTGGGAGCCCCTTTCCTGTGCAGGGATGTCCTGCTTGCTAGGTATAGGACTCCCTTCTTCCTTAACTCATCTGAAGTAGCACATTGTCTATCAGCTAACCAGATCCTCATGTTCTCAGGCAAAGTGCTAAGGACTTGTCACTCACCAAAAGGTGTGCCAGCCCTTCAAAAGTGGTTACCTGACATCCACTTACCCACCTATGAAAATAAGTGCTAATTTCGGCAACATATTCACACACACTTTCATCTGCCTTGCGTCTATACTCACAAAACATTTTCCTATAATTTTCAGGTGTTAGCTTAAAAATTCTAACAAGTGATTTTTAACAGCAGTATAATCAAAATATTCACAATCAGCAAGTTTAGACAACACAGTTACAGCATTACCATGGAGTAAGGGGGTCAGGAACCATACCCAGAGCTTTTGGTGAACATCATACTGTTTACATACCCTCTCAAACATATGAATGAAACTATCAAAATTATCCCCCTCTTTAAACTGCAGAAGAAATCTACTGACATTTTGTGCTTCTGGAGTCCAGTTACTCCCTTCCCCATTACCTCCATGACTCTGGCAAAGAGTCATCATCTCCTTCTCATGCTGCCTCTGCCTCTCCTTTTCTTCAGCTTCCAGGTATAGCAGTTTCTCATTCTCCTCAGCTTGCAACTGTCGCAGTTTCTTATTATCCTCACTCTCTAGACACCTCAGTCTCTCAGCTGCTTCTATTTCCAAACGCCTGTCGTTCAGCTCAAGTCTCTTTAGCTCCAGATGGATTTTTAAGTCCTCTGCAGAAAGGTTAAGTTGTCCATTATCTGAGTGTGGTACGTCTCCACTGTCAGTCTGATTCTCCTCCTGGTTGCTGTTTTCTGATGCAGCTGTGACCAAAGCTGCAATCAGGTCTGCCTTAGTCAGGATTCCATGCACCAGTCCCCTAGCCTGGCACATGTCAGCCAGCTGGCTCCTTGTCAGCTTTCTGTACTCTTCTGCTGACATGCAGCCTGCTCTCCCTGACTAACTAAGCTAACGAAAGAAATAAAACAATTGTGATCTGAACTCTGAGTATTCACTGTGTGGCTGATTTAGAGTACAAAACATTTTCAGTGATCACTGTACACAAGCTACAGGAATTTACTCTACCCATACCACTACAAGCCAATTAGTATTTGGCAACTAATTAATATGTGGTGTGAGTATCCCACCACTGCAAAACAATTAATATATGATGTGGATATCCCACCACTGCCAAACAATTAATATGTGATGCTTGTGCACTGGCCCAGGAATCAGGGAGCCTCAATCCTCACCAATAACACCAGTGAGAGGTGTACATATAAGGAAAGGATAATAAATACACACACAGTAAAGTACAATTTCCCTTAAGAGCTCACAGATATCACAGTCAGTCTGGGGCTGGTTCTCCCTTTCATTGGAGGTCCCCAATAAGACTCCCCACTGGCACAGCTATAGGGTCCAGATCTCAGCCTAGTGGGCAAGCTAAAACCACTAGCACCCTCTCTGTCCAGCTAGTGCTTCATATCCCTGCCCAGGTAGCTGACACACACACACTTTGAGATAAGAGCTTATACAACCACAGAGACACTCCTGGGGAAGGCTGGCACAGGTTCTCCAGCTGTGCACCTTTTACCCAGACAATAAGGTAGAAATCACTGCCACCACCCTGCTAATATTTATCAGCTACTCAAAGGCCCTTATGAAGGGTGTCCAATTATTAATGTGCAATATTATAATCCAGCTGTTAAGTGCAACCAAACAGTCAAGACTTATTTGGAGTGACTTTGTACAGTATGACCATATACATGCAATAGACTCTTAGAGCTGAAATTATCTCTACACAAAGCAGCCACACTTGAAAGGTTTAAATATATTTAATAATAAATAATAAAAACATAAGGCAATACTTCTTACTACTCAGTGCTAGTCAGAGATCACAGAGAAATACTACCATAGAAAAGTTCTGACATCACAGAAAAACAAACTAGTCTAATCTTCCTATTTCCTAGCTATATCTTAGAGAAAAAAAATGCTCTAAAATTCTACTTACATCTAGACACAGGCAGAACTGGTGATGTTGGATGTTCTCAAGACAAATGCTCTAATGCTCTCATTCTTTCTGTACTTAAATTGATAACAGTACCACTGATTCATTTCAGATTACATCATTTCTTTCTGGTTCCCAGGCTAACAGACTCTCAGACGTTAATAGCCCCTTTGATCTTGCAGCTGGTCAGGAACCAAATCAATAAAATAAATTATACATGCAAATTCTAGCCATTAACTCTGGCCTCAAAACAATAGGCAGAATTCCTTCATCCAGACATATCAGCTCCAAGTTTTGACATCAAGGACATGACTTGTCAGCTTTGTTACAGCAGAGTGCACTGTTTCATTTTTGCAGTTCCACATCTAACAGGATTTTTCATACACACACACACACACACACATATATATATATATATATATATATATATATATATATATATATATATATATATATCTACATATACATATGCATATACATATATGCATATGTTCCTATTAAAATAATGGCTTTTCTAGTTGTAGATGGTCAAAGTCACATGTTCAGAATGTAAAGAGATGAATTTGTGTGCTGTCATGTGAAAATGGCCAAAGTGCTTTACTGTACAAAAGTTAAATACAGTTTATTAGTAAAACAAATGTTCTCATTTTGAAAATACAGCACTAGAAACTTTTAACTGTTTAAAGTAGTTCTTTTAGTCTATATTAGTTGTCCTACCACTTCTGAATTAGTATAAGCAAAGCTGTTTTCTTAGTGTGAAAACCACTAGTACATTGTTTTACTCTAAAGTGAATTACTTGTGATAGTCTTAAACACTTTGATCCCATGCTGCTTTAAGATTTGATAATGAAATTATGCTGAAATAGTACTTCTGAATTGTCCAGCACTACTGCACTGTTGAAACTCTCACTGCTGAACTGACCCCAAACCCCATATGCAAAAATGGGAAAAGGGGTTATGGATGGATGGATATCTAATATCTGCACTATACAATAATCATTGTCTGGTTTAATTTGATTCAGTGTTTAGTTTCATTAAAAAAAAACTTTTGAAATAAATTAATGGAATTATAAGTATTACCAGTAGTTTTTTTTTATTATATTGCTACCTGTTAATAATATATAATCCACAAATAACTGAATCTTAGATTGGTAATGTTCAGAAACTAGAAAACATTTTTTTGCAGAAGTCTGTCCAACATATTTTGCAAATGTTTCTTTTACAATACCAAACAATAATGGACAAAGAGGACAACCTTGTTTAGTAACTTTAGTGAAATTAATAGATTTTGAGAGAAAATGTCTGATTTTATCAAAAGCTTTAAACATGCATAATGTTCTAGCAATAAGTTACTAAAGTATTAAATAAATAAATCCAGTTTACTGAATCAGTCTTTCTCTTACTCTAAACTAATTATGTTTGATTCATATAACTCCTTTGTTATAATTTTATGTTACTTAACTAATTATATAGCCTATTTGATCTTTATTTATTATTCTGTTATACTTTCATTCTGTTTATCAAAATAGAAAAAACTATTATATAATCTATATTTAGCAATGATATGGATATGCAAGAATATTGTAGTTATGAGCCTTTCCCTTATTTCAGTGTAGGGTTTATCACAAGAATTTACAAGTTATAGAAACCTGATAAGTATTTTGGATTAATAAAAATACCTTCTTTAATATTTGAATAATTTCCGGAAGAAATAATTTGTAAATTTGGGTACATTTCTAACTAAACCAGGAGCTTTGTCATTTTTACTGTCTTTTTACTTTGTTCTTTAATTTCATTTACAGTTGTAGGTCTTATTAAAGTTTAGATTGATCTGTATTTAGTTTTATATTTACATTCTTATTTAACAATTCTTCAATAGCTCCCCCTTCTACCCCCTTATTTCCTATCTTGTTTGCTTCCTCATAAATACTGATAACATTTCTTTTATAACTGAAGTTTTATTGACAGATTTCAGATTAAGAATATTTTGTATTTGATTTGACCTAGAAATTAACTTTGATGCATTTGCCTGTAAGTGAAGCCCTTTGGGAGTCATAGCATGTGGTTGCCATTTAAATTTCCCTAGAGGTATTTTTGTTGTGTGGTTTAAAAATCTTGATTTTCTTTTGTTAATGATATAACTGATTTAATACTATCTTTATTTCCTTTTTGAACCTTTAATTCAGCTTTGTGTTAATTATTTTGTTTTATATGAAAATCTTTATCCCACTTTTTATATTTTCCTAGTACACCATGTTTTAATCTTCCTAAACAAATACATGTTTTAATATATCTTTGACTAATAAGTAAAAAATCAGGAGGGACAAACATTGCATTAAATGCTTAAGTATACTTATTTCTAAGGAGATAGTTTTATTATTAAAAATAATTATGCTAAATTTATAGATCTCAGTTTTATTACTAAAAATTAGAATAATATATATTTTACATTTAAATGCAGCTTGATGTTATTAAAATGATTTTATTACCAACAATGATGTATATAATTCAGACCACTTTATTAAGCCCATATAAGTTAATAAAAAATAACTTATTACTGACCTTCTTGTGGTATCCCTTAAAACCTAGAACTGTGTACAGTAATCATATTAGAATATGGGGAAAAGGAGGGTGGGTTTCCCTAATATTGACTCAAATGCAATACTGTATGTATTTAAAACAATAATATATTGGATTGATAATGCATATGAAGACCGATGGAAATCAGTTCATGGATATAGCTATGATAATTCGATTTTAAATCCTGTTTCATTTTCAGTTGTATTATTAAAAAAAATATTCTGGGTTCTAGAAGTGATTATTCCAAAAAGCCATCTAGTTTTAACTATATAAATATGTTATTAAAAATGTAGAAATTTTACATACATATTTCCTACATTAAATTAATTTGTTCTGTATTTGCTATGGCATATGCATCAAGAGAAATAGCTCAAATAAATTATATATTGCAAATTAAAATAATATTTTTATGTATTGGTTTAATTGTTTATAAAGTCATACAGTGTTATTAGTGGACAATATAATGCAAAAGTTTTATATTGCAAGTTTTATATTAGGTCACATAAGTTGGCTATTAATTCAGAATATAAAGCGACACTTCTCAGAATGTTGGAATTATCAGAGAAAGAAAACAGTGAATTTTCTGGGCTACTGCAGTATTTTCCTTCCATTATTAAAAGGGAAAGCAAGTCAAAAGCTTGCTTTCTCTAGCTCTTATAAGTTAATTTTATCCAATATTGCAAATATTAAAGTGAATTATTGGACTTATCTTACCCAGTGTGATTTGTGAAATTTAAATGGTGGGAGCTGCAGGAATAGTTTTGAAGTCAGTGAGTCTAACACCATTTAGTAGGTTAAGGAGCATTTTACCTGGAAGATATTTATGTAGCGTTTATAATTCAATATAAAATAAATAAACTGTATAAAACTAAAGGAATAATGTCACACAGATGTAATAAAATTTTAAAAGTTAATGATATACAAATGTTTTAAAGTTTTATGGTCAGATAATTATATCATCACAAGGACAATACTTTTGAGTAGTGTTCCAATTTTTGGATGGATTAGAAAAGTGCAGTAGCCATTATTTTGAGGTATTTTGCCAGTTGTAAGGAAAATAATTCCAAAAATGGAAAGTAGATACATTTCAGTTATTTTAGGATTTTCTGGCTTTAGCAGCTACAGAAATGAAAGTCGTAAAATAAGATGTTATAGTAACCCAGATTTTATCAATTATGCAAATGTGAAATCATTGTTTAAGAAAGAGGTAAGTATTCCAGTTTCCTTCCACATTCCAAAGACATGCAGTAGGTGGATTGGACACACTAAATTGGCCATAGGTGTTAGTGTGCATGTGAGTGCGTGGTGTGAAAGAATCACTGTGGTGAGGCTATCCACCTGCCAGTGTAAACCTTGACTTTAGACAGTTGTCACTGTTGAAGTGACACACTGACCCAATGTGCAAAAATGGGAAAAAGTGGCTGTGGATGGATGGATTATTGTAAAAAAACTAACACCGCACAAGAGATTTATAAAATTTGTATATTTGTTTAGAGTTTTTTGTTCTGTGATATGTTGAACTATTGAATATTACTAAACATTTTGACATTTCTTAAGTGTTTTGAGACTAGCTGATATTTTGCGTTAACTGCAATATATTCAGATATTAAATTTCAAGACCATGATGCACAACAGAGTGATTCGTCCCCACAAGCTTTGTCCACAGAGCATATTTCAATAACTTCAACTGCATGGAGTTGTTCATAGGGCTGCTTACTTCTTTCAGTATCTGCCTTGAGGATTCTTGTTTTACTGCTGTTACAGTTTAGCAACATGAACTGCACAGTTACAGAATATGTGGAGCTACTATTGTTGCTGTGGTATATAGTTTCTGCTTAACCTGCTGATTCTGATTTGCTGTTGCACTTGTTTTTCTAGCTGTAATACTTCAGATTAAGAGATGGATGAACTGATGTCTTTACTTTTGGAGTGCAGACTGTGTGGATCTACTTTCTTTGTTGCCTTTAGCATCCAGTTCAAACTAAGCAGACTTCCCTCATGATAGCTATTTGTTAAAGGGGCCACAGCAGTTTTTACTTTTTGAATTTTCAATGCCTGTCAAAGCTTGAAAAATGCTGCACTATAAATGGCCACTAAAGAATAAGCTACTACTTTATGCTTATATCTTAATATTTATATAACATTATTTATTTTAGTGGCTGGTGTTACTAGAGCAACATGTTCCTTTTCCACTCTTTATTATCACTTGGTATTTATTCTGCTGTGTGGATTCATTTTTGTAGTGCTTCAGATATGTGGACTTTAATGCATATGAAGTGGACCTTAAACTTGAATCTTATGAAAATATAGATGGAACCTGCTGCTTCATGTATATTAAATAATGATTATTTTTATGTGTTTATTGCTTTGATTTTCTATAGTAGCAGTTAAGCAGAGAGAAATTAACAGTTCTAGAGAGCTTGAATAAATGAAGCAGCTACTGCTGATGTTATGTGATTTATGCTAGTTAGAGGAATATCAGAGTATCCATGAAACGTATATGCTGTTGTCCTTTTAAGTGATGCCTGTGCTGCATCCTTGGACTACAGTATGACAGTAAGTGATTGTGTAGGGCTTTGGTTTGTAAGAGGGGTCTTGCTAATTAAATGTGGAAAACTGTTTCATATCTTTGATGCAACAACAAAGAGCTTGGATTTACCTAAGTGGTAGTGCTCAGTGTAATTTGGTAAGGTGAAAGATAGACAAGTGAATGTTGTGAGCAAGGACATACTGTTCCAGCAAGGGCTTAATAGCTGACACCTGCTTGGATAGTAATATACTGTCTGTTTGAGAGACATAATGTTTGTGTAATTTTAATCCTAGCATGTGTAAAGTTTTAGGGAACATAAAAATAATACTAGCAAGCTATCAAGGGGACCATAAAATGCTTAATCATGTACACCATTAAGTAGACACAGTTCTTGCCACCCTTTTCAAGTACTTAATAGTGCTGACCTGCCCAGCCAAGCAGGGCTGTATATGATAACCATAGTATAAATCTGTGTTTACCCATGCAGTCATTTGACTAGTCTTAAATATTCTCAGAGTAGTACTTTGATCTGTAGAGATAACTTATTCTATACACTGGGAAGATGTTGAGTTAGGAACCTTTTCCTCTAGCAAACCTTGTTTATTTATTCATAGGTTCATAGGTTCATACTAGGCTATCTGCCCTAGGGCATTTATAAGACTAGCCAGAGTGTGTTTGGCTTTCGCCACCCATTTTAAATGAATTTTGCTATGCCCTTTTTCGAGGTTAGTATACTGTGCCTCTGTCTAACAGTGACACAGAAGTGATACCTGGAGTAAACCTACGATCTCCCATCCACTCATCAAGATTCCTCTTGAAGAGAGTCAATGAGGGACTCTGCCTAACCTGGACTGGGATTTTATTCCAGAGTGAAGGGAGCCTCTGGGTTATGAATCTGTCCCTCCAGCATGTCCTATTTATTTCAGTGCTGAGGTTCAAGTCTCTCAAGCATGTAGCTCGATGGGATTTGGATTTTCTGAGGTGCGGCATGTCCATTAATTCTGAGTTGGACATGGCTTTATACGCCAGGCACAGATCGCCTCTGAGCAGGCGGTATACCACTGAGTAGAGCTGGAGTTTCTTTAACCGGGCAGCATATGGCATCTGTTTGAGCCCTTTGATCCTCTTGGTGAGGTACTTTTGGGGTCTTTCCAGTTGCTGCAGGTGTCTGGTAAGGTACATCCCAAAAGGGGCATTGTACTCAATTATGGGCCTGATGAGGGATGAGTAAAGAGGCACGATGACCTCCCCTGCTCTAGATGTGAATCCCTTCATGATTAGGTGGGCTATATAAAATGTTTTTCTAACCACTTTGGCCACGTGGTTTTCAAATAAGAGATTGCTATCAACTTGGGTCCCCAGGTCCCTAATTACTTCTTCCGTACTTAATGGATTACCACCTATGTGGTAATTTGTGGGCACTTTGTTTTTGCCAAAGGGGATGACTATACACTTTTTGGCGTTTAGCTTGAGGCCATGGCTCTGGCACCAGTTGTCTGTTTCTATGAGGCCCTTTTGCAGGATGCTTGTATCGGCTGGAGAGTCGATTATGGCGCCTAGTTTGCAGTCATCTGCGAACTTGTCAGCCACAGTCCTTCCGTGTTGGCCTGTACCTCTGAGAAATATATACCGAACAAAATTTAGGTCACTTGTACAGGTATTGCAAAAAAAAAAACATGTGGATAAATAGGACTCTATCTTTAATGGTTCAAAAAACAATACACAGGTCACCCTGGAGCAGTTGGTAGGTTACTGACTTTGAGGAAAGTCAAATTCTTGGGATATAAATCTAGTAAGTCTACTGCTCACAAAACTGTCTTTTTCAGAATAAGAAGCCATTGAGCCATTGCGTCTCTTGCACTTTTCCTCTTTTCAGGAGTGTTACATTCAGTGTTTTTCCTGTGGTTTTTTTTTTGTCAAAAAATAGTTTGTATTGCCATTCATTTTTTGCCTCACTAGCAGTGTGAGTTTTAAAATGTTGAGGTCTGTACAAATCTGAAAACCACATTTTTTGCATTTGGAGAATGGAGTATCTACTAAATTTAGAAACTTGAGTTGCAGGTACGCATTCAGTGTTCTGTCTGTGTCTTACATTCAGAAACATGGGTTGTTGTTCCATCTTCAGTACAGAGGAATATATTCTATTATGTCCTCAGTGACTAAATTAAAGCATAACTATGTGTAAGTTATCTTCTGTGGATTTAAAAGCATTCCCTTTCCATTTACTGACAGTGGAGTTACTGGCATGAACAATCATTCTGCTGTATAAACATGGACCCTTAAACATTACAATTTTTAAAGTAGGTTACCTACAAGTTTTTGCAGCACAATCTTTCAGCTCAACATTTTCTGAAAGGTACAAGTCAAAAACAATGAGCCAAAAAACTTGAAAACAAATCTCTACATTATGCATACCAAATGAAGTAAAGGGGGAAAACACCATGAAAAAACATTCTGCTGACTCACACAGTCCAAAATTTGCAGTGAAACTCACCACAATATTAAACCTTTGGAACTGAACTCCTCAGCAGCACATACATCACTGATGCGTAGAATAGTGATACTTAATCAATGGATTGTTTACTTTGAGGAATGGAAGGATATGTCCCAGAGTAAACCTGACATGCATTTTTGATAACAGTCAGCTGAAAGAATGGTTCATGTATAATATTATGTATAAAACTGCATGTCTGATATTAGCCCACAGAGACACATTTTACAGAAGGATAAGCTTTCTATGTTAGCCCATGGAGACACATTTTACAGAAGGATAAGCTTTCTATATAAGTATTTTCCATATGTGTGGGTTACAGCTTTTGGATGTGAATGTACATGTGTTTGAACTACAAGACTTCTAATGGCTTTCTAACCACTCTGCAGTGTGAAGTCTCACCCTTTTATTTTATGTTGTAGACTTCTGTGACTAAAATGTACTGGATATATTCGGAAAGTACCAAGACAGTTTAAAGATACAATACAACAAAATTCTTAGCCATGATCTGTTGCTCAAAATTATTGAGATATTCTTTACAGAAATTATAGCATCAATATTTTTCATCATTTTGTTTGATACTTTTATTGCTTTGCCAGTAAATAAAACTGAGTACCACTCATAAAATGAACCTTATTTTTTGTCTATTTCAGTATTTCTGCGACAGACATGTGCCAAAGAGGGTTGGAAAGAGCCAAGTCAACTTGAATTTAGGAAGAAATTTACAGCCAAAATTTGTAACTCAAGGAGGGATATGAAATCTTCAGCACAGCAATAACTCCAAACTTTTTTCAAAGCAGTTGTATTTCAAATATGAATGGAATGACTTGGAAAATTGAATTAACATGTAGTTTGCAGTATTATTTAGCTATGACTAAAATGTCAAAATTGCAGAGGGACTCCATCATATTAAATAGCTTTCTCATTCATTTATAAACTGTTAGGAAATAAGCATATACTTAGATCAAATGCAGGCAACATAACTTCTATCTATACATATATATTTAAGAATTTAGAACATAATTTTATAACTCAGAAACTACTACAATGTTAGTAAATTGTGAATAAGCGTACTGCATATGACCCATTTTCAGAAGTAATATTTATAAATAAAATTCTGAACAACATTGCTGGTCTTTGGCAATTAGCTATCACACTTTGTGATCAAACACTGCATGTGTCTTCACTCTTACACAAAGCTTCAAATGCAGGCTGCTATGTAAACTTAGGAAACCTTTACAAGTTTGACTAAGCTTCAAGAATTATTTCAAACAATTTTGTGAATATACTAAATAATATAAGAATGATGTTTCAGTTTCTAGTTATAAAAATGATAATTTCATGTTCAGGATAGTCATTAGTTGGAAACAAGACAATTGATCATGAATCCAAATTGCTAAAGCCAATTGACTGGATCCAGATTATTGAACCTCATTCTAGCTGAGTACTGCCAGTGATCACACGTCATTATCACTGAGCAGTGCGAGTTTGCCATCTGCTTGCAAAGGTAGAGATTGTATAAGCACGGAGAAGAGGCAAGAGGAATTATTATATTCTGCCAACTATTTCTCTTTCTTCATGCTTGTATTATCTGAAAGCTGGTATATAGAAGCAGCAGAAGGAATGGAGACATAGCCTGTAGAGGTAGCAAAAATGGTTATTTGTTTATATATACTTGAAGGTTCAGGTAATATGTGTTGCCACTTAATAAGTTGTTTTAGTGTGTGTTGCTACTGATAGTCATATGTGTGGCCTTTTAGTGCTTGGGCTATGATGCATTGGTTACTAGCTATTGTTCCTTTGATGAGGTGTCCTGTAACCCATTAGTATTAAGAAGGAAGGCAAAATATTTTGATATCAGTTATATCACTATATATTCTAAAAATGAGGTAATCATACAAAGTAACAAAAGGTGCACTTTTGTTGCAGTTTATTGTTCCTTCATCTTCCTGTGTATTTATGTAAATTGTGTATCCATGACTTAAGGAAGTGAGGTGCGTGGCAAAGAGAGAGGTGGCGAAGGCTAAGGATAAGGCATATGAAGAGTTGTATGAAAGGTTGGACACTAAGGAGGGAGAAAAGGACCTGTACCGATTGGCTAGACAGAGGGACCGAGCTAGGAAAGATGTACAGCAGGTAAAGGTGATAAAGGATAATGAGGGAAACATACTCACAAGTGAGGAGAGTGTGTTGAGCAGATGGAAAGGGTACTTTGAGGGGTTGATGAATGAAGAGAATGAGAGGGAGAGAAGGTTGGATGATGTGGGGATGGTGAATCATGGAAGTGCAATGGATTAGCAAGGAGGAAGTAAGGATAGCTATGAAGAGGATGAAGAATGGAAAGGCTGTTGGTCCAGATGACATACCTATGGAAGCATGGAGGTGTTTAGGTAAAATGGCAGTGGAGTTTCTAACCAGATTGTTTAATGAAATCTTGAAAAGGGAGAAGATGCCTGAGGAATGGAGAAGAAGTGTTTTGGTACCGATTTTTAAGAATAAGGGTGATGTGCAGAGCTGTAGTAACTACAGAGGGATTAAATTGATCAGTCATAGCATGAAGTTATGGGAAAGAGTAGTGGAAGCTTGGTTAAGAAGGGACGTGATGATTAGTGATCAGCAGTATGGTTTCATGCTGGTAAAGAGCACTACAGGTGCGATGTTTGCTCTGAGAGTGTTGATGGAGAAGTACAGAGAAGGTCAGAAGGCATTGCATTGTGTTTTTGTAGACTTAGAGAAAGCATATGACAGGGTGCCTAGAGAGGAGTTGTGGTATTGTATGAGGAAGTAGGGAGTGTCAAAGAAGTATGTAAGAGTGGTACAGGATATGTACGAGGGTAGTGTGACAGTGGTGAGGTCTGCGGTGGGAGTGAAGGATGCATTTAAGGTGGAGGTGGGATTACATCAAGGATCAGCTCTGAGCCCTTTCTTATTTGCAATGGTGATGGACAGGTTGACAGACGAGATCAGACAGGAGTCCCCGTGGACTATGATGTTTGCAGATGACATTGTGATCTGTAGTGAGAGTAGGGAACAGGTGGAGGAGACCCTGGAAAGATGGAGATATGCTCTAGAGAGAAGAGGAATGAAGGTCAGTAGGACTAAGACAGAATATATGTGTGTGAATGAGAGGGAGGATAGAGGAATGGTGAGGATGCAAGGAGTAGAGCTGGCAAAGGTGGATGACTTTAAATACTTGGGATCAGTAGTTCAGAATAATGGTGAGTGTGGAAGAGAGGTGAAGAAGAGAGTACAGGCAGGATGGAGTCGGTGGAGAAGAGTGTCAGGAGTAATTTGTGACAGACGAGTACCAGTAAGAGTGAAAGGGAAGGTCTACAAGAGGGTAGTGAGACCAGCTATGTTATATGGGTTGGAGACAGTGGCATTGACAAAATGGCAGGAGTTAGAGCTGGATGTGGCAGAGTTAAAGATGTTAAGATTTGTACTGGGTGCGACAAGGGTGGACAGGATTAGGAATAAGTATATTAGAGGGTCAGCCCAGGTTGGAAGGTTTGGAGACAAAGCCAGAGAGGCAAGATTATGTTGGTTTGGACATGTGCTGAGGAGGGATGCTGAGTATATTGGGAAAAAGTTGCTAAGGATGAAGCTACCAGGTAACAGGAAAAGAGGATGGCCTAAGATAAGGTTTATGGATGTGGTGAGAGAGGACATGCAGGTGGTTGGTGTGACAGAGCAAGATGCAGAGGACAGGAAGAAATGGAAACAGATGATCCGCTGTGGCGACCCCTAACGGGAACAGCCGATAGATGATGATGGTGATGATGTGTATCCATGACTTAGTGTTCCTTCAATGTCGTGTTAGCAATTAAAATAAAATTTATGAGGCATAGAGGTATGAAATGTTATTTGGTAACTAATCATTACCCAGTCCAAACTTTTTTATAACCTGCTAGTGTATAGTTGATGTATGCCAATGAAGAATAAAAGAGCTGCTTAATCTGTATTTTATACTTCATAATAAGCTGTAATATCATAGGATCATAGGAGATTACTAGGCTATCAACCTGGTCATTTCAAGCCTAGACATTTCATCCCAATGTAACACCATAGAAATGTAACTTAATACCCGAGATTGCATTTAGTAATGGCTGCCCATGCCCAGTCATAGACTGATACGTAGAGTTTAGATTAGGCAGAATACCATAACGCTTATATTTTTAGGTAATTAATGCAGTTTCCATGTTTAGCAGATTAAGTGAAGGCCTGAATTTGAGTAAACCTCAGTAACAATCTAGATACTTTATGTATTGCTCTGGTAGAAATAAGCTGTATTTTGTATTCATTTAAGCAACTTCTCAATTACAATGATTGTAAATTTAAAAAAAAGTTCATGGGATCTGCAGTAAATTGTAAACAACATTTACAGACTATCTACTTCTGGACTTTGTAATTACTTGTAGTTATACTGGAATTACAAAATGCAAAATGTTAGTAAACTGAATTTCCTGCTCCCAGATTTGGAAATGTAAAACTCTGCTCTGAGTTTAGAAAAATCGCTGAGAGAAAGCTAAGTTTTTGTGATTGTTGACAATATCCACATCAATGTTTAAATAATCTTTTTCACATTTAAATGATCACAATATGGTTTGAAATATTTGAATATTTATTTACATCCCATTAAATACAAAACACCATTAAAAGTCATCATCCACACATGAACAACTTCTCGCAGATGATGCTGAGGAAAGTCACTGACTATAACTAACAGTGTCTGTTGTAGATCAGTAGAAGAAGCTACTTTGAAAATATCTTCTATCAGTTTAGCAGTCATTTCTCTGTCATTATTAGTATGTTTAATTTGAAACACATCATCTCCTGTCCTATAACTGGAAAAATGGATATTAAATAAAACTTTATTTACCTACAAATATAATACACATTTAGAACATACTGTGTTTCAAATCACGTCTAAAATACTGGTTTATTTTTTAGGACCCACATATATAAAGTGGAATCACCCTATATATATCCGAGAGAATATCTTACCTCCTTATACAGTTTATAACTAGTTGTGGAAGTCATTCTTTTGAGTTCTCAGCTTTCACTTATAGATATAACCTTTCATTCCCCTTCCCACCTAATAGCTCCATAGGTACATAACAGATTTTAATTTCTGCTATTTCATTTGCCAGCACTGGACCAGCACATACCAGAAGTTTGCTTGCTAAGTACACAAGGAAAATCAGCCTAATACTGAATCTGCTGTATATAACTCAAATACTTATCAACCCCACCAAGACTAAAACTGTGTTTTTTGGAACTGCACAGAAAATTTATCAAGCACCTAACTCTTCAACTATGTTTGACTTACACAACTGTTCCGGAGCAACATCCTCCACCTTCAATTACCTAGGAGTATGGCTTGATCAGTCATTCAACTTCCATTTCCATATAGACAAAGTGAGAGCCAAAATAAACTCCCTCTTCTGGGTCAAAAAGACCTCCCATTTTCTAGCCCAACTAGCCAATGGCAAAGGAATTCAGGAGTTCTCCTTTCTCAACTTGAATATGGATCCCAATTTCTACTTCTGCCTCCAAGAAAAACATTGCCACACTCACCTCTCTGTAAGCATCATTGTATCACCCCAGGATAAACTAAAAGGCTACCCATAAAACAAAGATCTATCCTACTTTTTGGATCCCAGCATTAAAAACTACTCTAACTCCACACATTAACTCCCCTTGTGGCTAGACTTCATGAAAAATAACTTCCTCATATAACCTGAGACACTACTCACAATCCACACTAAACATGCTGTCTCCTGTCAGGCACCTACTCTTTGGCAAGCTGTACTAACCAACATTAAGGAAGTCAACACTTATTCCATATTCAGAATGCAACTCAAAAAGCACTTCTTCATCCAAGCCAAATGCTTCTGCTTCTACACAGGACATATCACATAACCTGTCTAGTTTCTGAGTCTCTTCTCCTCCCTCAAGATTCATTGAACACTTACCCACTTTAGAAACTAATATATATATATTACATGCAACACTCTGCTTGATTGTACATTGCACTGTGCTTGATCCCTAGATTGTATATACACAGGTTTTTTTTCTATTTAAGTAGTCTAAACTACCCTGTTATTACTTACATATCTGTATTTTGTTTGTGAAGTCTTTTGCATTTCACCTGGACTGAGCCTGAAATTGGTCAGTATTGATCAATGAACTATGCCAGTAAATAAATATAGATGGAATAAATAATAAAATAAAATAAAACAATGGTATCTATAATGATAAAGCTTACTTTTATTGTCCATTAATAGAGTAATGGCAGGGATGAGCATAATAAGGCTGCCCACCAAAACTATGATACCCAATTTCATATCACCAAAAAGAAATGTAAAAAATAAAGTGAGATTGCAGCAGAAAGTACAGTAAAGTAAATGCATAGGGTACTCCTATACAATGGAAGCATTTTGCAGGTGCTTTAACCCAGCACTACCCACATTGTTAGTCACTGAGCTGCCTGTCGGGCGCTAGGATCCGCCACATAACACAAGCACTCAGGTCACTCCAAGGCAAGTACAAATATGACTCAGTCATTGTCCATGCTGGTGTGAATGACCGGAGATGTACCTCCCTGGACTACATGAAAAGAGACATAGAGGAGCTCTCTGAGCATGTAGCCCAGGCCAGTATGACCCTGACCTTGAGTAGCATCTTACCCTCACCAAGAATGATGCCACAATATGAAGACAAGATGATCAATTTCAACAATTGGCTTAAGTATTGGTGTCATTCAAAGGGGATCCAATGCCTGTCAGCCTGGGATGACATGCTCGACAAGCCACAATGCTTCGCTAGGGACGGCTTGCACCTGTCACCCCTGGGCTTTCGGATATTGGCAAAGGCACTTGCTATCCCCATAGTGCCTTTTTTAGGCAAGGCTCAAACGACAAACCCACCTCCATAGGTATCACAAGGGATAAGAAACAAAGAGTAATGCTACTCAACGCCAGAAGTCTAAACCTCAAGATGCATGCACTCGAAACTCTCCTTAGCATGGAGAACATCGATATCTGTGCAGTAACAGAAACCTGGTTCAAGGGTCCCGAGAGCACCCCTGCACTACCAGGTTATACCTCATACCATGCTTTTCGGCCCCAAAACTTGGACCGAACCACAAAAGGAGGGGGAGTATCAATATTCGTCAAAGATACCCACACCTCCAGGTTGGTGGCACAGTACGAAGCATCAGAGACTATGCATGTGCAACTAACAGTGGGTAAAACTGCCTTCCAGTTTATAGCCTGCTACAGACCACCCTCCCAAACCCAGGAACTCCACTCGGCCTTCCTGAGAACACTGGAAAATATGAAGGTCTCTCCAAACACCATTATATTGGGCAACTTCAACTACCCAAACATAGACTGGGAGCATTACTCTAGCTCCAACACCCTAGCCCAAAGGTTCCTAGAATTTATAAACTCAAATGCTATGGAACAACTTGTTACCACTCCCACAAGAGGGAAAAACATACTGGACCTGATCATCACCAACATGGGGACTCTATGCTCCAGACCAGAAGTGTATCCCTCACTGGTAAGATCAGACCATAAACTAATCTCACTGGATATTCACATCCCGACTCCACCCCCTGCCCAGAAAACCACAATGAAAAACTTCTCTAAAGCAAATTTCACACTCCTCAAAACCGAGGTGGAATCCTTCAAAGCCCCCGGGCCTGTGGAAAATATGGCCCAGACCGCAGAATCCTTTATAAACGCATTCTATGAACACCTTCAGGAATGCATGGATCATGCAATCCCAAATAAAACTAAGACCAAATCCTCCAAAGGCAGACGTCCTGTCTGGTGGACCCCAGCCATAAACAAAGTATACAATAGAAGGAGAAAGCTACTACATGATAGAGCAAAATCCCAAAAAGGGAAGGCATCCCTGATCAGTATTAGCAAAAAACTACGGGCACTCATAAAATTGTCTAAGGCCAGCTTCGAGAGAAAAATTGCACAGGACACTAAGGATAATTACAAGGCTTTCTTTAGTTATGTTAGGAACCTGGGTGGGAATTCCCAGATATGCTCAGAATTAGTCCAAAATGACAAAAAATACATCAAACCCACAGACATTGCCAACATCCTAGCTGACAGGTTCAGCGCAAACTTCTCCCTCCCCACCAAAGGGCAAATATCTATCCCAGCAGAGTGCTGCCCCTGACATCTCAGATGCTCAGGTAAGAGCCGCCTCTCCAAAGCAAAAACACAGCATCAATGGGACCAGATGGTGTCCCGGCTGCGTCCTACATGAACTCCAAGAAGAGCTAAACCCAAACATAAAACTACTGTTCAATCTCAGCCTTACTACAGGATATGTACCCAAAGAGTGGCGTACAGCAACGGTGGTCCCTCTCCACAAAGGTGGTGCCTCAACGGATCCTGGAAACTATCGCCTCATAAGCCTGACTAGCTTGGTCTGCAAAGCTATGGAAAGGATCATCATGGACCTTATAAATAAAGATATTGGGGACCTACAGACACTGGATCCTACCCAGTTCGGCTTTGTTAAGGGCAGATCCTGCCTCTTAAACCTGGTCGATTTCTTTGAAACAGTCACCAAGGCCATTGACGAGGGGAAGGCGGTCCACACAGCCTACCTGGACTGCGCAAAAGCCTTCGATACAATACCCCACTCGGGCATTATAGATAAGCTCACCAGCTTAAATATAAACCCCTATATCACTAGATGGGTTGCAAACTGGCTCAAGGACAGAACCCACATGGTTAGAATTGCTGGAGCCATGTCAGACTTCAAACCAGTTACAAGTGGCGTCCCACAAGGCTCAGTCCTGGGACCTCTCTTGTTCGGTATAGATTTCTCAGAGGTACAGGCCAACACGGAAGGACTGTGGCTGACCAAGTTCGCAGATGTCTGCAAACTGGGTGCCATAATCGACTCCCCAGCCGACACAAGCATCCTCCAAAAGGGCCTCGTAGAAACAGACAACTGGTGCCAGAGCCATGGCCTCAAGCTAAACGCCAAAAAGTGTATAGTCATCCCATTTGGCAAAAACAAAGTGCCCACAAATTACCACATAAGTGGTAATCCAGTAAGTACGGAAGAAGTAATTAGGGACCTGGGGACCCAAGTTGATAGCAATCTCTCATTTGAAAACATGTGGCCAAAGTGGTTAGAAAAACATTTTATATAGCCCACCTAATCATGAAGGGATTCACATCTAGAGCAGGGGAGGTCATCGTGCCTCTTTACTCATCCCTCATCAGGCCCATAATTGAGTACAATGCCCCTTTTGGGATGCACCTTACCAGACACCTGCAGCAACTGGAAAGACCCCAAAAGTACCTCACCAAGAGGATCAAAGGGTTCAAACAGATGCCATATGCTGCCCGGTTAAAGAAACTCCAGCTCTACTCAGTGGCATACCGCCTGCTCAGAGGCGATCTGTGCCTGACGTATAAAGCCATGTCCAACCTGGAATTAATGGACATGCTGCACCTCAGAAAATCCAAATCCCATCGAGCTACACGCTCGAGAGACTTGAACCTCAGCACTGAAATAAATAGGACATGCTGGAGGGACAGATTCATAACCCAGAGGCTCCCTTCACTCTGGAATAAAATCGCAGTCCAAGTTAGGCAGAGTGCCTCATTGACTCTCTTCAAGAGGAATCTTGATGAGTGGATGGGGGATCGTAGGTTTAGCCCGGGTATCACTTCTGTGTCACTGTTAGACAGAGGCACAGTATACTAACCCCAAAAAAGGGCATAGCAAAATTAATTTAAAATGGGTGGCGAAAGCCAAACACACTCTGGCTAGGCTTATAAATGCCCTAGGGCAGATAGCCTAGTATGAACCTATGAACCTATATATATATATATATATATATATATATATATATATATATATATATATATATATATATATATATACACATACATATATACTAAGCCTGATGTTGCTGCACCTCTGAGCAGGAAGAATATGTGGATATACTAAAAAGTCAGAGTTGGCATATATTCTCTAACAGTCACAATAAGCACAGAGCTCGTATAGATTTCCCCACAGTCACTATAAGCTCAGAATCAGTGTAGAACTTTCCCCACAGTCACTATAACTAGCTTGCAGTTCTAAGCATTACAATTACAACAGGCATTTACATTGTTCAGATAGAAATCAGTAACATCTAATATCTCAGCTTTTTGTTAGTAATAGTTCTGCAGACTTTTTCAAAGAAAATGTATGCTTATTTATTTTGTCTTTCTTAACTGGTATGACCCATTATGCACACTGTTTTACATTTAGATTCACAGAATACAAGTGGAATATATGGGATTTAGACCCATCCCTGTAAGATATGGATTATTTACAACCCATGATGTCAGCTACCATATTCTAATAACTATTGGACTTCCTTAGTGCCCAGTGCCCATATGATGCAGTTGAATAAACTCTATTATTATTATTATCCACTACTTAAGGTACATCTTAATAAATGTGTGCATTTCAAAGACATTGGTTATCACTTTGTATGTTTACATAGTACAACACAATGCATCTGAGCATTTTAATGTGTGTTTTTGTGTATATATAATGTACAGCTTACATAGTTTAACATTTTTGGCATGTTCAAGCAGCAGAGCTTGTATCAAAAAGATTTTATTAGAAAAATACAGAGAAACCAGAAACATTCACTAGCAACATATTGGAGATAAACAAAATATTAAAGTCATATTAGATGCACATATTTATGGACTCTGAGAAAACTGTTGAATTTTGGAAGTAAATGAATTTTTAAAATATCTATGGAATGGTAATTATTTTGTAGATGCAAGAGCATTAATTTTAACAAATATGCCTGTTCCTCCTGTAGTAAATAGAAATTGTATTTGTTTTGGGGGTTATTTGCAGTAACAAGGAAAGTTATTACTTAAAATGGAAGCCAGATTTAATACCCTTGTACAAAAAATGCATTAGTTTGGCCACTATTGTTGGAAAAACCTAAAAAGAAACATTAAAATTGAGACATGTAAAGGATGCCATGAGAACAAAATGTTGGGTTTAATTGGATTTGTTAATCCCCAGGATTCAGCAAGCTGTGCATGGCATGCAGGAATAGTGCAAGAACTGCTGCAGGCAATATGGCTGCCGTGTGATCCAGGAATAAGCTCCTGGGACATGCACGAGCACTCCTGCACTTTTCCTGCACAGACACAGCCCCTGTATGCCAATTACCTCATTTGCTGGTGAAAACCATGCAAATGAGGTGAATTAGTGATCCAGGAAGCAGGCAGACATCTGTGCAGGAATAGTGTACACTGCAGAAATGTATTCAGCCAGCAGCTGAATACATTTCTGCAAACTACAAAATGGAGGCATGACAGCTCGTACAAATGCATGTATTAGAAGGGTTAGGCATGCCAAAAGCCAAATATATGGCCATAGGCATGAAAAATAATTTCAAAAGTATAAAAATTAACTTTTTTTTTTGTTGGCCGATTTCGGACATTTAAGCGCAGGGCTGCGGTGCTCAAATGGGATCGGCCCGAAAATAAAAAAAAGCTGGAAATAAGCTTTTAAACCAAAATCATAATTTTGCCATAATAATCAATGGTATGCATAACACAACAAGACCATGGAATAGTGGTTGCTAAGGGGGAAGGCTGAGTGTTGGATTTGTAACCATGCATTAGCACTCAATCCTATGCAAATGAGAGTACTAATACTGAATCACAGATTTCCCCTCAGTGCTAGCTTGCACCCAACTGTGTAGGACTACGGTGTAAGCCTAAGAGCTAGATGACTTCATAAGGGGGTGTGTCATGCATGCTGTAAGCTTATTGGAGCCCTGTGGCCTGAGTTTGCCCTTAGCTAAGGACAGCTAAGGTAAGGTGCGTCTCTAAAGCTGCCTAGCAGTCTTTACATTGCTTAAATCAGTGTTTTAAATAAAAAAAAAACATAATCCAGGAAATAGCAGCTCCGTTCACATCTGAGCACTGGGTTTGCACAGCGTGCCTCTGGGCTTAAACAGGAAGGCAATGGGAAGGGAAAACAGCAGTAAGAAGGTAATCAAGGAGAACTAGCATAGCTGGCAGGTAAAATGTATCAGAATCAGACAATTACACAGGCAGCGGCCTAGCCCAGCACACTACTATAAACTATGCAAACACCTTTCCCTCTGGTTTTTCCCACAAACTCTACACCACCAGTGTACACAAACGGGAAAATTTTACCTAACAAAAGCAACAAAATGATAGAGGCTGCTTTTGCTCTCATAAATCAACATGTGGAAGAGGCTGAGGGTGGTGAGGGTGACAATGCTGATGACCAACCCACAGTGAGGAGAAGGAGAAGAGTGTACAGACCCAGGGTAACCTACCAGGGGCTACATGAGCTGGAGATAGTGGAGCACTTTAGGGTGGACAGGGACCTTCTACAGCAAATTGTTGAGCTGCGCCGGCCACGCCTCACACACAGAACCAACAGAGGGGAACCCATCCCAGTGGATGCCAAGGTATGTGTAGACTTAAGAATACTAGCCACAGGTACCTTCCAAAGGTCAACTGGGGATATCATGGGGATCTCACAGGCATCAGCATCTAGGGTACTCCACCAGTTCCTGGATGTCATGTCAGCACATGCCGGTGAGCACATATATTTCCACAACACCCATGAGGCGTTGACCAGCAATATGCATCTCTTCCACCAAATAGCAGAATACCCTGAGGTAGTGGGTGCTATAGACTGCATGCACATACACATGAAAGCACCACCCAGTGAGCGGTGTATGGTCTACATAAACCACAAGGGATTCCCCTCTATCAACTGCCAGGTCATGTGCGATGCCCAGGGCATTATAATGAATGTTTGTGCTGGCAGCCTGGAAGCTATTATGACTCAAACATCTGGCATATGACGCAGCTGTACCAGAGATTTGCCAATGGGGACATCCCATACGGCCACCTAGTGGGGGATACTGGCTATGCACTGGAGCCGTGGCTGATGACACCCATCAGAAATGCACACACACCCGAACAAGAACTCCATAATGAGGTACATGCACAGACCAGAATCATAATAGAGCATGTGTCTGGGATGCCGATGTCACAGTTCTGGTGCCTGGACATATCTGGTGAAGCTTTGCAGTACTCTCCAGCTACATGTATCCAAATTGTCATTGTATGTGCCATGCTACACAATATGATCCTGCGGAAACAGCTGCAGCAGGAACAGCACGGGGCAGGGCCACACAGTCCCCCACCATTTGCACAGGCACAAAGTGACTCAGAGAAGGAACAATTTGAGCCTGCCCCTGTAGGCAGAAGGAGGCATGCCCAGTATGACCAGGCTTTGTCAAAGAGACAACGCATAGCACATATACTGACACAGTAGGAACCCAGGGAATGACACCTCTTTCTGACTCGTACATACAGTAAAAGGGATGCCAAACATGACACAACTTGTGCTTAACCATGTATAGGGAGTGTACTATGTGCATCTGACATAGTCAGCCCTCCAGCACCATCCTCAATACTGGCACAGCTACAAGGTAAGTTACTCTCACTATCAATACTTGAATGGAGTAGTATATTCTGCTACTTATATCTGTGGTACAGATGTGAGCATGCAAGGGAATTGGGTGGCTGAATGGGATGGCAGCAGATAGTAGACATCTATATATGGCAACATGAAATCCATAACAAATACTGGTGTCAACAGAGTGGGCAGTATTAGACAAGGTGACAAAACCCACTGCAGGACATGTGGTGGGCCAAATGTGTTTCCATAGGACACACACATGCATGTCAGTGAGGCTCACATACCCAACAACAGTCTCACCCAGCAGGATAGGTGTAGACGACCACAAAGAATGGCTGTGCTAAGGCCTCCAATTGATGGCAATGGAGAACAGCCTCCCTCCAGACCTACACAGACAGACTACAACATGTCAGGCAGTGGGATGTTCTGAAGGGTAAGAAGTCTGAAACTGAAATGTATGTCAATAAAACCTAAGAACTGTGCTTCACTGATATGCCTCTAGTCTGCATGATAGGTGAGAATACAGAATAAAATGGAAGCCAACAGAGTACCTGAAATACCAGTATGGTCATAGCAAATGTTTACAGTTGTCAGGTGTGCCCCCCCACAATCCTATGTAGAAATGTAGTAACATGTACATGTGGGTATAATAACAGTGGAGCACAGATTACCTGAGCTGGCCAAATTAGCAGGATAGATTGTTGCATGTGTACAATATGCAGGTCTCTGTGTGTTAGGTTGTTGTGTGTTGTATATTGTATGAAAGTGGTCAGCATGTAGGCATGGAAGGTTGTGTCCCGGTGGCCAGTGGACAGTACTGTTGATGACAGGGTCAAGTTCTCACAACTGCATTGCCAAACACAATGCATCCCAGCAAGACCCAATCCAGCAGTAATCCATACTAATTGTTCAGATGTAATATCTGTCACCATCTGAAAGATGGACATGGCATGAAGGTGGGCTCAGACATACAAACAGTACACAGGCGGCAGTACCCTAGACAGAGAGTGTATAAAATGTTACTGTCAAATGGACACACTTTTGGATTTGTACATACAGATTAGCAGCACATTAGTTGTCTGTGTAGTATGGAATGGATGTCCCCGCACAAGCCAGCATAAGAGGAATGCCCCACATATATCTGTGAGTCAGCTGCAAGTAGCTTCCATAGCACACATGCAGTCAGCTCACCCCACCATCAGCCACAGGTACCATATCCCTGCTGTCAGGAATGAGTACAATATGACCCCCACTTCTGTATTTGAATACCCACAGAATACAGCATGCTCAAGAGGTGTCCCATGCAGGTGTGTCCCTAACTGTAAGCAGCACCCTGCCAGCATCCATACCAATGGATTAATAAGGACAGAAACTATTGCCATTATCACCTTGCACACCCACCCTGTCACCCCAAGGGAATACAGTGGCTTGCAGCCTGGGACTGTAGGAGTGACAGAATGCACTGGCCTGCTACAGATGGCCTGCATCCCTACCAAATGCCCCATAGTCCTCTGTCAAAGGCCTGCATCTCACCTGTACTGCCAATGTATGTTATCTCACAGAGTCCCAAATAACGACATAACACATTCAACAGAACACAAATGCAAGGCCATGTTGACAAATCCCAGTAGCATGTCCACCATGTCCTACTGCATGAACTGTGGACCAACCCCTAAATACTCCTAGGATGACGTGTTAACTATAGGGATACTTATCAGATATTGCTTGCATAATGTTAGGAAAAGGATAGAATAATAGAGGGGAGGGGTAGAAGCATGGACGCCATGGAGTGTGTAAAGTCTGAAACTCTGATGTATGTGCTGCAAACACAGGAATGGGTGGCTACAAACCTTCTCATAAACCACAATGTGAAGGGGTAATGACCAGAAAAATGAGCCCTGCCTCTGGGTAACCTGTATGAATCTGTACAGCTGAGAGGTATGGCCATAGCAGGATTTGGCCATTCTGTCACGTTGATATATGTACAAGCATGGGATCCTCAGTCACTACAGTTCCAAGGCGCTGGACCATTTACACAGACCCATCAGCAAGTGTCTGCAGCTCCCCCTCCAGAATGGCATCATTGTGTAAGAATATGTAGGCTGCAGACCACAATACTGGACACAGCTTCATTCATCTTGTATTCCCCATGAAATTACTGTGAACAAATATGTATATCTGTCAGTAGTTGATGCTATAATACATCACAGTGTAAAACAGTGCATATGTCTGAATATCTCTGCTAACACCAAAACCAAGTAGCAGAAGCAGCACAGACACAATTATTTACAGTATCCCAGTATATTTTCCCTATTGTGAGCCCATATTGTCAACCTATTTACAGATATCCTGCAGAAACAGGTTGCTAGCTGTAGGTGTAGAACACAAATGCCTGCACTGGAGTACAACCTACCTGGAATGGATTCACACATTCAATACAGAAGGTCATATTGGGCATGCTCTCACACTTAGAGAATCGAAGCCCAGGTCTGACAACAAAATACAGAAGGGTCAAACTGGGCATGCTCCCACGCTTACAGAAATGAAGCCCATATCTGGCAACAACAGTGGACTATACATATCTGTCAGTCACAGATGTCTGTGCACACACTCCACATTTCACACCAGTCATGCTTTGCATACACATCGGATAGGAATACACACATATATCCAAGGACAACACACTATAATAGGTCAAACATACACAAACATAGATGTGGGGAAGAGAGAGACAGACAGTGACAAGAGCTTCTCATCATGAGGTCTGCCCCACCCAGCACTCATCCAATTGGCCAATATCACATGATGTGCAAATGTCTATCACTGCAGACATTTGCTTCTGGTATCCCTCAGCACTATAGTGTCTGTGGTGTTTGTGATAACTGGGTAACATCACATTCCAAGTCATTATTCATCTAGCAGTTGTATACACAGTCCTGTCAAATGTAAAGTTGTGTGTGTGCTTCCAGAAGAATGGTTTATGGCCCATTCACATACACTGCACTCCCCATTGCACTACTTTAGCTAGCCTGCTGATGTCAGTCACCTTGAAATATCCCTTTGCAGAAGGATCATTCTTATAAGCTCTGTGGCGTGTGCAATAACTGCCTAATGCTATAGTGTGGTGTACTAGTTAGGAAAGAGTTCTAATCCCAGACATGGCAACTGTGAAACTGTGTGTGTGTGTGTGTGTGTGTGTGTGTGTGTGTGTGTGTGTGTGTGTGTGTGTGTGTGTGTGTGTGTGTGTGTAGGGATCAATGCATTTGAGGCCCTTCACAGTCACTACGCCTTCCATTGTCCTACTTTAGCAAGCCTGCTGATGTCATTCACCTTTGGAGAAGGGGTAGCCCTATAAGCTCAGTGGCATGTGCTAGAACTGTGTAAAGCTATAGTGTGATATATTAGTTAGGTAGGAGTTCTAATCCCAGACATGGCAACTGTGAAATTCTATGTGTTTGTTTGTGTGTGTAGGGATCAATGCTTTTCAGGCCATTCACAGTCACTACTCCTCCCATTGCCCTACTTTAGCAAACCTGCTGATGTCATTCACCTTGAAATACACCTTTGGAGAAGGGCTAGCCCTATAAGCTCTGTGGTGCATGCTATAACTGCATAATGTTATAGTGTGATGTACTAGTTAGGTAGGAGTTCTAGTCCCAGACATAGCAACTGTGAAACTCTGTGTGTGTGCATAGGGATCAATGCTTTTGAGGTCATTCACAGTCACTCCATCTCCCATTGCCCTATTTTAGCAAGGCTGCTGATGTCATTCACCTTGAAAAACAACTTTGAAGAACGGCTAGCCCTATAAGCTCTGTGGTGGGAGCTGTAACTGTGTAATGTTATAGTGTGATGTACTAATTAGGTAGGAGTTCTAATCTCAGCCATGGCAACTGTGGAACTCTGTGTGTGTAGAGAGTAATGATTTTGAGGCCATTCACAATCACTACACCTTCCATTGCCTGACTTTAGCAAGGCTGCTGATGTCATCTAGCTTGAAATATACCTTTGGAGAAGGACTACCCCTATAAGCTTCGTGGTGCGTGCCATAAATGCGAAGCAATGTAGTAGCCATAACTGCACAGTTATGGGTTTGAATCCCATCGGTGGCAAGTGTTTGTGTGTGTATCTGAAATGTTTTGTCCCTATTTACAGCCTGTACACATCTCCAAGCTTGACTTTAGCAGTTCTGCAGATTTTGCCCACCTTACAAGTATCTATTGTGAAGCCTATACTGTGTCAGGTCAGTGGTGCATGTGGTAAATGTGTAACATAATGGTCTATAAAGGTTGTTATATAGAGGTTTGAACCTCACTCCTGGCAAATGTAAACGTGTGATTAGGGTGAAATTATTTTTGGGATCTCTCACCCACTACATCACCCAATGCCAGTATTTACAAGGGCTGGTGATGTTCCTCATCTTAAAAGTACCTTGGGACCACATCTATCCAATAAGCTCTGTGGCGCATGCTATAAATGTGGTACACTGTACTAGCAATACATAGCTAGGTAGAGGTTTGAATCTCAGTACTGGCAAGTGTGTGCTTTTGTCATTATTATCCAGTGTGAAAGTTGCTGTGATTGTGTAATAACAGGATTCACTGTGGGGCAGGTTTTGCTAAATTCTTATATTGAGGACTTATTATATGTCACAATGTCCACCTTACAAGGACAACAGATTTGAACAGCAGAGAGGCTGGTGTAGACAATCCATAGCCCTACATGTGACATTATGGATCACTGAACAATATAGACAACCCTTGTATTACCCAAAGAACACTCTCCACTCATGTCTCATACACAAACACACTTGGCTAGGCAACAACCACTATATTGGTAGTTCCCTGCATATTGCCCACAGATAGTAACCACGGTGTGATTGCAGTGGACTACGGAGGACATGGCACCCTGTTTCCATCCCTACAATAGGCAAATAATCTCTTACAGTGGTCCTTTGCTATATTTCTGACTGGACGCCTGCAACAACTGTAGAGTCTGCAAATGTAACCCACAAAGGGAATACTATGCCTTATACACATGCCCTATATGGACAGATACCACTAACTCCACTGAATACCTGTATCATGCTGTCAATGTAGGTGCAGGCATGACCTCAGTTCCTTAGCCAGTTCTCACCACATGAGGTCAGGAATGCCACATCATATGATAACAATCTGTCCACACAACATGCCCCAGAGACCCAAGGTACACTTCCACATGCCACAGAACATGCATGTGGGACATGTGTACAACCCAGACACTATCCATGTTATGGAATATAGAACACATACATGGCAAGCATTGCACAGCATTGGCCACCCACAATAGTAATCCAGATGAGTGGATGGTGAATACAATACCCACCTGTGTGGGCCAATCCAGGGACTACACCCCTGAGCCACACTGGAGACCATTGTCATGTGGCCTAATGCCAAGTTATACCCTTTGCCTAGCCTTGTACAGCCTTCTGGCACAGTCAACTAATACACACCTTTGAAACAATGAACCCATGCATGTCAGTACTGGCAAACGTGTGTGTGTGTGTGTGTGTGTGTGTGTGTGTGTGTGTGTGTGTGTGTGTGTGTGGAGATTAATAATTTTGAAGCCACTCACACTCACTACACCTCCCATTGCCCTACTGCAGCACGCCTTCTGATGTCAGTCACCTTGAAATACCCTTTGGCCATGTATCAGCCTGATAAGTTCTGTGGTGCATGTGATACCTGTGTAATATTGTAGTGTAGCAAACTAATTAAGTGTTCTAATCTGACCCTGCCAACTGTAATAATGTGTGTGAGTCCCTGAGAGAGTGTGGTCATGTCTTCCTTGACACCTGCTTTTGTGGACAGCCACATGTACTACATTTACCTTATCCCTCCTTTATCACTGTTGCTAATGTCACTCATCTTCAAAGATACCTTTGCATAGCTTTTCAACATGTAAGCTCCGTGGCGTGTGCAATAACTGCATAGCAATGTAATAGCAATACATCGTTAGGTAGGGGTTTGAAACCCAGTACTGGTAAGTGTGTGTTTGTGTGTATTATCAGTGCCCTGTGGGGATGATTGTGTAATGACAGGGTCCAAGGCAGTGTGGATTTTGCAGCATCATCATATTGAGGAGCTACATGTCCCATTGTCAACATTACAAGGCCAATATTTTCCAAACATTGTAGAGATTCTAAAATACCACCAAGACCACCGATCCAAGAAGTAAGCAATTTTAATGAAACACTTAGCGCCTTGGCTTGCACAGCCTTCCAAGAGTAAGAACACTACAAAACACTATTTACGTAAATACAGCATATTGCACAAGACAATTAATGAATTACGCATACAATTTAAATCACATACTTCCAATTACATTCCTTGTTGAGTCCCTGTGGCTCCAAAGTACCATACTTTAAAAGCAAGAGGGTTTCTTTTTTAAAATTTTGTTTTTTAAGGACACACATTCACCTATGCCAACTTGCGATTTTTCCAAAACACGACCCCTAAGAGAATTAGGATCAGAATTGTGTGCTGTCATGAAATGTCTCCCAAGGGACTGTCTAGTTATTTATTTTTATGTCCCTAATATGTTCCGGTAACTGGACCCTAAAAGTCCTATAAGTTTCCCCTATGTAGAACTTATTGCATCCACATCTCAGCACATACACTAGCCCCTCAATATTACAACTGTATTCATACCTAGCTGTAAATTTAATACCATTAATATAGGGAAAATAACTCACTACATAATGACAACATGGAACAGTGCCCTTATTTGTGCTTAAATTCTGACTAACATTAACATTTGGTAAACAAAATTGGTTATTTACCAGAATATCAGCCACATTCCTAGCTTCTTTATATGCAATACTCACAAAGTCAGGTAATATAGAGTTCAAAATGTTATCACTTAAAAGCATTGGCCACAAACTACATGCTTTTTAACTATTTCCTCAGTTATAACATTATAGGTTGTCACTAAGAAAACTTTCTTCTGGTCCTCGTTATTTCCAACTGTGTTGGTGGATTTGTTTCCAGATGTACCAACTTTATATTTCCCACTAACACAGGCATAATGAGAGTATCCCTGGGGATTAGAAGAATACCTCATGTCCATGATTTTTTTGTTTAGCTTCCCTAACCAACTGAACATCATAGCCTCTTTTAATAAACATATATTTTACTTTTGCTATCTATCTCTTTGTCAAAGCTCATATCAAGGCTACATTGCCTATGAATTCATAAGAATTCATTATAAGGCAGTACCTTGACCAAATGTTTGGGGTGACAACTACTGCCATATAAAAATACATTTCTATGTTCAAATTTCCTATGGAGGCTAGTTGTAAATCCATCTAAGCTAATATCCAGAAAATTCACTTGTGGGCCAAGCTGTATACCATCAAAGCTTAAGCCCATAGTATTAGATTGTATGTCATTGACAAACCCAAGGGCTTCTGTCTGGCTTCCTTGACATAAAAAAATAAGATCATCAATAAATCTAAAATATAAAATAAGTTTTGATCTAAAAAAAATCATGTCTATAAACAAAATCATCTTCAAGTTTAGCCATAACTAAATTAGCATACATGGGGGCGAAATCTGCCCCCATAGCAGTGCCCTGTAATTGCTGAAAAATGTCTCCATTAAACATAAACATTTTTCAAACAAAACATAACTAAATCTATCAAAAAATGAGACATGGGAGAGATCCCCAGGAAATGGAATAAGGCCTGAATCCCTATTTCATGGTTAATGTTAGTATAAAGACTTTTGACGTCCAGGCAGAGCCAAAATATGTTCATATTCCAAACTTTCTTTTTTATTTTGTTCAAAAAATCCTGGCTATCCCTAATATAAGAGGCTGTACTCATTACATATTTCTTAAGATGTTCATGTAGCAGCACACTTATGTTTTTCAAAAAGTACCTCTGTGCAGACACTATAGGTCGACCACTAAGGTTAGTTAGATCTTTGTGTGTCTTTGGTAAACAGTAAAAAACTGCCATGGAGCAGTTTTCCACTCCAAACGTCTTTTTTACATCCTTAGAGGTAAAATATCCCAACCTGAGACCTTTGTTTAACAACAGTTGGTACTCCTTAATAGCTTCAAAGTCATCATAAACATCACATTTTCTACAGATTTCCGCATTGTTCAAATGTTTATAGCACATCTCTAAATAGTGTGTAAAATGCATGATTACTATCTGGTTGCCCTTATCAGATGGTTTAACCACCCATCTTCTGTCATTACCAAATTCCAATAGGGCTGGCCATTGCTGCTTAGTTAAGTTAAAGCATATATTAGACATCCTCTATGCAAGACCAGTGCATTTGTTCAACCTCAAAATTAAGTGTAGCAAAATATTCTTGCAAAGGGCTGTTTAGAAAAGGTGGAATAAAAGATGTTTTAACAGAGATAGCATCAGTGTTCAGTTTGCAATAAGCATTAAAGTCATTCTCAAACAAATCTTCCTGAGATGACAAGTATGAGTGAAAAGAATCATCACCACTTTCATAACAGTCAGTAGGCACGACCCCTCCCTCTTGTTTAAAGTAATACATCAAATGGAATTTTCTATTGAAAGAAAAGATTTCACTTTTAAGTATATGTATTCTTGGTAAAGCAGTTGGTGTAAATTAAGGCCAAGACATAATACAGACATAACCACATCAGAAATTTCATGTTTGGGCAGATTTAACACATGCAAATTGTCACAAAATACATTAATACCAGTGTTTTTCTTGTTATGCTGTCCATTCTTATTATAGTTCTTTTGCTGGCCACATTCATTGCGGCCCCGTTTTTTGTTAAAGTCAGTTCTGGCTGAACTGGAATTCCGAAAGCGGTTCTGCATATCTTTCGAATTTTGTGCTTTGGGCAAGGCTGGAAACTGTTCCACATTCCCCTTAGCTCCAGCAATCACATCTGCCTCTTCAGAAGTAGCAAAAGAAACTGAGGAAGAAGCAGAAACATTTTTACCCCAACTAACATCATTGCTACCATTAAGCATGAAATAAGGATTCAGGCCTTATTCCATTTCCTGGGGACTCTCCTATGTCTCATTTTTGATATATTTAGTTATGTTTTGTTTGAAAAATAATTTTTTTTATGTTTAATGGAGACATTTTTCAGCAATTACAGGGCACTGCTATGGGGGCGGCTTTCGCCCACATGTATGCTAATTTAGTTATGGCTAAACGTGAAGATGATTTTGTTTATAGACATGATTTTTTTTAGATCAAAACTTATTTTATATTTTAGATTTATTGATGATCTTATTTTTTTATGTCAAGGAAGCCAGACAGAAGCCCTTGGGTTTGTCAATGACATACAATCTAATACTATGGGCTTAAGCTTTGATGGTATACAGCTTGGCCCACAAGTGAATTTTCTGGATATTAACTTAGATGGATTTACAACTAGCCTCCATAGGAAATTTGAACATAGAAATGTATTTTTATGTGAGAGCAGTTGACACCCCAAACATTTGGTCAAGATACTGCCTTATAATGAATTCTTACGAATTCATAGGCTTTGTAGCCTTGATATGAACTTCGACAGAGAGATAGCAGAAGCAGAAGATATGTTTATTAAAAGAGTCTATGATGTTCAGTTGGTTAGGGAAGCCAAACAAAAAAATCATGGACATGAGGTATTCTTCTAACCCCCAGGGATACTCTCATTATGCCCGTGTTAGTGGGAAATATAAAGTTGGTACATCTGGAAAGAAATCCACCAACACAGTTGGAAATAATGGGGACCAGAAGAAAGTTTTCTTAGTGACAACCTATAATGTTATAACTGAGGAAATAGTTAAAAAAGCACGTAGTTTGTGGCCCATGCTTCTAAGGGATAACATTTTCAACTCTATCTTACCTTACTTTGTGAGTATTGCATATAAAAGAGCTAGGAATGTGGCTGATATTCTGGTACATAACCAATTTTGTTTACCAGATGTTAATGGTAGTCAGAATTTAAGCACAAATAAGGGCACTGTTCCATGTGATGGTTGTTCCATTGTCATTATGTAGTGAGTTACTTTCCCTATATTAATAGTATTACATTTACAGCTATGTATGAATACAGTTGTAATACTGAGAGGCTAGTGTATGTGCTGAGATGTAGATGCAATACGTTCTATATAGGGGAAACTTATAGGGTCCGGTTACATGAACATATTAAGGACATAAAAAATAAAAAACTAGAGAGTCCCCTTGAGAGCCATTTCATGACAACACGCAATTCTGATCCTGATTCTCTTAGGGGTTGTGTTCTGGAAAAATTGCAAGTTGATTTAGGTGTATGTGTGTCCTTAAAAAATACACTTTTAAAAAAAGAAACCCTCTTGATTTTAAAGTATGGTCAATTCACGGCTGGAATGCCTTCTGTGTGGAGTCTGCATGTCCTCCCCGTGGTTGAGTGGCCTCCAAAAGACATGCGTAAAATGGGCATGCCTTCAGTGAAGGTTGGGCATTGGGCAGCAACTCGGCACCATAAAAATCTACTGCCAGTCATTAGCGGACCAGAGTTCCGCTGTAGTGACCCCTAACCGGGAAAAGCCGAAAAGACAAACAACAACTTTGGAGCCTCAGGGACTCAACAAGAAATGTAATTGGAAGTATGTGATTTAAATTGTATGCTTAACTGATTAATTGTCTTGTGCAATATGCTCTATTTAAGTAAACAGTGTTTTGTAGTGTTTTTACTCTTGGAAGGCTGTGCAAGCCAAGGCGCTAAGTGTTTCATTAAAATTGCTTACTTCTTGGATTGGTGGTCTTGGTGGTATTTTAAAATTTTATTTTTTGCTTTTTTTTAAGTTATATTTATTGCAGAGATTCTAGTTGACAATCCTCAGCCATAAATGTGTACAGCTATGTGCAATTACCATGTGACAATATGAATTAATACACAATATAGGCAACCGTCATAATGCCCAGATACCACTCTCCACCCATGGATCATACACAAACATGCTTAGCTCTTACTCTCCTAACCCCTTTCTTTCTTACTTTGTCTCTGTCTCTCTCACTCCCTCTCTGTCAGATGTGGAAAAGTACACCTGCTTTGCTTAGGCAGCAGCTTGTGTTTTGTAAGTGATGCTCATGATCAGCTGGTGGCCTGTGCACAGATTGCAGTCCCCCACTAGATGATTGCATATGGAACAGCTGTGGTATCATTCCTGTAGCCAATTGCATGGAAACACACTCCTGTAACTAAGAACATCATGTGGGTGTTGGCCCTTTTCATTCACTGTCAGCAGGACTTCATGTGTGTGTTAGACAAACAACATCACAGAGGGTAGTTGGATATACCTCTTACAACATACACTGTGGAGACAGGCCAACAAACAGGAGGGGGATGTTCCAGACATGGGGACAGAATGTAAGTATTGCTCTTCTACATTTGAAGTGATGTTGGTTTAACAGGGTTTGTGTGGATATGACTGGTCTACATGATTTAATATCTGTCATGGCAGTGTTATGTGGTTGGGGAAACTCTCACCTGTAGGGCTATCTGTAGACTGGCCAGTGTTTGGAGTCTTACATGTGTTGTGTTACTCACACATTTCCTATCTTCAGAAATGCAATAGCATACTCTGAGGATTGCAGTCAGTACATGGTGACAGCCATGTGAGTTACTGACTTCATATACCTCAGTAGACATATGTCACAACAAACCCTGCTACACCAGTAAATGTATGGGTTTATCACAGCAATATGTCAATATTGGCCCTGTGTTAGTGCCTCCAGCCACAACTCTGTCAACCTTTGTACATTTGTCATGCAGTAAGAGGTGCATATGTTCAGTACATCATTATTCACTGACATCATACCTGATAAGCCAGTGAGATATCAGACTGCTAGACATGTTATGTATAGTAGGCCATATATTTGAGAACAAAACCTGGATATTCTGTTGTAGTGTGTACAGTTGTGAGGTCTGTGCACTTATGGTGATTGTCGACAGAGTGTGTAATGTGAATATGTACCTTGGCCCGTGTACAGACTGTGGTAGATGTCATTGCTCTTGGTCTTGTTCTATGTGATGTTGCATGCTGCTGCAGTGTATGGTACCCTATTGGTGTACATGTTTGTAGGGCCAGACCGACACATGTCCTATACCACAATCAGGCATCGGAATACACTGTGTATTGGCCCAGTATATGTA